>NC_057864.1:204048563-204383563 GCF_019393635.1 Dromiciops gliroides | reverse complement strand
AGAAACTAATATGTTTTTAAGAAAATAAAAATGGTAAAATGTGAGTAATTAAAGGAAACAAAAACTCATCATATTGGCACAGAAACATCATGTGCCCATTAGAATATGCACATTCTTGTCATTAACTCTAAGGATTATCTTTATTCTGTTTTTTTTTTCTTCTGCCTCTTGGCATCCCCTCCCCCACCTTTTTATCTTATTCCTTGAAATAAAAGCATGAAGTTTTGTATTTATTTATTTACTTAAATTTTCTGGGTTGCTCTTTAACATGAACTATTTTAATTCCCCATAGGGCCATTTAAGAATCCATACTATTTTCCAATAATTTTACAGATAAAAACCAGATGCTCACTTCATTCCACAGTGGGAAAAGTTTGATGACTAGGCTAATGATGAGGAAGAACTTTTGAATTCCTTCTATGATCCACTGAAGTAAGGTATCAAATAGAAGAAGAAATTTATAAGAGATGCTGAGCATTACTAGCAATCATTCAATGTCAGCTTGATGCTCAGCCTTCTTGGTTGAATCATTTTGGATATTTTAAGTGTGGTGATAATTTGATTCAAAGGGCTGGATTTAATGATCTTTTAAATACTTTTCATCCTTTTTTAAAAGCATACTTTAATTTTCTTGGATGTTGGCCATCCAGATTATGCATGATATGTTATTATCTTTTGCTCCTGAAAAATCTCTTGTTTATTCACAGAACTCTCCCCTTTTCTCCCTTTTGCTCTCACTCTTCTTAAGTTTACCCTGCCAGATAACTCAGTTCTCCAGAGCCTTCAATGATGATCAACATTCCTTTTTTACCTTTTGACCGTCACTTGATAGTGCTTTGTTGAACATCCACTGGGTGACTGCCGGCAATAGATAATAATAGCTTGTCTAAAAACCTGTTTGCTTGGCCCACTCAGCCTTTTCCTTGCCTCTCCAATCCAAAGGCTGAGTAGAAATAGTGACCTTTTCATCCAAAGCAAGGACAGTGGTTTTGGTGGTTGTATAGGATCCAGGGCCTTCCATAAACCTCTATCATCATGGAGTTGTGGGAGGATCCACCTCATCCCCATGCCACACATGGACTTTTAAATCATTTCTCTACTAGTTATAGACCAAAGCACAAAGAGATCTTTTCTTCTTCTATTCTAAGGGAGTCAGTGTTCTTAGACTACACTGTCGGCTAGCCAACATGGTTCCAAAGTGCCAAACTATACATAAGCATAATGAACAAGCAAGGGGGAAGAACTTAGTCTTCCATTTCCACAAACACCATTTTAACTTGGCATCAACTTTTCCATGCTCTGATAAGCATGGGTGCATATACAGGAGTATAGATATAGATCTTACACACCATATGTATTCACATGTATTTATGAATATAATTCCCATATTCTTTGCATCTAAGTTTGGCTCTCCTAACTCTTAGCCTTCAACTCTCACCACAGACTCAGCTTTTTTCTTCTTCTACTTACTTTTAGTTTTTCCTTATTTTCAATGTTCCCATGCAGTGGCATCCTGGTTCTGTTTCCTTCTCCATCCCTCTTTCTCTCTTTTTCTAAATCACCATAAAACTAAATCTGTAAAAACAACAACAAAAAAGAAACACATTTGCTTCTATTTTCAAATGGGAAAGAGAGTAGCCTCAAGACAGGGAGACTCCGTTACAGTCACGATGACTGATAAATTCTTGTGGCTTTTTCCAAAAGTCAAACCAAAATCTAACCGTCAGCCAGCCTTACTGCTGGCAATGCTGTGTTGCCTGGAAATGAGTGCAATCATCTCCTAATAGCTCTTTCGATAATTGTTCATATGAGTGATCTGCCAACTAATGTTGGACCTGAATTCCTATTACAAATATAGCTTGCAGACTAACCTGGAATACATTAAAATGTTATTTTTGTAGCTGCCTATTCTCCAAATTTAAGTAATGGTGAAATCATTTATCAGATTTTGAGAAGAGTTTTAAGGGCAAGATTGCATTATGTAAATGTGTGAATATACATTTACATGTCTAGTTCTTTAGTTTTACAAATCTTTCTAAACTTCCAATTATTTTCTTTTCTATATGTTCAGTATCAATGTCAGTGTAAATGAGGTTTGCCATTTTTATTGATGACTGGAACAGAAATGGTCATGTGTTTAAAACTCACTTGGTAATTCACTTTAATTAATCCTGCCCATTGGAAAGTCTCAGTTGAATCAAGAGGCACATGAAGGGACTTATACAGTGTTGGTCAGTGATAGGGTAGTAAATAAAGCCCATTTCTCCTAATTTGAAAGGCAGGTTCAAATGAAGCAATAGTCAATTAAAATAACTCACTCTCTTTGAGGGAAAGAGCTATGAATTTAATTGCTGCCGGGGGATTTTTCAATAGCTGCTACAGTGCTAGACGTGGGAAGGTTCTTTCTGGAGTGTAGTCATTCCCTTTCTTCTGAGCAGGTGAAAGCATCTCTTGAAAAATGTCATCTCTCGCCTGCTACCTTTTCTCCTTTATTTGTTTGTTTTCCTTTTCTATATTCCTTTTTCACCTTATTCCTTTTACATATTCCATTTATCTTGTACAGGGATGAAAGATTGATCCAAAGGCAAATCTAGGAATGATGTATGTGTGTGTGTGTGTGTGTGTGTGTGTGTGTGTGCACGCGCGTGTGTAGGTGTATTTGGAGAGGGAGGCTCCATAAGTGAGCAAATACACAATTCACTATGATTTAGGTAACTCATACCTTAGTCAATATAAGAAACAAATAAAACAAAAGGAGAAAATGTAGGGTAGGGCTTTTGGCTGATCAGTTGAGTTTACTTATGAGGGACTCTAGTGGAGACAAACTGGGAGAGATGGAAAAGAAGAGAAGGAAGAAAGATGATATTTGGGTTCTTTTCCCCGCCCCTTCTCTTCTTAGTAGTGGTGCACTCAGAGGGAATTCCCTTGTTCCTTCAGAGGAGATATTTAAGCATTTTCCATTCCCTCATGTCCATCAGTCCTATAAAAAGAAGAAGGAAGTATTCTGAAGGCCTTTTGGGACAATGCAAAACAAACACTTATTTGGTCACTGCTATAAAAACTCTTTGTAAACCTCAAGATGCTAAAGAAACGTGAGTTATTATATTTATTAAAATAAAGTTCAACATCCTCTTGCTTGGCATATAAAGTGATCTGCAATATGTCACAACCCCCCCTTTCTAACCTTCATTTCTTTATTCTAATCTTCAGTGAAACTGGACTATTCTCTGTCTTCTAAAGTACTTCTATTACCTAGTCCTTCCTCTTTTATAGATGACAAACTTATCTCCTTATTGCAGTGTTATGGTTTACATGGATTCATCCCATTAGTTTCTTGGTTCAACTTTTGTCTACTCAGAAACTCCTGCCTCATCCCCTTCCTGTTTTATTTTAAAATACACAATCACATAAGCATGGTATTACAGTGTCTACCACATAAGAATGAATACAATCAAATATGTATAGTGAGGTTTTCTTCAAATACCCAGCTAAGTAATAGAAAACAGCTATCAGATTGATTTAGATTTTAACCAATGTGTGAGCCTTCTCCCCAACAAGTTATCACCAGAAACACAATTCAGAACAACCCACCCCACCCCCAACTGGCACAATCGTTTAGTCATTTTTTCAGTTGTGTCAGATTCTTCATGACCCTATTTGAAGTTTTCTTGACAAAGATACTGGAGTGGTTTCCCATTTCCTTCTGCAGCTCATTTTACAGATGATCAAACTGAGGCAAACAAGGTTAACTGGCTTGCCCAGGGTCACACAGCTAGTAAGCATCTGAGATCTTATTTGAATGCAGAAATATGAGTCTTCTTCACTCCAGGCCCAGCACTCTATTCACTGTGTCACCTAGCTGGCTAATCTGTCACATCCACTGGGGATTAGTATATGCTCTCATTGTTAGAGTTAGTAAGCATCCTCTTTGTTAGAATTAATAAATGCTCCCATTGATCTTCCACTTAGAGACTCTCTGATTCAATTTCCAGTTAGCAGAGGAAACATGGGATACAAATTTCTCCTAGAGTTGTTTCTTTTCTTCATTCACCAACAGTTTGCTGACTAGGTCCTCAGATCTTGCTTGCTGAATGATTTCTAGGACTGATTGCTCATCAGTTAGGTTATAGAGCATCCCAGTGGAGTGGTGGAATGAAAGGAGGAGGGGCCTAGACAGAAACAAAACTCTTCTGGTGCCTACTATTCTTTCCACTACTATTTAACTTTTCACCTACCTTACACCACTTCCTCCCAACTTGGCACACTCTCAGTAGCCAAGGTTTGGTGAGTATGCCTTGTTTTCCTGAAGCCTGTTCTCTCCCTCATCTTTCTTTTTCTTGCCAGCCTTGGAAATTTTTCCATGCTATTAGTCACACCAAGAAAGAGGTGGATGGAATGAAGAGCAAGGAGGCTTGCTTCAATTTCAAATCCAAATCAAATGTTGTCTCCTCCAGGAAAGCTTCCTTAATCCTTTTTATTAGTTTTCCCTCATCCCCATATCCTTGACTTTACCAAGGACCTCACATCATACTCATCATGCAGTATTGTATATTCCAGTCCTCTTTGTTTGTATCTTATTCCCCTCTTTAAGATGTAATCTGTTTCAAGACAAGGGCTATATCTTCTCTATTATTTTATATTTTCCCTAGGACTTATCACCATTCTCTGCACATGACAATTAATAAAGATTTGTTTAGAGATTCATTGAGTATTCTTGTCATTGACAAGAGATTCCATGGTTTAATAGAGCACAGGGTGAAGAACAGTTGGTTCATCCAATTTACTTTTGGGGAAAATGCTGGATTCCCTGCCTCATAGAAAAGCGAGTTTTTAATATCTCTGTGGCTTTAAATGGAGTTTGAAGGGAAGAATGACCACCTAATTTTCCTTTTGCAAAATGCCATCACCCAGGACACAAACCCTCTTTGTGAGCATGGCCCAGGGCACCTGGGGACAACACTAGTCTTTCATTGCCTTCCAAGATGGTCTCTCAACTTTAATACTTGTGCATATTTTTCATTAATTTCCTAAGGAGTTCAGAAGACTAGGACCCGCAGCTGCATCATCTCTGCTCTAATTGAGGGAGATGAGGAATGTCTGAGAAGGCATAGAAATATTAAATTATGTATTCAAACCACTCATTTTTCAGATGCGGATACTGAGGCCCAGAAAGGTAAAACAATTTAAATAAATTTGATTTGATCTGAAAATGGAAAGACAATGTGGCATGTTGAGAGTATGCTGGCTTCAGAATCAGGAAGACCTGAATAAAAATCTTGCCTCTGACACTGCTAGTTTCACAGTACATAGAGTGCCAAATCTGAACTCAGGAAGACCCAAATTCAAAGCCAGTTGCACACACTTCCTAGGTGTGTGATCCGGGGCAAATTGCTTAGCCTCTGTCTGCCTCAATTTCCTCACCTTTAAAATGGAGATAATAATAATAGCACTTATCTCCCAGGATTCTTTGAGAATCAGAGTACATATTTGCAAAGCACTTAAGTCTTAAAGTACTCTATGCTGCTGCTGTTGATGGAGGTGGTGGTGGTGATGATGATGATAATACCACCCTGTATAAGTCACTAAATTGCTTAGTGTCCTCAAGCAGCTCTCAAAGACTATATGTTTCAGGATTGATTCACATATACCTTAATTAGAAAGGGGATGTTTTCCCTGGAAGCTCTCTGATGCATGAGAGAAAAAAAAAAAAAAAAAAAGAAAAGCAGTATATGTAGAATATCTTAAGGAGGACTTGTTTTTTTCCTAATTTTTTCAAGGGGCAGGGCAATGAGGGTTAAATGACTTGCCCAGGGTCACACAGCTAGTAAGTGTCGAGTGTCTGAGGTCCGATTTGAACTCAGGTCCTCCTGAATCCAGGGCCGGTGCTTTATTCACTGGGCCACCTAGCTACACCCAGCAGGACTTTCTACCTCATTCGTTCTGTATAGCTAACAAATAAAATAAAATAAGGACTTTGCAATCTAGCTGGCAATTCTGTGAGTTCACTTTATTCTGAAAGGTTTTTTCCCAGGCTATGTGTCCAAGCAGTTAAAAAGGAGATATGTAAGTGACTGAATAAATTCTATCTATCTTTTAGTTTCCCTTTTTCTTATCATTTCACCTATCAGGATGTAAATTCTGAGCTGAGCATAATACTGCAGAGTAAGATTTGGAAATGAAGTAATCTTTAAAATGATCCATATCTAAATAGACATTAAAATCTTCATATGTATGGATATTTTCAGTCAAAGTCATTTCCTAAGAATCATTTAATAAGGCCTTATGGTTTGCAAAGCACTTTATAAATATCATTTCATTTTATCAGTGCAGTAAATCTGTGAGGTAGATGTTATTATTATCCTCTTTTTACATATGAAAAAACTGAGGCAGAAAGAGGTTAAGTGACCAACCCAGGGTCATACAGCTAGTACATATCTGAGGCACATTTTAACTCAAGTCTTTCTGACTCTAAATCCAGTGTTCTATCCACTTTACCATGTAATGCCTCAATATACTTTCTGGTACAAGTATTTCATGTCTTTAATATATGTAGAGAATGACAAATCCCATTTTGGAATGCAACAAACACATCTGCTGCCCTCTAGAGTTTTAGGACCTCCCTCTAAGACTAAAAGAGTTACAACTTTTATATGCCACGTCCTTTTACTACTCATCCTCACCATTGAGACAAAAGGTAGGCCAGAAATCTCCTGGGAACTGCCCCTTAATCTCATTGTAACTGCAAAACAAAATGACACCTCACAACCAATGCTCTTTCCAAAAATTAAAACGGAACCTTGGAAAATATTCATCAAGTCTCAGAGACACATCTAAGCCGTGTTTTTCTATTTGTAAACAATGTTCTAATCACAAGAAAGGTTGCACTGTAGATTTTCTTTAATTGAAAATTCTCTTCCAATTTAAAAGAGTTTTACAGATTCTCTGCGACAGGCATATTTCATCTTTCCCTCATGCCACTTACCTTTGTACACAGGCTTTTCTTCTAGTGATTTATTACTTCATTTCTCATATTGCATCAAGGCCCATCAGCCACTGGATTCAAACTCCCTAACCTTGAATATGAAAGGGTAATCAACCAAAGAGAAATCAGTCTTAGAAGAACATTCTGAAATCACAATGTGTGGAAAGAGGTGGAATGTCCACCTATATTTTTCAGTTTCTCCTATACAAATTAATTTTTTGTTTTGGATTGCTCCCAACTCCAGTACACCTAGCATCAAAGGCTGGAATTGATAGTATTTCCAAGTGTGGTTTTATGGATTGACAGTGAAGCTCTTGGAGTGTTCCTTCCTTCCTTCCTTCCTTCCTTCCTTCCTTCCTTCCTTCCTTCCTTCCTTCCTTCCTTCCTTCCTTCCTTCCTTCCTTCCTTCCTTCCTTCCCTCCTTCCTTCATTTTTTTCCTTCCTTCCTTTCTTCTCTCATTTTTTCCTTTCTTCCTTCCTCATCTCATCAAGTTCCAAAGTTTCAGTAATTATCTCTAAACAGAATATTCCTCGTTCTACACATCTGGATTTAATCTCTTTTTGGAGGTCCAGTTCTCCCTAACCAAATACTCTTTGGAGATTTCAAACTGCATGAAGATGACCTGTAGGCATCTCAAATGTCACATGCCAAAACAACGTCATAATCTTTCCATTCAAATCCTCCTGTATTTCCGAATTTTACATTAATCTAACGGATATCATTTATTCTCAAACACTACATATTTCCAATACAATTTCAAATATCATCATCCCTACTTTCACAGCATTTCATAGCTACCTAACTAGATAGGTATAAATATACAAGTCCATTTCTTTCCACTACATATCCAGCTCTCTAGTACAGATCCATATCACCTTTTGCCTGGACTATTAAATTAGCATTCTGGGTATATTCTCCCTACCTCAAATGAAATAATATTTGTAAAGTACTTTGAAAACCATAAATCACTATCTATTAGTTCTCTTCCATGTCCTCCTATTTCTCAACTACTTTACTACCACCCCTACCACCACCACTAAGCTAGGCAGCACAGTGGCTACCTGGAATCAGGAAGACCTGAGCTCAAATTCAACCTCAGGCATTTATTAGCTGTTTGACCCTGGACAGGTTATTTAAATACTATTTGCCTCAGTTTCCTCAATTGTAAAATTGTGGTAATAATAGCACCTATCTTTCAGGGTTGTTGTAAGGATTAAATTAAATATTTGTAAATTGCTTAACATAGTTCCTAGAACATAGTAAACACTATATAAAAGTGTATTCCCTTTCCACTCTAGTCCATTTTCCATTACATTGTTGATGTCAATTTTCTAAACCTAAATGGTCTGTTTATACCATACTCCTCAATACATTCCAAGGGCTCCCTTTATATTACCTCCAGCATCAAATATAAACTCCTTTGCTGCTGATAACTTAATTTTCTTCTTTTGTGAAATTCCTTTTGATATTATTTGTCCATTTATTTTATAGGAATAGTTCTTATTCTTATATGTGTAAATCAATTATCTTTATATCTTGTCCATAATACTTTTTTCATAGAAAATCACTGCAAATATTTCTTTCCACTGCTTCCCTTCTAACATAATTAACAATGATTTTGTTTGTTAAAAACATTTCAATTTTATATAATAAGCATAATCTGTTTCACCTCCTATGAACCTCACTATCTTTTGATTTGGTTCCCTTAGCCTTAGTCATAAAAGGTATCTCAACCCATGCTTTTTAAAATTTGCTTATCATATGAACTTTTATATAATGATCACATATTCATTTGAAACTTTTTGTGGGATATGGTGTATGGCACTGGTCCAAACTTAATTTCTAACTTTCCATGCAGTTTCCTTATCCCAGATGTTGTAGGCTTTGGATTTATCAAATTCTATGATATTATTCTATTCATTTGTTTCTATATCTATTGTAGCTAATCTCTTCCTTTGATGAACTTTTTTCTTTTTAACTAGAACCAAAAGATCTTGATTATTACTATTTGGTAGAATAGTTTAACTTCTGCTAACACTAGACTTCGTTATTTAATTTCCTCATGTTTGTACTGATAGGGATATTTAGGCATCAAGTCTATGTTTTTATGATAAAAGGAACTTGATAGGATTATTTTTATTTTTGAAAATAGCACATATAAGAAGCAATTGGGTTTTTTATGGAATTTATTTGGAGTATAAATGCAGGTGATCTTCATCTTCTACTTTTTTGAGAGTTCTTATGTAGTATAGCATTTCCATTTTCTAAAGATTGGAAATCTGTCATAATTGTAAATTATGTTTCTGTTATTCTGATTATTTTATATTTAAACATTTATTCATTTCTTTTATCAATTTTTATGGCATATAATTGAGTGAGGTAGGTTCTAGTAGATTCCTTTATTTTCTCTTCATTTATTATGAATTTTTTTTGAAATTGTCTATTTTATTTTTTTCTTTCTTAAAAAATCATGCTAAGTAATTACTTATATATTTTACTAGTTTCTTCCTCCAAATTTCCTATTTTTATTTATGATTTAATATTTTTGTTACTATCTTCTTTGATTTTCAGAATTTCTTTTTTCTTTCTTTTTTAGTTGTCTAGATTATATTTTTGGAGTTGTTGCTTTTTCTAGACCTCTATTTCAGTTGCATGTCCCAACCACGTTTCTGTTCTTTCATTTATATATGAAAGTAGCTAGAAATAACAATTTCCCCCATGAACACTGCTTTGGCCACATTTTAACAATGTTGGCATGTTATCTCATTGTTTTTTTATTTCTTTCATTATTTCTTTCATTCTTTCTTTCTTTAATTAATTATTTCATTTTTTTTTTATTTCAAATATTTTATTAAGAGTTCCCTGCCAGGCATTTAAAACACCAGTTTGTGAGGATAGACTCCATTGGAGAGAGAGAATACAGAATGCAGGTAGCCATGGAGCTGAGGAATTTTCTTGATCTGCGGCAGGATCTGATAGTCCATGGCTTTCTGGTCAGCCTTGTGTTGCTCTATAACATCATATTTCTGTTTTTCTGGGTCAAAAATCTCTCCTTCTTGGTGTCTAGGTTTACGGAGCCTCTTCTTCTTGAAGTAAACATCAGTAAAATGATTTGGAATTTTCACACCTGAAAGGTTAACCCTAGTAGAGGTGGCAATGACAAATTTCTTATGGGTTCTTCTCAGAGGATCACGGTTGATGGTCAGAGGTCCAGTCACCAGTAGCAAGCCACTAGCCAGCTGATCAGGACCATGCCCGGGGTGATGATAGATCAGTCCCCTCACATTCTGGCTGAAGGGCTTTTTGCCATGACTTAGCAGCTTCCTAGGCACATCCTCAGTAGGGTAATACCTAGGCATTTTGTGGATCTTTACCACTTGGTTTCCTCCATTCTTATCCCCACCAACTGGCTTTGAGATGGTAGCAGTCACGTTCTCTTTCTTTCTCCTTTCAATCTGGGTTTTGGGTGCAGTGTACTTGCGTTTGTACATGGCCCACTGGGAATACATGGCAGATCTTGAGTATCTGCTGATCCCTCTGGCCAGGATGTTTTCGAAGCTTTTTCAACACCTTCTCAGCCAAATCTTCCCTTTTAGCCTTCTTTTCCTTTTTTCTTTTTTGACCTTTGTTTTTCCTTTAGTTTCTTTTCGTGTTTTTTGTCCGCCATCTTCAGAGAAGGGAAAGAGATAATTGTCTTTTTCTTTGAAGAAATTTTATCTTTTTCCATGTTTTTTCTATAACCCACAAATTAGTTTAGAAATGAGTAATTTAATTTCAATTTCAATTTTAATTTTTCTGTCAAATATCCTTTATGGATAATACTTATATTAGGATGTAGTTAAAAAATTGTATTGTATATTTATGCTTTTCTTCATTTTTATAAGTTATGTTTATGTTAGTTTTAAGCTCAGACAGAAACAGATCCCTGAAACTACATATTGACATAGAAAACCACAAATTAACATTATTTACATTGTATTTTTTAAATTGTTAAACATTTCTAATTAGTTTTTAATCTGGTTCTGACAACAGGGAAGAGTTTTGTGAATTCACAAATTTCATACCTCTATCCGATATTGTCAAAAGTGTCTCTCTGTTCACTCTCCTAAGAATTAGGCTTACAAATTGCTTAGTCCATCTCATAACTTTCATTATATACATTTATATAATAAAAGCAAATGAGAGGATTAAATGTGATAACACATGCATAGTTCTTTGCAAACTTCAAAGTGCTTACTATTGTAAGTGTGCATAAACAGATACATACATACAGGTGTGTCTGTGCATAAAAACAAATCATGTAAAAAGGGAGAAAATTTTACAGTCTTTTCACCTGGAATCTTCACTTTAACAGTGATAGAGAATTTCCCTCAAGAAAGGGTAAAAAAGGGAGGCAGCTAGGTGGCACAGTAGATAAAGCACTGACCCTGGATTCAGGAGGACCTGAGTTCAAATCCGGCCTCAGACACTTGACACTTACTAGCTGTGTGACCTTGGGCAAGTCACTTAACCCTAATTGCACTGAAAAAAAGAAACGGAAAAAAGGGAACAAACATTAATACCATGTCCATTATGTGCCTGGCACCATGCTAAGCACTTTACAAATATCTTATTTTATCCTTTCAAAGGATTAATATTAGTAATGGTCAATTTCAGTGTATATGATATTAAAAATCAGTAAATGCCTTCTAGTGATTAGTGCTATACAATCACTTAACTAATTTACATTGATCAATTTTATAATAGGATATTTATTGAGAAGATATAACAAGAACAGAAATTTAAAAGGATTTCTTCCCAGTTCTTGGGGCCACATTTCAACCTATACTACTTTGGTCCTTGGAGAGAGTGGATTCATCATTATAGCAATTGCTACATAGCATTTACCCCACCAAGTTCACTTCCCAATACAAGCTGCTGGGTGAGTTGCTAATTACCCTACACAGAGTATTCACCATAGAAGCTCCCAGACCTCTGGCAACTCAGTCTCCTAACCTTTACAAGGTCACAGGTAATCCAATACTTCACCTAAGAATAGAAAGAATCATCTCAACGAAGCAAAGACTATAAGAAACATTTCTTCTTCATTCAAATCAGCCAAGAAAGAAAGGAGTAACAGTCCTTTGTGTCTTTTGAACATGTCTAGTTACAGCTTATCAGCCAATCAAAAATCTATCCCCCCAACTGTTTAGAATACCAGAAATAGTCATATGTAAACATGTTCTCAACCTACTTGAAAGCAGATTACATTAGTCAGAGTTCTCCATCACTCTCCTAAGAATTAGGCTTTCAGCTTGGCCAGTCCATTCCATATCTTCCATTACATATGTTTATATAATAAATACATATGTAAGAGTTAAATGTGATAACATATGTATAGCTCTTTTCCAACCTTAAAGTGATATACAAATGGTAGTTGTTAACATTCTTATTATTTTCAGTTTTTTAGTACACTGGTGCATAAACAGATACATTCACACATAAATGCGTGAGTGTGAATGAATTACTTAAAGAGGGAGAAAGTTTTTAAATCTTTTCATCTGTAGCCTTCACTTCAACAGTTGGGAGAATAACTGAATTATCAGTATATTACTGTGTCATTTAACCTCGACCATAAATAGCACAGTTGAATGAAATTTTCTTATTAATTCCTCTTCACTACAGAGGATTATACATCTTTTCTCTATATGTTTATCTGGAGCTAGCTGGACAGTTTCAATTCTGTGGCCATACTTTGTCCATTCAAAAAATAGTGCTTTGAGAGCAAAGAAATAGAAGATATTGCTTTTGTTTTGTTGTATTGTTATAGTAGAGGATACCAAAGACTTATAAGCAAATAGTTAAGGGGATAAATGATCTCACTTTCTTTTCAGGTCATGATTATTAAAAGTTTTGAATGGAAAAAAAGCCTGTTATTTATATTTGGAAATTAATGAAGTGAAATTATCGCTGTTGACAGGAACTGGTGTTAAAATTCAAAGACATGGCTTGGGTTATAATGTTTGTCAAGCTTATTACATTCACTTTTTTCAGTGAAACTTAATCTCCTAATCAGTTCCAATTTACATATTTGAAGGTCTTTCATCCAATCGGCTTGAGAAAATCAGGGTCTTAGAATCATGGAGAGAGTATTTCATTAAATGATTATTAATCCCACAGTGTTCTGCTTGATTCTGAGCAAATGGCATAAGTCAATTATAATAAAGCTTGGCTGGTCACTTAATTTACAGTAGAATTATAATAGCTAAATTAAAAGTAAAGGCACAACCATACAAATGTGCACCTCTAAAACACTCAGGTATGTCATTATGCCTGTATATACATGTAGATGATAAATTATGAAAGCATTGTTGTCATTTATTTGGAAAATCTTTTTTTCATGTATGGTCTCTTTTCTGACTTCCTGTTAAATGAAGTATTACAAATTTGAATGTTATTTGTGGTTAAATAGAATATCAAGCACTGATAATTATTTTCTGTATGGAAATGTCATTCAAGCTTGGCAGAGTCTCACCTGTTGCACAAGTCAAAGATGCACATAAGATTATTTTCCTTGGAAGGTGGCATTTGGGCTTTCTAGTCTTTCTGGTTTTCATTTGCTAAAAAGAATTTCCAATTGATGCCTCTTTTTCAGGACTCCTCATAGTGCTTTAAAAAGTGTGACCTTTAACCTTACTGTAAAAAAGGAAACAAGGAGAATGGAGACCATTAAAATAATTTAAGCTATCATCAATTTACACTCTCTATATCTTGCATGTAGATAGTTGATTACATATTGTCTCCCCTTTTAGTCTGAGTTCCTTTATGGTAGACTGCATTTTTGCTTTTCTTTCCATCTCCATTTCTTACTAAGATGTCTGGTACATAGTAAGCGTTTAATAAATTTTTCTTGATGACGATGTTCTTGTTTCAAAAAGAGTCCACCAAATGAATTAGAAATAGGTAAAAATGACTTTGTTTTATAATTCTCAAAACCACTGTCACCCGGAGTCTAAATCCTTGTTTTAATTTTCCAGGTGTAAATCTTAAATCTGTTCTAATTGGTAAAAAATATCTCAGTGTCTTTGCCCCAGAATTCTCAGGGAAAGTCTATAAATTAAGGGTGTCATCTAATTCTTTTATCAATTAAAGACATTTATAATTCCACCAAAAAAATCTGGATATTTTATTTTTATTTTATGTTTACTTTCCCAATTAAAAAAGAAGGCACTTGAATTAAAAATAGGTATGTACAAGGTTTACTTTTTATTAATTAGTTTCTTTTTTGGTTGAGAATGATTATGATGAAATGTATTGTTTTTAAATAATTTTTGCTATGAATTTAATAATCACCAATAATTAGCAACATTTCAATAGCAAAGAAGAATTAAAAAGAAAGTTACATATGAAATTGTGAACTTGGGTTAAATGAACACAGTTTCACCTACATTGGCCCAGTTAGTTTATGTCCATTTAGAATTCATTGATATTTGCTATTGTTAATTCAACTTTTAAATTATGGACTCAAACATTAAAAAATGGACATTTCCATAAGTAAATAGCAGAAAACAGTTATAGGTATGTAATGATTTATTTCTATTATGTAGTATTTAAATGCATATTAAATTTAACATGATAATAACATAACTGTTCTGCTTGCTTGTATCACTTTCAAACTTTTTTTCTTTTGTGTGTTTGTGAATTATTTCATCCATGGTTTTTCATTTTTATATTAATTGCCTCATTATTAATGCCTAGTGAGACCCAGAATTTTTTAAATCATAAAAATAATTTATTATTTTCCAGTTATATGTAAAGATCATTTTCAACATTTGTTTTTATAAGATTTTTATTTTCAAATTTTTCAACTCCTCTCTCTTCTCTCCCCACTCCCCAAGACAGAAAGGAATCTGATGTAAGGTATATATGTACAATCACATTAAATATATTTCTGCATTAGTCATGTTGTGAAAGAAGAATCAAAACAAAAGGGAAAAAACTCAAATAAGAAAAAAACAAAAGCAAAAGTAAAAACAGTGTGGTTCAATCTGCATTCAGATTCCACAATTTTGTTTTGTTTTGTTTTGTTTTGTTTTGTTTTTCCCAGATGTGGAGAACAGTCTCCATCATGAGTTCTTTGGAATCCTCTTGCTTTTGGACCATTATTTTACTGAGTAGACCTAAGTCTATAACAGTTGATCAACACACAATGTTGCTGTTACTGTGGACAATGTTCTACTTGTTCTGCTCACTTCACCCAGCATCAGTCTACTTAAGACTTTTCTGAAATCTGCCTGCTCATTATTTCTCACAGCACAATGGTATTCCATTATATTCATATACCACAACTTGTTCAGTCATTCCCCAATTGATGGGCATTCCCTAAATTTCTAATTCATTGCTACCACAAAGAGAGCTGCTATAAATATTTTTGTACATGTGGGTCCTTTTCCCTTTGTTATGATCTCTTTGGGATACAGATATAGTAATGGTATTATTTGGTCAAGGGTATGCACAATCTCATAGTCCTTTGGGCATAGTTCCAATTTGCTCTCCAGAATTGTTGGATCAGTTCACAATGCCAACAACGATGTATTTGTGTTCCAATTTTTCCACGGCTTCTCCAACCTTTATTATTTTCCTTTTTTGCCAAATTAGACAATCTGATAGGTGTGAGGTACGTCAGAGTTGTTTTAATTTGAATTTCTCTAATCAATAGTGATTTGGATCCAGCATTTTTCAAATCCACAACAACAATACATAGCAACCCTTTCTTCTAACCACTAAATTTAACTAAACAAGAAGAATACATTTATTATCTGGGTCTGAAAATGTCTCATTCTCCCCTTCCACTCCACCATCATTCTACCAAGACATGGAAGTATGCATCATCATGAGTTTCCTGAAGTCACGAGTAGTCATTGTATTAATCAGAATGGTTGTTGTTCAGTTTGGTTCTTTGTGTTATTGTTGTTGTTATTTGTTGTTGTTTTGTTTTGCTTGATAACTTATTTTCCTTTAAAATGGTAAGGTCAAAATGTTTTTAAATTTAAAAAAAGATATGGTCACCTTACACATTTTTCTGATTATTCTGATAATTTTCTTCCGTATCTCTTCATAAAGTCTTCCCCTAGTTGCTCTGGATCTCTGCCTTTCATCATCCTTTCCACAAAATAAAATTTTACTAAATTATTATGCCATGTATTTTCAGCCATGATTCAAGTGATAAGCTGACCCCTTTGTTCCTAATTCTTTGCAACAACAAAGGTACTACTATGAACATATGTGTACTGCTAGTTCTTTTTCCTTTGTCTTTCATGTCTCGGGCTGAGGGGCAGAGGGAATGTGTACATTGCAGCATTACTAACAAACCAAAAGGTTTGTCATGCCAGGGTGGGAGTGGGGATAAGCTGCCACTCTCTATAAAATGCTCCAATGGCATGCGTCTCAAATAGCCTCTGACAACCAAAGCCCAACTCCTGGCCTTCTCATGGTGGAACTGTTTACGCTAACAGGAGAAGGACCAAAGGCGAATCACTGGCACCTTAAAACCAGTTGCTTTGGGCAGGTGGAACTTGTTAGCCTTGGCAGGCAACCTGCATTGGGGAAGGAACCCTTATTTTAAACCTCTGCTGCCTTGCGGTTATACCCATATACGGATAAGGCTTAGGGAGTTAACCCCAAGGAAAAATCTGGAGTCAGAGTCCCTTAGGCAGTTGGATGTTGGACATCAGATCCCTCTAGCAACTCCTGCGGTGGCACTTTTGCCAAACTGTATTGGCTCTGCCTCTCCTTTGGATCCACCAATGTCATGGAGAGGGAAAACCTGCTGCATGGGCAACAGCTTGTTTTCCATAGAGATCTGCCCAGGCCAGCGCCCTGGAGAGGATACTCCAGCTACTCCTTATGGGGTAGATACAACATGAGATGTGGCAGTTACTGGTTATAAGTCACTCAAGAGCTGCGGCTCCCACATGAGACTGCACAGCCACACTGTGTCCTGTGGCTCTTCAAGGCACTAATCCATGGTCGTGCATGACTGGTGGAAGCCTACTACTACTACTACTAGACCAAAATGCACTCAATGTTCAATTACTTTTGTGGAATATATTGCTTTCCTTTGTGTTTCATTTGATTCAAAGCACCAATAGTGCATTAGTTTGATTTTGTTTTCTTACAAAGCTCTGCAACAATTTATTTTTCCTAATTTTTGTCAGTTTTGCCAAACTGATGGGTTAGAAAATAGAAACTTTAAGTCATTTAAATTTTCATTCTTATTAATAAAGTGTTGGACTATCTTTTATGTAGTTGTTTATAGCTTAATTGTCTTCTTTTCAAAGAAAAATTTTCATAGTCTTTGACCACTGATTTATAGAAGGTTCTTTTCTTATATACTTATAGTATTTTCTATATATCTTAGCTATCAGTACTTTTCTGAATAGAAAAAAAAATATTTCAAGGGCTTTTCTAACAGTTAATTATTTACATCTTAACTGTAAGCTCATTGATTTTGTTAGTGTAAGCTTTGCTTTTTTCCCCTATTTTATGTAATCTAAATTGTTCATTTTATCTCCTGTGCTCCTCTCCCTAATGTTTTTGTTCAAGAACCTTTCCTCTTGTTTATGATCAGTTGTGAGAATTACCTCCTTCCATTTTCCTCTGTTCACAATAGGGCCTCTTATTATTAGGTCATTTATTCATTAGGAAGTTATTTTCACTTATGATATGAGTTGTTATTCTTGCATTGAATATTTACATCAATATTCATTAGATTTAATTTTGTATAGTTTTTTGTGGCATTATCTCTCATTGGTTTGAATATGACAAAAAGAGTTCTCTCATTGGTAATATTGAACAGAAGCACTTATTTCCTTATTTTCCTTATATATATATATATATATATATATATATACAGAAAGAGAGAGAGAGAGAGAGAGAGAGAGAGAGAGAGAGAGAGAGAGAGAGAGAGAGAGAGAGAGAGAGAGAGAGAGAGGAGTTTGGTTTTGTTGTTGTTGCTTTTTAAATTTGATAGCCTTTCCTTGAATTTCCATTAGAGCTTGTTCTACCTTCCACCCCATCCTGGACCTTGAAAATTCATTTGTATTGTTCAGTTTCCTTTTCTCAGACTGAATTGAGAAATGAAAATATTTTTCTTATTCTAACATGAGTTTTATGTATTTATATCTATTTCATTTGAATTTTCTGATTTTTCAGCATATCATTAGACAAAAGAGCTTCCTTTATTTCCTGTTTATCTATTGTAAGTTATTTTTATTTTTATTGTAATAATATTAATTTCTTCCATTTAAAAGAATCAAAGTTATGAATAACTTGCTTAATTAATTTTTAAAAAGATATAAAGTTTATCGATTAATTATTAAGTGGTTATCTTTTTGACTTTCAGAAATTCTATCTTGCATTCATTGGAGGTTTTTTACTTTGTTCTTTTCAAACTTTTTAAAAGTTTATGTTCAATTCATTAATATGTTCTTTTTAATTTTTTCTGATAAAATATTAATTATATAAAGTATTCCTTCACTACTGATTTGCTTACATGTCATGTGGGTGTGTTATTTCACTGTTACCATTTTCTTTTAAATTATCTATTATTTATATGATTTGTTCTTTGACCCCTACATGTCTTAAGTTTATATTATTCCTTTTCCATTTATAATTCAATTATTTTTCAAGATTATATGATTTTGGGGGGGCAGCTAGGTGGTACAGTGGATAAAGCACCGGCTCTAGATTCAAGAGGACCTGAGTTCAAATCTGGCCTCAGACACTCGACACTTACCAACATTGGGACCCTGGGCAAGTCATTTAACCTTCATTGCTCCTCCCCCCCAAAAAAAAAGATTATATGATTTTTTTTTGGCCATATTGTGGTCACAAAATATATATTACCATTTCTTTTTTCATTCATTTATGTGATTTTTTTTAGGCTGGAAAATTTAGGCCCAAGCCTTATAGAATAAACCATAATACTTAGCTGGTTTCATTCCAAAATATGAAATTTTGGGGAGATTTATCCATGCTGTTTTTTTGATAGTTTGGCATTTTATGATGATGAGTTTTTTTCTGGTTGCCTCTGAGGTAGAAAGACTTATGATAGAACAGGACCTTTGTTTACATAAATAAGGAACAATATGTCCCCTTCTCAGCTTTCTTTTTTTCCCCTTTTTTTTTTCCTCTTCTCTGATGGCTGGCAGATGAACAAGAATTGCTATAACCTTCCAGGTGGGGATAAAAGCCATAGTTTTGGCTACATATCTCCTCACTCAGCTACCTTGTTTCCCTGAGTTCTATAGTCAAAGTTGAGCTACAAATTTTAACAAAGACATGTCTTTTGTAGTCCTACACAGATGCTGTCTTTGACCCTATTTTTCCTTTTTCTACTTCAGTCACATATTACTAGGTGACTTACTACGTCTTTTCTTAATGATACAGTCCTGACAGGTCCCCAAAAGACTTTGAAGATTCCATTGACTCTTTGAGGGGTAAAGGTATTCCCTGTATTCTTGTGAAATCACTACCTAGCAGTTTATAGGGTTGGGAAAAATCTAGAAGGCTTATAGCATCATAGATTTAGATATGAAAGGGACAATGGAAATCATCATATTAAACCTCTTCATTTTATAGATGAGTAAACTCAATTTCTAGAAATATTAAATTAATTACTCAAGATAACAAGATGACCTAGTCAGGTACAAGGGTAAGATCTGAAACGAGGACCTTTGATTTCAACTCCAGGACTTTTGCCAGTGCATCCTGCCTCCCTCTTGGTAACTATAGAATTCTAATATTGCAAAAAGCAGGCCTAGAAAATTAATACTATCATTTATACAAGGTAGTAAACAAGAAGAAGAGCCAATTGAGAGATGCTGAATTCTGTTTCAGGCATTTTGACTTTGTCTTGGGGGCCAATTTGGCAAATTTTATTGAAAAAACCCTCCAAATCCCATAATCCCAAAACAATGGGTTTTCTACATTTCAAAAAAAAAAAGTCAATTCTACTTTGAAAGCCTAATAAGTCCTGTGATGTAACCTTTCTCTATTTCTAGCCAAAATGAGTTACCCGACTCAACCCTTCACTTCTCCCTAAGTTAGAAGGATACATCCCATGTGAAGTTAATTTCAGATTTTTTTTTTGTATTAAAATCACAGGATTTTTAGCTCACAACTTTAATCTTTCCTCTTGATCCTGTGGTGAAGTCACAGGAGTCCCATTCACATCCTATGCAACTCTGTGGAAATTTACATTTTGAATTGGACCAAGGATTCAGGATTGGAGAAAAGACTGAATAAGTTGAGAACCCACCTTAAATTCTCTGGTTCAGAGTTTGGAAATGAACCCAAATATTTTAGTGTTAGAGCTTATTTTGCTTTGGCAAAGCATGGCCTTCTGTTTCAAAGGGGGAAAAAGGTTTTAAAAAGCTTATTTGAATAGCTCAAAATGCTGCTTCTACATCAAATCATTCCTAGAAAAATATTTTGATGAGTTAAGTGTAAATGAATCAGAAACATATGGATTGCATTTCCTGTCGATTACTCCAGGGTTTCAAAATTAAGGGGAAAAGTACTCAAGGCAAAATGCATTTTGGATTTTATTGGACCCCAAATATTTGAGAAATAACTTTAGACATTTGAAGAGCATTAGTCTTTTCCAGGCTTATCAATCCTTTGGAAAAATCTGAATCAGATCTTTTATTTTTCATATAATGATCTATGGAAATACATGACATTTGTATTTAATGAAAATATTTTCAACATGTAATTTTTGTCCTGGATGTATATTCATGTACAGTTGAGGTAAAATCAAACCTTTGAATTTCCTCATGGAACTGGGTGACTTAGAAACAAAGTTTGGTGAGTCACCATCTCAATTTATGGTGTGTTTGAATAATTTCCTGACTGTTGGTAGAAGGATCTAGATATTTAGCCAAAAACTTGTTTCTAATATTTGTAACAACAACTTTTTACCACTTCACATTTTGCTATTTTGTTCACTCAAAACTACTTAACAGACAACTCTACGTCCTTCCTTCTCATAAAATTCCCAGCTTCCTTCAAATCAATTAAGATACCACCTCCTAAATTATTATTTTCTATTATATTTCCCTCTTGTTGGTGTATATAAATGTCTTTGTGTGTGTGTGTATATATGTTATATATGTACATATGTATATATACTTAGATGTGTTATATGTATATATGTGTGTATGTGTATGTATAATGTTTATCAAACAATATACACACTGTATCTTTTTCTACAAATCCCTGTAGCCCCTTGAGGGAAGAGACTGGTTTTTTATTTGTTTGTTTGTTTTTCTCATATACCCAGTGCCTAGCACATAATTGGTGCTTCATGACAGCTTGTAAAATTAAAATGAATTTTCATTGCCATTGTTAACTCATTTATTGAGTTCTGTGGAAATCTAAACAAAGGCAAGAACAGATGTGTGTTGTTAGGGAGCGAGGCATACACAATAAAAATTATGATACACTTTAAATTTAACTTACCAGGAATACATTGTGCCACAAAGTGGGGATTGCCTGTATAGGAAATAATGGCCAAAGGTCTAGAAGCTGTTTAAATCCAACACAAACCATTTTCTTTCGAGCTGAGCAGAAACTCCAAACATTTTTTCCCTATATAGAGTGAAAGGGCGGAGGGGAAGCTGAAGAAATTATTCAACCCTTATCATGATTATATATTTGGTGTCTTATTCTTTACACATTCTTAGTACAACATATTAAATAAACTTAACCTTCAATTATTTATTCAGAGGGATTGTGTGGGGAGGAAAGTGCCATGGTTAGCAGACAAAAGGAAGTAATACAAAATAAATTTATGTTTAGTTATATATATATATGCATTATATATATAAAACATTAAACATATTTTTGCGTTAGTCATGTTATAAGAGAAAAATCAGAGCAATGAGGAAAAACCTCAAAATAGAAAAACAACAGCACCAAAAAGAAAAGAAATAATATGGCTCATTCAGCATCTATACTCCACAGTTCTTCTGGTTCTTCTCATCTCAATAGTATTCCATTACATTCATATACCACAACTTGTCCAGTCATTCCCCAATTGATGGGCACCCCCTCAACTTCCAATTCCTTGCCACCACGTAAAGAGCAGCTATAAAGATTTTTGTACATGTGGGTCCATCTCCCCTTTCCATGATTTCTTTGGGCAAAAGACCCAAAAGTGGTATTGCTAGGTCAAAGGGTATGCACAGCTTTATTGCCCTTTGGGCATAATTCCACATTGCTCTCCCGAATGGTTGGATCAATTCACAGCTCCATCAACAATGCATTAGTGTTCCAATTTTTCCATAGCTTCTCCAACATTTATTATTTTCCATTTTTGTAATTTTAGCCAATCTGATAGGTGTCAGGTGGTACCTCAGAGTTGTTTTGATAGGCATCTCTCTAATCATTAGAGATTTAGAGCATTTTTTCATATGGGAATAGAGAGCTTTGATTTCTTCATCAGAAAACAGCCTGTTCATATCCTTTGACCATTTCTCAATTGGGGAATGACTTGGATTCTTATAAATTTGATTTAGTTCCCTATATATTTTAGAGATGACACCTTTATCAGAAGTACTGGCCTCAAAAATTTTTTCCCAGCTTTCTGCCTCCTTTATAATTTTGGATGCATTGCTTCTGTTTGTACATTTTTTTTTAATTTAATGTAATCAAAATCATCCATTTTGCATTTTATAATATACTCTATCTCTTGTTTGGTGAGAAACTGTTTTCCTTTCCAAAGATCTGATAGGTAAACTATTATGTCTAAATCATGTATCCATTTTGACCTTATTTTAGTATAAGGTGTAAGATGTTGGTCTATGCCTAATTTGTGCGATATTATCTTCCAGTTTTCCCAGCAGTTTTTGTCAAATACCGAGTTCCTATCCCAGAAGCTGGAGTCTTTGGGTTTATCAAACACTACATTACTAGTGCCACTTACTACTGCATTTCCTGAGCATAGCCTATTCCATTGATCTACCACTCTATTTTTTAGCCAGTACCAGATAGTTTTGATGACTGCCGCTTTATAGTAAAGCTCCAGGTTTGGTACCACTAACCCACCTTCCTGTGATTTTTTTTTCATTATTTCCCTGGATATTCTTGATTTTTTGTTTTTCCAGATGAATTTTGTTATTATTTTTTCTAGCTTTATAAAATAATTTTTAGGTAATCTGATTGGTATGGCACTGAATAAGTAAATTAATTTAGGTAGTATTGTCATTTTTACTATATTAGCTCTGCCTATCCATGAGCAATTGATATCTTTCCAATTATTTAGATCTGATTTGATTTGTGTGAAGAGTGTTTGGTAGTTGTGTTCATAGAGTTCCTGGGTTTGTCTTGGCAAGAAGACTCCCAAGTATTTTATATTATCTACCATTACTTTAAATGGAATTTCTCTTTCTATCTCTTGCTGCTGGACTTTGTTGGTCATGTATAGAAATGCTGATGATTTATGTAGATTTATTTTATTTCCTGCTACTTTGCTAACGTTATTAATTCTTTCAAGTAATTTTTGAGTTGATTCTCTAGGATTCTTTAAGTATACAATCATATCATCTGCAAAGAGTGATAGTTTTGTTTCCTCCTTGCCTATTCTAATTCCTTTAATTCCTTTCTCTTCTCTGATTTCTAAAGCTAACATTTCTAGGACAATATTAAATAATAGGGGTGATAATGGACATCCCTGTTTCACCCCTGATCTTATTGGGAAGGCCTTTAATTTATCACCATTTCATATAATACTTGCTGATGGTCTTAGGCAGATACAGTTTATTATTTTAAGGAAAGCTCCACCTATTCCTAAACTCTCTAGTGTTTTTATTAGGAATGGGTGCTGTACTTTGTCAAAAGCTTTCTCTGCATCTATTGAGATAATCATATGATTTTGGTTGGTTTTCTTATTGATGTGGTTGATTATGTTAATAGTTTTCCTAATGTTGAACCAGCCTTGCATTCCTGGTATAAATCCAACCTGGCCATTGTGTATTATCCTGGTGATCACTTGCTGTAATCTCCTTGCTAATAATATTTTTATTTAAGATTTTAGCATCAATATTCATTAGGGAAATTGGTCTATAATTTTCTTTCTCTGTTTTTGCTCTGCCTGGTTTTGGTAGCACCACAATATTTGTGTCATAAAACAAATTTGGTAGAGCTCCTTCTTCACCTATTTTTCCAAATAATTTGTATAATATTGGAATTAATTGTTCTTTAATGTTTGGTAAAATTCACCCGTAAATCCATCTGGCCCTGGGGATTTTTTCTTAGGGAGTTCATTAATGGCTTGTTCAATTTCTTTTTCTAATGTGGGTTTATTTAAGGATTTTATTTCCCATTCAGTTAACCTGGGCAGTTTGTAGTTTTGTAAATATTCATCCATTTCATTTTAGATTTTCATTATACTTTTCCCTGGCTCTTTCTTACATGTAATTTTTATTGCATCATGATCTGAGAAGGATGCATTTACTATTTCTACTTTCTACATTTGACTGTGATGTTTTTGTGCCCTAATATATGGTCAATTTTTGAAAATGTGCCATGTACTGCTGAGGAAATGTACATTCCTTTCTATCCCCATTCAGTTTTCTTCAGACATCTATCATGTCTAACTTTGCTAGTAATCTACTCACCTCTGTCACTTCCTTCTTATTCATTTTTTGGCTAGATTTATCTAATTCTGAGAGGGGGAGATTCAGATCCCCCACTAGTATAGTATTACTGTCTAATTCCTCTTGTAACTCATTTAACTTCTCCTCTAAGAATTTGTATGCTATACCACTTGGTACATACATATTTAATATTGATATTACTTCATTATCTATAGTACCTTTTATCAAGATGTAATTTCCTTCCTTATCTCTTTTAATGAGATCTATTTTTGCCTGTGCTTTGTCTGAGATAAGGATTGATACCCCTGCTTTTTTACTTTAGCTGAAACATAATATATTCTGCTCCAGCCTTTTACCTTTACTCTGTGTGAATCTCTCTGCTTCAAATGTGTTTCTTGTAAACAGCATATTGTAGGATTCTGGTTTTTAATCCACTCTGCAATTTGCTTCTATTTTGTAGCAGAGTTCTTCCCATTCACATTCACAGTTATTATTACTAACTGTTTATTCCCCTACATTCTATTTACCCCCTTGTACTTTTCCCCCTTCTTTCACCCTATTCCTCCTCAACGACAATTTTACTTCTTACCCCTGCCTCCCCCAATCTACCCTCCCTTTTTATCACCCCCATCTCTTTTTGTTACCCTTTTCTCCCTTGCTTTTGTCCTCCCTTCTATCAGTCCCCCATTTCTCTTCCCCTTTTGCTTCCCTAAAGAATAAGCTAAGTTTCATTATCCCAATGAACAAATATGTATTCCCTCTTTGAATCAAATCTAATGAGAGTAGGGTTGAAACAATGTTCACCCCTCCTTTCTTTCCCTCTATTGTAATAGGGTTTTTTAACCTCTTCATATGATATAATTCACCCCATTCCACCTCCCCTTTCCTCTCCTCCCCATAGTCTCCTTTTTTAACCCCTTAATTTTCTTTGTATCATCACATAAAAGACAATTTATATTTATGGCCTCTGTGTAAAGGCCTTCTCTCTGTTCAAATACATTTACAGTTCTTAAGAGTTATGAGTATTATCTTCCCATGTAGGGATGTAAACAGTTTAACCTAATTGAGTAACTTTTTTCCCTCTGTTTACCTTTTTATCCTTCTCTTGAGTCTTGCATGTTAAGCTTAAATTTCCTATTCAGTTCTGGTCTATTCATCAGGAAACATTGAAAGTCCCCAATGTCATTGAATGTCCATCTTTTCCCCTGAAAGAGAATGCTCAGTTTTGCTGGGTAATAGATTCTTGGCTGCAATCCAAGCTCCTTTGCCTTCAGGAATATCATATTCCAAGCCTTGCAGTCCTTTAATGTTGAAGCTGCCATGTCCTGAGCAATCCTGACTGTGGCTCCATGATATTTAAATTTCTTCTTTCTGGCTGCTTGGAGTATTTTCTCCTTCACCTGATAATTCTGGAATTTGACTACAATATTCCTTGGAGTTTTCCTTTTGGGGTCTCTTTCAGGAGGTGATCAGTGGATTCTTTCAATGATGATTTTATCCTTTGATTCTATGACATCAGGGCAGTTCTCCTTAATAATTTCCCGGAATATGGTGTCTAGATTATTTTTCTGCTCATGCCTTTCAGGCAGTCCAATGAATGATTCTCAAATTGTCTCTCCTGGATCTGTTTTCCAGATCAGTTGTCTTTCCAATGAGGTATTTCACATTTTCTTTTATTATTTCATTCTTTTGATTCTGCTCGACTGATTCCTGGTGTCTCATGGATTCCTCATCTTCCAACTGTCCAATTTTAATTTTTAAGGCATTGTTTTCTACAGTGATATTATGCACCTTTTTTTCCATTTGGCAGATCAATTTTTTAAGGCATTGTTTTCTGCAGTCAATCTTTGTGCTTCCTTTTCCAAGCTGCTAATTCTTTTTTCATAGTTTTCTTGTTTTGCTTTCATTTCTCTCCCCATTTTTTCTTCTTCCTCTCTCAATTGATTTTTAAAATCCTTTTTGAGCTCTTCCAGGAAGGCTTTTTGTTCTTGAGACCAATTCACCTTCCCTCATGAGGCTTCTCATGTAGGCAATTTGAGGGTATTGTCCTCATCTGAGTTTGTGTTTGCCTCTTCCCTGTTGATACAGAAGCTCTCAATGGAGAGGGCTCTTTTTTACTTCTTACTCATTATTGCACCTTATTTATTTATTTTTTAAGTTGAGGTCTGCTCTGGGGGCACCAGGTTCCCTGTTTTGAGCTTCTTGTCCTCGGGTATAGGTGCTGTGTCACTGGCTTTTTACACACTGAGGCCTTTATGGTGTGTGCAGTTTGCCTGCCCTGTACTTCCTGTCTGAGCATGCTAGGATCAGTGGGCCTAGTCATGCCTATCCTGTTTGTGGCCCTCCAGGTGGCAACTTGCCCTCTTAGCTGGTGCAGGTAGGTTTTTCCACTGTCCTGCTGGGCCACCAGATTTTTGAGCCAGGATCCAGGGGCCTCAGTTGTTCTTCTGTGGCCTGCCTGCAGCTTCCTGCTGACTTGCCCCGACCCCCTTGGCGCTGGGCTGCTGCCCTGTGCTGGGCCTCCCTTTTGCCCAAGTCAGACCAACCTTTTCTGAAGTCTTCCAAATTATCTCTGGTTGGAAGACTGTGTCTCTCTGTCTCTTTGCAGGTTCTGTAGTTTCAGAATCTGTCCAGAGGCTTGATTTAATGTCCTTTTTGAGGGAACAGAAGGAGAGCTCAGGCAGCTTGCTGATTCCTCTCCACCATCTTGGCTCTGCCCCTCTTATCAATATTTTAACCTTTGCAATAGACATACAGATGAATGACATATTTATCATATTTTTGATGACATGAACCTGGGCAGCTAGACATTCAATGACAACATAGGTTTTTAAGAAGATCTGAAAAGATAGGTTCCAAAAATACAAATAAGTTGAAATTTAATAAATTTGGCTTTAAAAAGACAACAATATTCCAAGGCCAAGATAAAGGAGGTATAATAAAAATGAAGTTTATATTATTAAAGGGGAGGCGTTTTTGGTAGAGTGAAAATCAATATGAGTCAATAACAGGGGTGTGCAGAAGCCAACTCAAACAAGCTCATGAGAGCTGATTGTTAAATATTGAGTGTATACATTTATACCTCAGAAATAAGGAAGCACTACAAAGCAGACTTTTATATATTGCTTTGTTGATTGTCTATAATTAATAAAGTAATGGAAAAATATTAATACTGGAGGTTAAACTTAAAAGTGAGCTATAGGGGCAGCTAGGTGGCACAGTGGATAGAGCACCGGCCCTGGAGTCAGGAGTACCTGAGTTCAAATCCGGCCTCAGACACTTAACACTTACTAGCTGTGTGACCCTGGGCAAGTCACTTAACCCCAATTGCCTCATTAAAAAAAAAAGTGAGCTATATATACTTTTTTTTCTTTTCCTTAAGAAAAGTGATTGTTAAACATTTATCTGCATGCTTCTGGTGAACAATACAATCGTCCCCACAAATGCTGATGTAAACTAATTCTGCATTGATATATAGTGAAGTGAGCAGAACCAGGAGAACATTGTTCAGAGGGACAGCAATATTGTTTGATGAAGAACTGTTAATGACTTAGCTATTCTCAGAAATACAAAGATCCAAGACAGTCAGAAAGAACTAATAATGACGTATACTCTACACCTCCAGAGAAAGAACTGATATTGATTGAACACAGACTGAAAAATGCTTTTTCACTTTCTTTCATTCATTTTTTCTTTTATTCAAGTTTTCTTATACAAAATGACTAATATGGTATTATTTTACCTATATTTGATTTCTTACCACCTCTTGGAGGGAGAGGGAGAGGAGGGATAGAATTCAGAACTCAAAACTTTAAATAAAAATGTTTATCAAAAATAAAAATAGGGGCAGCTAGGTGGATCAGTGGATAGAGCACTGGTCCTGGAGTCAGGAGTACCTGAGTTCAAATCTGACCTCAGACACTTGACACTTACTAGCTGTGTGACCTTAGGCAAGTCACTTAACCCCAATTGCCTCACCAATAAAATAAATAAAAATAAAAATAAAAAAGGGAGACATTTCGGAGATGTTGTCATTCTGTCCCTTTGTTGATTCATACCTGAAATTTTATCTTTAAGTCTAAGTGTGATATTTAAAGGAGGATATGGACAAGCTGGAATAAATGTTGATGAAGGTGTCCACAGTGGTGGGGAAAGTTAAGATACTAGGATCAGCTAATAAAGACAGGTTTGTTTAACCTGGAAAAAAATAAAAATAATTTTAGGGAGATACAAGAATTAATTTGTTCAGTAAACAATTAGGGGAGTCTGAGTGTAGAGATGACTAAATGATAAGCTTAGAGCAAACAGAGCTTATAGAGGTATACCCCAGTTTCTACATAGTCCCCATGAATTATGTAATATGACATGAAATGACATGACACAATTTAATGTGTATATATATACACATATACCCATATAAATATGCATCATACACATATATGTATGTATATCTGTGTGTATAATTCTTTAAATGGATAAAGAGGAAAATTTTATGTGCTTAATTACAGTGTCCTGAGGAGTAGTGACACTAGGAACAAGTGCATAAGTTTTTGAAAGACAGTCATATAGAAGATAAATCTGACTTCTTTTGCTTGACCACAGAAAGTAGAATTAGGTTTGACTCAATCATGGTAAAACTTCTTAACAACTAAAACTACATAAAAGTGGAATTGGGGTCTTTAAGTAAAGGTTGGATAACCACTTGTAAGATTTATTATAGGAGGGATTCTGATTGAAAGTAAAGGCTAGACTAGATGCCCTCTGACATTCCTTCTAACAGTGAGATTTTCTGATTCTCTTATCAAAAGTATCTGAAGCCCAGGGAGACCCAAGAGAGAAAGGGGGTCTCTCTTAACTCAAATAGAAATAGATTCCTCCTGAATCTAAATGGATTCTTATTTCAAATGGGTCATATATTTCTGTCTTCTGACAGTCATCTTGCCTGGAGTGGTTTGCCATTTCCTTCTCCAGCCCATTTTACAGATGAGAACATTGAGGCAAACAGAGTTAAGTGACTTACCGAGGATCACACAGTTAAGTAAGTGTCTGAGGTCAAATTTCAACTCACAAACATAAGTCTTCCTAACTCCAGGTCTGACTCTATCCACTGTAATCTCAAACATTCCAGTTCAAGAGAAAAAAAAATAAAACAAACCAAAATGAATTACAGGACTCCTCAAAAGGGATTAAACACTTGAAGTGAACTAGAAGTCAACTTTCATATACCAGATGACTCACAAGTGACTCATGACATTAGGACGTCCAATACCAGAAAGGACTCTCTAAGTCTATGAGTCCCTATTCATTCAGAAGGTACTTGAGTCCAAAGCATTGTGTCAGGTTTCTATCTCTGCCCCTATTTCTTTGTCTTGTAGGCTCTTTCTTTGTTTCTGTCTATATATTTTTGTCATTTAGTCATTTTTCAGTCATGTCTGACTCTTTATGACACAATTTGGGGTTTTCTTGGCAAAGATCCTGGAGTGGTTTTCCATTTCCTTTTGAAGCTCATTTTACAGATGAGGAAACTGAGGCAAACAGGGTTAAGTAACATGCCCAGGATTACACAGATCAATGTCTAAAACTCGATTTGAACTCACAAAGATGAGTCTTCCTTACTTCAGGCCCAGCACTCTACCCACTGAGACACCAAGCTGCTCATTCTATGTTTTAGTCATCTTCAATATTTCACCTAGAAGTAGGAGAGAACACAAAAAAGCAAAGAACAAAGCCCTGCATATTTGGGGGTCACATGTTGGCCATGGGGGAAAGCTCCAAGAGAATTCTTTCCTTACAGCATTGTCTCTATCACCCCAAAAGCTAGGCAGGAAAGACCTTTCCTTAGTTGGACTGAGTGGACAGCTCTGCTTGACTTGGTTGCTAATCATCTTAGACACAGATCTCTAGTCACAGGGAGTAGCTGCCTGAACAGGAGCTGCAGTATTGTTTAAGTAAAGTGTCACTCCCTCAGGGAGAGACCATTGGTAACCACTACAGAAACAAACAAAAAAAACAAGCAAACAAAAACAAAAACAAACAAAAAACACACGCAAAAGATCTGTCTCTTTCTCCCCCAAAAGGGCAAGAATAAGACATTCTCCATATGATCTTTCATTTTTTTTGGGGGGGAAAGCTATTTGCTTTAGATCATAAGCAAAACTACATATGCCAAATACATGCCACTTGCAAAATACAGCAGGACTCAGCGTCTAGTCTTACCCTCTCTGTACCCTGTCTGCTTTTCCTGATTTTATTATTTATTTAAGCCCTCTCTAGGTTTATTAGCCTGACAGGAGCCCAGGTAATTATGCTGTCTTCCCTGTCCTACAGTAAGTTGTGCATTAGTCTTTTTGAATGCATCCAAAATTTAGTGCCACTGCTACATTTCTCAAAACAAATAAAAGATTTGTGAACTAGTCACCAAAAGTCCAACTTAATTAATTGGCATTTGTTTCTTTTTTCAGTATTCTCATACAATTGAGGCCTTGTAAGAGGTAGACGTTTCTCTGATCAGACTGTTTCTTTAGAGGGAAACTTGCCAAAAAATGTATTACCCTACGTAACCTAAGATCCCAGCTAGCAGAAGGTGGATAGTTTCACCCAAAAAGTCAGACTTGTGGGATGCAACATGGATGTACACATGTACATATAAGATTACAGTGCTTAATGTGTATGTAAAGGATGAGAGATACATATACACAACCTTGAGGAAGTCAATTTAGCATAAATGGGGAAGGGAAAGCAGGGAAAGAGCCTCATAGAAATTATCTCCCTGAGCAGGTATTTAAATATCTTGCTATCTACCTCCTGGTTCAATTACAGTGTTATTTAAGATATGGAAAGCATGATTACAATTAACTACATAAACAATGGTGACCAGAGATAAAAGCATAAAGGAATACCTATGGATACTTTTGGAAAAATTAATTCTTCTTTTTTTAATCTTAGGCCTATGTCATTTTAAGATTCAAAGTAATAAGGAAATATAATTTAAGATCTACCTAACTGGACCTGGCTTTCACTAATCCTTTGATTGATTAAATGACTAATCATATGAACTCAAACATAGATATCTTACACTGATTCTTCTGAGGGATCCACATACCATTTTCGGTAATAAGTGCAATACCAGAGCCATATAATAATTTTTATTTAATAATTTATTAATGAAAAACCCATATATAAAATTTGGGTAATAATACCAGATTACCTAGAACTTTTACCTCCAAAGTGGATGATATACAAACCTAAAGGTCATGACCCCAAACCTAATGGTCATGACATGTCCATATGGGAGATTTGATCAACAAATCATAGGGTGATATGAGTCACACACGCCCTCCCCATGATAGACAGTAATACTCTTGTCTCCAATGCATCTACACAATCCCTTGCACTCTTTATGCATAAATACTCCCTCATTCTTCTTCTCTCATAGTTGTCCATCCATGCCTATGGCAGTAGGAGGCTGCTCAGTGGAGTTTTAAACTAACTACACCCTGACATCCCTACCTTTTTTTGCTTTTTGTTTGGGCTGGCATAAATGAGTTGCAATATGCATCACTAATCTCATTATATTATCCTTCTCTCCATACCTACTTTTCTTCCAAACCCCACCCTGTATGATTTTTGCAGCACCAGTCATGACAGCTGGATTATCAGCCAGGCTGGCAACATCAGTGTCATTGTTGACTCCTCACCCTCCCTGATCCCACATGACAATCAGTTCACATATCTTATCATTTCTGCCTCAGTAACATCTCTAACATCTGTTCCTTTATCTCTGCTCACAAATATAACACCCTATTTTAGGTCCTCATCACCTCTCACCTGGACTACAGCAGTAACTTTCTTTCTTTTTTTTTTTTTTTTTGTGAGGCAATTGGGGTTAATGACTTGCCCAGGGTCACACAGCTAGTAAGTGTCAAGTGTCTGAGACCGGATTTGAACTCAGGTACTACTGACTTCAGGGCCTGTGCTCTATCCACTGTGCCACCTAGTTGCCCCCTACAGCAGTAGCTTTCTATTTGGTCTCATTGACTTGTCTCTCTCTTCAATAATCGTTTCTCCACACAGGTAACAAAATTATTTTCCTATAGTACAAACATGAACATACCACCTTCACATCTCCAATAAATAAATGCCAATAGCTTCCCAGTGACTCTAGGATTAAATAATATTTCATTCTATTTCAATTCAATTTTTCCAGTTTTTGTTTTCAGTTTTATGTTGCCATTTATTCCATCAGTAGATAAATATTCGTTAAATATTTCCGAGGTTCCCGGAACTGTGCTAAGTTGCATAACTATTTGGTATTCATACAAGATATATTTACAAGAAGTAAATAGATAAGTGGAATACATTAGGTACACCATATGCAGTAGTAAATGACTATAGTAATCTAATGTATGACAAACTTCAAAATCCAAGATTTGGGGACAGAAAATGATTTTGACAAAATTGCTGGGAAAACTGGAAATCAGTTTGGCAAAATCTTCTCATACTATATACCAATATAAGGTCAAAATGTCTACATGAATTAGATACAAATGATGATATCATAAGCAAATTATAGGAACATAGAATATTTTACCTGTCATATGCATAAGGGAAGAATTTATGACCAGATGAGATAGAGAACAAACATTGCAAGATGTAAAACAGATAATTTTGATTACAGAATTTTTAAAAAAGTTTTTACAGAAATAAAACCAATGCAGGCAAAAAATTTTAAATAGCAGGAAATTTTGGGAAATTTTTACAGTATTTCTCTGATAAAGGTATCATTTCTCAAATATATAGATAACTAAGTCAAATTAATGAGTGTGAGTTATTACTCTATTGATAAATGGTCAAGGGACATGAAAAGGCAATTTTTAGATAAGGAAATCAAGGTTACCTATAATCATGTAAAACTTCTCTAAATCACTTTTTTTTTTTGCAGGGCAATAGGGGTTAAGTGACTTGCCCAGGGTCACACAGCTAGTAAGTGTCATGTGTCTGAGACTGGATTTGAACTCAGTTACTCCTGAATCCAGGGCAGGTGCTTTATCCACTGCGCTATGTAGCTGCCCCTCTAAATCACTTTTGATTTAGAGAAATGAAAATTAAAAAAAACTTTGAGGTATTATCTCACACCTATGAAACTGACTAATGTGGCATAAAAGTAAAATGACAAATGTTGGAGAGAATGTGGCAAAATAGGAAGACTAGTGTCCTATTGATGGAGTTTTCGACTGATCCAATCACTCTGAAGAACAATTTGGCACTATACCCAAAGGACTATGAAACTCTACATATGCTTGACCTAGTAATACCACTACAAAGTCTGTATCACAAACAGATTTTTTCAAAAAAAGAAAAAGACCTGTATGTACCAAATATTTACAGCAGCTCTCTTTTTATGGTGGCAAAGAATTGGAAATTGAGTGGATGACCATCAAGTGGGAATATAATATGAATAAGGACAAGTTGTGGTATATAATTGTGATTTACTACTGTTGTGGTATAAGGAAGGATGAGCAGGATGCTTTCTGTAAAATCTGGGAAGAGTTACATGAACTAATGCAAATTGAAGTGAGCAGAACAAGAACAGTGTATGTAATAACTGAAGTATTGTATGATGACCAGCTGTAAATGACAGCAATACAATGCTCTCCACCTCCAGGGAAAGAACTGAAGGAGTCTGAATGCATCTTAAAGCATACTTTTTTTACATTCTTTATTATTATTTTTTTGGTCTCTGTTTTCTTTTATGACATAGCTAATATGGAAATGTTTTGCATGACTACACATGTCTAATCTGTATCAAACTGTCTACCTTCTCAAGGAGGGGAAAGGTGTGAGAGCAAGGGAGGAATAGAATTTGGAACTCAAAATTTTTTAAATGACTGTTAAAAAATTTTGCTTATGCATAACTGAGAAAAATGAAATAAAAATTAAATTTAAAAGAAATATACATATATATTAGAGGTGCTAATTTTTAGTGAATGAAATATGCTATCCAAAATATGTCAATTATTTCCTTTGTCTATGAAATATATATATATATATATATATATTTTGCTGAGCATTGAGTGTTTAGTGATTTGCCCATGGTCATACAGGTAGTAAGTGTCAAGTGTCTGAGACTATATTTGAACTCAGGTCCTCCTTAATCCAGGGATGGTGCTTTATCCCCTATGCCACCTAGCTGCCCGCTATGAAAAATATTATTAAACTTTTTTTCTTTGTAGTGCTTTGTTTTCCAATTACTTTTAAAGATTATTTTCAACATTAATTTTTGTAACATATTGAGTTCCAAATGTTTCCCCTTCTTTACCTTCCCCAAGATGGCAAGTAATCAGAAATAGGAGTGTGTGTGTGTGCGTGTGTGTGTGTGTACACACATACATACATATATAAACACACACACACAATCATGTAATATAGATTTCCATATTAGTCATATTGTAAAAGAAGCATCAGAACAAAAGGGAAAAACCACAAGTAAGAAAGAAATAACAACAAATAAAGGAAAAATAGTAGACTTTGATCCGCATTCAGACTCCATAGTTCTTTCTCTGGAAGTGGAGAGCGTTTTTCATCATTAGTCTTTTGGAATTACCTTGTATCATTGTATTTCTGAGAAGAACTCAGGCTTTCACAGTTGATCATCACACAGTGTTGCTCTTACTGTGTACAATGTTGTCCTGGTTCTGCTCACTTCACTCAGCATCAGTCCACTTAAGTCTTTCCAGGTTTTTCTGAAATCTAACTGCTCATCATTTTTATAGTACAATAGTATTCTATCACAATCATATAACACAGCTTGCTCATCCATTCCCCAATTTATGGAATCCCCTCAATTTCTAGGATCAGAAATTTTTTCTGTTTGTTCATTTTCCCCACCTATTTCTTGACTTTTAACTCTTATGTTTTCTTTTGTTTTGCAGGGCAATGAAGGTTAAGTGACTTGCCCAGGGTCACACAGCTAGTGTCAAGTGTCTGAGTCTGGATTTGAACTCAGGTCCTCCTGAATCCGAGGCCAGAGCTTTATCCACTGTGCCACCTAGCTGCCCCTTAACTCTTTCTTAAAGTGGAGCACTGCTTCCAGGGTGGAGGGTCCACTGGCCCAAGCTTCACGGTATTTGAGCAGCTGCTCTGAGACACCTCCAGGAACCTGCAAGTCCCTAGTTCCTCCAAGGTAGTATGATTTAAGGAGAAGCACATTCATCACTCCCCTGTCCTGTGCTCTGGTCTAGAAGCAACCACAGGCCTGCTTCTCTGTCCTCCAACCTAGAACAGAGTCCTGCTCCATTGTGGCCTGAGCCCCTACCACCCTGGCCTCCACCCAATACTGTGACCTATATTTGAGCATGGGCAAAACAACATTGTCCTGCCTCAGTGCCAGCAAAGAGACCCCTGTAATCTCCTGCAGGCCAAATGCTTGACCTCCTCATCATCCGTGGGCTGAGTTCCAGAAACAGCTGCTGCCTCAGCCAATTCAGAAGCTTCTGAGGCCTGGTTCACTGGCACAGTCTAAGCTGGGGTTGGGTCTCTGCTGGTGCAGTCTTCATGGGACTGTGTACCACTTTCCCCTAGGTAACACCAGACCTTTCCTACCGACCTTCTAAGTTGTCTTTGGCTGGGACATTATTTCACCCTGTCAAACCCCTCGATTTCTAATTCTTTGCCACCACAAAAATATATATATTTACATGTGGGTCCTTTCTCATTTTTTCTGAACTTTTTGGAATACAGACCTAATAGTGGTATTGCAGGGTCAAAGGGTATGCACAGCTGAAAAATATTTTAGCATCCACATAGATACTTTTTTTTTGGTACAATTCAATTAGCACATATGTATAAGATGCTTACTGTATAAAATGCACTATTGTAGGTACTGATAATGCAGATGTAAAAAAAATGAAACATTGACTCCCTCAAAATGTTTACATTCTCCTGAAGGATAGATGATATCTACTATTGAGTATATAGAATATATGCACAATGTAATACAAAGGCATTTCAAGAAATGAAATGTCATGGCTTTTGATGGCAATGGGTTTAAAGGAAATGTGGTCTATTTAGTACTCTGACTGTATAAATGAGAAATCTGAAGATGAGAAGTAAACCCTATCCCTTTATCACTGCTCAGAGATGGGGTTTTGCTGAAAAGAGGAAGGTCACATTGACAGTATCTGACAAAACTGCAATTTGAATCCACCATCTCTCACTTCAAATCCAGACGAATACCTCATGAAGAAAGTAGCAAGTGATAAATACTTTGAAGATTTGTAGGGATTCCACAAGGCAGCAGGCAAAGGAGCAAATTTCAGAGACAAAGGGCCTAAAATAAGGTATGGTATCTACCCAGTATCTCACAGGATCTCATATCTTGATCAATTATTTCATGGATGTAGAAAAGGGGAATAACAGAAGTAGTTGAAAATGAACCTTCTGTGAAAAAGAAAATGTATTAATTCTTCCTAGACTCTAGCACACCCTCAAATGAACTAGGTACCCAAGTGGTCCAAAAAGTTTTTACTTTTCTTAAAATATTTTCCCCCCTGGGGAGTACATTGCACTTTGGGAAAATCTCTTCAGTTGGAACTTAAATAAAAATAGCAATTTCATTTATAATAGTCATTTAGATTCCAAACCTCCATTCATTATCTTTTTTGACACATCTGGTCTCTACCATGAAATCCACAGCCCACCAAAAGTCAACTTTGGTAGACTCAAATATTTAAATATTTTTGTCACAGTTATAATTTTGGTTTTGCTGTTTACTTCCCCAAGACTATTACCAAGCTAATATAAGGAGAAATGCACTGAGGTTAAAGAATTCATGGAATATTTTCACTGAAAACACTTGAATTACCAGCTGATCTACCATAATGAGAGTTTAATGCTTTATAAAAAGGACAAATAGTCATAATGGTACATGGAAGTGGTTGTCTTTAAACCAGAAGATTTCTGACTACAACTCAGCTCAGGTCAGCTGCTGAATGACAAAGGATATAAGATTTGCTTTTTTTTTTTTTCGATAAAATCTTGAGATACATTATTTTCAGGATATTATTTCCCCAGATGAACCACATATTAAAAATTTGTTTCTGTGTCAGTATATGATTTCCTTGAGGAAGAAAATGTTTTTTCAGTGGGTTTAGGGTTTCCTGGAGTGGCTACTATATTTTATTTTGTACATATTATTGATCAAGGAGAAAGGAAGCTGTTGGGATGGTAAATGGAGATCTCTCTTCTGAGTCAGGAACACCTGTGTTCAAGGCCAGACTCTGGCTATATGACCTTATGTAAGTAATTTAATCTCTTAGTGCATAAGGTAGTTAACTAGCTTATAAATTGTAGAAAAGGTGCTGGTATATGTTAGTGGAATAATTTTTCTTAACAGCCATTCCATAATGACAAAAGTACCAATTTAAATAATTATAATTTTGATTATAATTATATAACATAACATAACAATACAATACAATATTATATAATACAATATAATATAATATTTGTTCATAGTGATTTTAAAAAAGGATTTGTTTAAAGGAACTCAAACGCATACTTCATAAGATTCAAACATGTAAGCAATCAGAGAATATAATCAAGCAACAAAAGGGGTTTTATTTCACAAAACTGAAGGATTAAAATTAAAGTTAATAACCCCATTTCAGAAGAAAAAGATGAAGTGGTCATAAAGGAATTGTCAAAGAAAATGACTCTGGTCCATATAGATTTGTAGGAGAATTCAAACTTTAAAACACTGATTAATACCTAAGCCATAAAAACTATTCTCAAGAACTGAGAAACACTGCCAATTTCCTTTTATAGGGTAAATATAGAAATGATACCCAAACCAGGAAAGGTTAAAGCACAGAAAACTACTAATCAATAGCATTAATTAATTAGACTTATAGCAGTGATGCAGTGACACTTGAAGAGGCATACATCTAAGCCAAATCTGGGACCATCATAAACTGTCTCCCCATATAAAGATACTCTTCGCTAGGAATATAAGAAAGTACATGAGGCCAACTTTTCCTGTTTAACAATTTTCTCTAATAATAGCCACAACTTACAACTTATAACTTGGAACAAGTAGCTTTGGGGTATTAATTCCATTAATTTTGGGTTAAATGGCCTCACTGGTATCCAGGGTCATTATGCACATCCTGAATTTAGACTTAGCTAATTAAAGGATTACCCAGACCTTTCTAGGGAGCATGGGAAGGGGGTTCAAAGTTCTGACATAGACCTGCTAAGCTAGGCAGTCAATAGCTGGATAATAATAATCTCAACATCTGGCAGTTTATTAGGCCTACACAGAGGCAAGTGTTTCTTCTAGTTTACTAGGGAGCCAAAATTTCTGTCCTACAACAAAATTTGACTTGGATGTCAATAATTGACAGTGGGATATTTACAGATAGATAATCTTATTTTTCTTTGGGGATGTCTCAGGGCTCTGTGAGCACAGTACACATACCTCAGGAAATTCATACTATTATGGCTACTTTCTGGGCTTAAATTAGATTTTTTTCCAAGTCAGAGAATTTTAAAACAATCAAAAGTAAAAGAGCTAGCAACTAACTCCTAGAAGGCAGGGATTATTTTCAATTCAACCATATATTATTCTAGCCTAGCATAGTACTAAACATATAGTAGATGCTGGAAGAATTGAATTGGGGACAGCTAGGTGGTATAGTGGATAGAGCACTGTCCCTGGATTCAGGACCTGAGTTCAAATCTGGCCTCAGACACTTAACACTTACTAGTTGTGTGACCCTGGGCAAGTCATTTAACCCCAATTGCCTCACCCCCCCCCAAAAAAAGAAAGAATTAAATTGAATTGGTTATGGACAAGAGAGATTCCTAAGATTAGCCAAAATTTAGGGTCTTTCATGTTCACTCAGGGACTATTTATTAAAGAATTTAAATGAAGAGAAGGCATTGGACAAGATATATAAATTATATATTGGAGAAGTCCAAGCTGAAGATAGAATGTCAGGCAGATAGAGGAGAGACCAAAGGTAAGTGGTTCATAGAGATAGTGTCTCCCCCCTTTTCTTTTTTCATTCTTAAGGGGAAAAAGGTGCCCCATGGGAGAGGCATGGGCCAGAGGCAACCCCACCTGAATATGCCTTGGGAAGAAGCCTAATGCCTCAATTTTTTTTTTTTTACAAAAAGGATACACACACATATCCCAGCCAAAAACATCATGCAGTTCATTGCTGTTAAAATGCCAGGGAAAGTGAAGTTGCACACATTCAATGTTTTCCTTTCAAACACACTGACCACCCTCTCTTCATAATATCTCATTTATTAACCCACCAGTTACCTAACTGAAATAGAATTAAGGTACACGTAGATATGGATTTAGTTTAAAGTTCCCTTTATTCATGAAAGCTCTCTCCTCCCCTCCCCTCCCCGCTCCACCTGGCCCCTTCCCTCTTTTGGCCTCTGTCTCTCTCTGTGCCTGCATCTGGATCACTGGCTATCTGTTTCATTTATACTTTAGGATATCCTCTCCATCCCCTCTGGACTCATTAAGAATCAGAAAGTATCAACTTCCCCAGAGTTTAAAAGAGAAAAGAGTTAAACAAAAGGAGTAGAGCCAGATTTTTGCTAAAACAAGAACTGGAAGCTAACAGCCAAGAAATCTGTATCTACTGTCTGATTTATTTACCTTTTATATTTTCTGCCTAAAGGTAGTTTTTAGACACCCCTAGTTGTCAAGGTCCTGATTTTGAAAGAGTAGGTGGGAGCATGTGAGCTTCCTGACTCTCTCCTGAACTAGACTGGGGACCTCCATGGTACAAATCCTATCCTGCTAGCACATGGAACCTACCTTTGGTGGGAAACAAACTACATAACCAGGTGAAGAGTTATTAAATTGATACAGATTTCAACATTGGGCATAGCGATAGGAATGGAACACAGATGGCAAAGGAGAATGCAATAGTGAAAAAAACTATAACCATTTAAAGAACATCAAAGTGGAGGAAGAAAATGAGGTAAAATGTGGGGAGAAGGAAAGGAGAAAGGGAAAAATAGGTATAGAAATGCCAAGGTATAAAAGCATCTAAAAACAATAGGACATAAGGCTGTAGAGTTAAAAGAATAGAGGAAAAAAAAATAAAGGTTCCAAAACTGGGAAAAGAAAGGAAAGAAATGTCATCAATTTCCTGTATCTCTGGACGTAGTTGTACCAATAGACTTCAATTGGAGGCTTTTCATGTGCCATTCAGAGACTTTCTGTGCTAGGTAGAGATGTCAAACTGTGTCACAAAGTTTGGTGACTCAGCTAATCAGTGAGACAACATAATGGAAAGACTGCTAGACGTGGATTTCTTAAATCTTCTTAAGATCTGTCTCAGAAAAGTACCAGTTGTGTGACTGTGGGCAAGTCACTTCACCTTTCTTAATTTCCTCACTATAAAACTGGGCAAGAATAAAGATTTGAACTCAAATTTTTCTGACTTCAAATTCAATGCTCATTCCACTATACCAGAGGTGTCATACTCAGGGTCTTGTGCCATAAACCATAAAATGCTCTAGTTTGACCTAAGCCAGATTAAAAGGTAACTGGAAAATGTTTAACAAAAGAAATTAAGATACAATACAACATAGCTAATGTTAATTTGTGGTTTTCTAAGTGCAGCTAGGAGGAATCCTTATGGTAAAGAGGAAATAAATCTAGATTTGGGGAGAGAGGAATTGAATTCAACTCCCAGTTTTATTGTGTCACCTTACAACAGCCATAGAATCAAAGATTTATACCTGAAGGGTACATTAGAGGTCATAAAATCCAAGCTATTTTTATATATAGGAAACTGAGACCCAGAGAGGTTAAGGGACTTGTCCACATTTTAGAATTGATAAGCACCAGAAACAGTATTTGGATCCAGATCATCCTGACTCCAAATATGCAATATAGCATGCTGCTTCTGGGTAGCTATATAGCTAGCTAGCTAGCCAGCTAGATATAAATATTGATATACATAGATGCATCAATAGATAGTTATGCAAGTATATATTTGATAGAGACAAAGACAGAAAGAGACAGAGAGGAACATCCACAGAATTATATCTTTATCTATGGTGCTTTGAAACATAATGTAGTTTCTCTTTTAAAGATGTGTATTTTAAATCTTACCCTGATATCAAGATTGCCACAGGGTGTAATAAATTGTGCTCTATCACCTCATTTTGACTCTGTGTGAATCCTTATATTTATGTTGTAACAGAGTATACACATAAAACTGCTTATTGAGGCAGAAAATGCTATTTACATTCATTAATGCATGAAAGCAAACTTTAGTGACTATTGAATAATATAAACATCCAAACCTCTATGAATAAACAAATTACCCAATTCCTTCAAGTTATAATAAGTATATTGGTGCTCATAGCAATATCCCTCACTACCCAGACAGAGGTTGTATCTTACTCTGAAGACAGCTAAGTGGTACAGTGGATAGAGTGCCAGGCTTGGAATCAAGAAGACCTGAGCTCAGATCTGACCTTAGACAACTTCCTAGCTGTATGACACTGGGCAAGTCACTTAGTCCTGTCTGCCTCAGTTTCCTCATTTCCAAAAGAAGCTGGAGTACTGAATAATAATAACTTCTTCTCAGGTGGCATTCTAGTAAATCTCCATCAATTAGCATTAGTCTTTTGTGGTTCAGTCACATTTCCAAGTATGGGAAATACAATGATTTTTACTACCCAGTAGCTCAAAGGACAATGGGTGAGGCCTCTGCGTACACTTTTTTCCTTGTTGTATATAAAGGTATTTACACATTATACCTAAGTTCTTACTGGTGATGAATTACCTAAGTTAATGATAAAAGGAACTATAATAAAAACCAAGAGCAAGTGTTTATCAGAAGTTTATAAGATTTGGGAGATAGATATATCAATAGTTGTTTATCAGTTTTAGGAAACATGCATCATTGTAATTATTTACCAAATTTGAGAGACTTATGTTATTAGTAGTTGTTTATACCAAAATACACATCATTATCATCAAACTATATCACTCAAGTCTTTATTTTATTATAGAAAAAAAAACTCAGCCTATTAAGCAACTATTTAGACACAAAAATGGAGCCTTAAGACAACAAAAATTGTTGCCTTTCCTAAGTTAATGTACGACTTCTCACTATTTTTGTTCTTCAGGTTGTTTTCAGTCATGTTTGGCTCTTCCTGACCCCATTTGGGATTTACTTGGCAAAGTCACTGGAGTGGCTTGCCATTTCTTTCTCAAAGTCATTTTGCAGATGAGGAAACTGATGTAAGTAAGGGTAAGTATCTTGCCTAGGGTCATACAGTTAATAAGTGCCTGAGGTTGGATTTGAACTCAGGTGTTCCTGACCCCAGGCCTGGTACCCTATCCAATTTGTCACCTGCCCTGAATGTTGTGTTACTATAATTCATAGGATAGCACTTCTTATTGGGGATATCTATATAAATTTTGGGCAGCTAGGTGGCACAATTGATAGGACATTGGCCTTGGAGTTATGAGGACCTGAGTTCAAGACTCACCTCAGACCTTACTAGCTGTGTTACCCTGGGCATCACAACCCAAATTGCCTTAAACATCCAGGGATATCTCCACTCATCCTGATATATATTTGGCTACTGGACCCAGACGGCTCTGGAGAAGAAAGTGAGGTTGGTGAACTTGGACAGTCCTCCTTCACCTAAATCCAATTCACTGCAAGTTGTGACATCACCTTCCAATGTCATAGCCCTCTTCAAGAGTGAAGGACCAACAACAATCTATAAATCAGGAAAAATTGAATGACTTCTATAAAGTACAAAGAACAGCAATAATATTCTGAAACTTGCTACCTGAAGAAGCATCTCTGGAACAGAGCATTCACAATTAAGTTGTTCAGTGTTCTCTCTTTAAAGACACCATGTTCTCATTTAGCAGTCTCTTCCTGGGAAGTGAATCATTTCCCATGGCTACTTGTAAGATCAAGTATCAGAATGAAATCTTTACTTAAAAAGACCATCAGGAATCTGAATCTTAGTCCAGATTCCCAAGGGAAACTTTTAGGTGTGGCTACAGCAGGAAAGGTTCAGGTTTGGGTTCATGCCATGGGGATGAATAGAACTGTGGCTTATGATTTCCTTGTTTTGAGAAACCACCTCTCTGTTTGTTTCATTTAGGCCATGTCCTTTTGGTTCTGCTATGGGAGATAGAGACTCACCCTTGGTTCTGCTTTCATCAACTGAATGGTGTCTTGAATTTCAGGTTAGGAAGTCATTTCTCCCTCCTACTCTTCTCCTCAAAACCAGCATTCTGTGTGATCCCCAATTGAATTTTGAGAATCAGCTTATACTTTATGGGTTTCTTGGTGGCATTTTCTGTACTGTTTCCCTTTCTTCCCACACAAACCCCACCTCCTTGCCTTCTAAGGAATAAACATTTATATAGCACCTGCTACATGCCAGGCATTGTGCTAAACACTTTACAAATATCTCACCTGATCCTCACAACAATTTTATTATCCTCATTTTGCAGTTAAGGAAACCGAGGCAAACAAGTTAAGTATTTTGTCTTAGATCACATAGCCAATAAGTGGCTGAGGCTGGATTTCTCAGCCCTATCCAATATCCTACCTAGATGCCTCATCCAATTTCTAGTGGCTTCCTTCTGAAATGACATTCCATCTACACTTGTATATCTTCTATGTATATACCTATTTTTACTTTGTCTCCCCCAGTAGAATGTGGATGTTGATAGCAACCACCATGTTGTTTTGCTTTGTTTTTCTAATTTTTCTTCCCTTGTACCTCCCAGTGCTTAATGTAGTACTAGGTACATAGAGAATGCTTTAAATTCCTTTTTGACTGAAAATCTGGGTTTATTATTGCCAGGAATCTCAGAAAGACTAATGATGGGAAATGGTTTCACAAATGAGACCTGGGACACAGACCCATGAAAATCATTAACTAGGTATTCATACTCTAAAACATAGATAAGTGCTAGCCTTTCCAGAATTGGATGGAACCAATAAAAATAATAATAAAAATATGCTTTAGGATTGGCAAAGTCCTTTCATTGAAATAACACCTAGAAAATTAGCAAAAGTATGGTGGGCTAAGAGAAAGTTAACACTTCTCTAGTCTTGGCTTTTTGTCCTATATTTTCAGAGTGAAATAAATTTTCTTGACACATTATAAACTATTTGGTTAATTTGGCTTCAGTGGAAGAACTGTTTTCCTCTCCTAAGTGATGTTAATTACATATTCTCCTCCATCACCTAGAAAATCCTTAATGGTCATTAAGGTTCTTCTCTATAGTTATCAACTCACAGAAAGACCATAAATAGTTGACTTGGAAAACTGAATGAAAAATTCTAAGACAATGCAGAAAATGCATCCTGGATTTTAGAGTCAGCATAGTATAGTGTATAAAGAGCTAGTTAGGTGACACAGTGGATAAAGCATTGGCCCTGGATTCAGGAGGATCTGACTTAAAATCTGACCTCAGACACTTGACATTTACTAGCTGTGTGACCCTGGGCAAGTCACTTAACCCACATTGCCCTGCAAAAAAAATATTTACTGATTCAGGATAGCCTGAAATCAAGTATCTCTTCAAGCATATATGTGCTATACGACCTTGGATAATTTCCTTAAATGCTCTAGATCATTATTGATCAGAAAAATGCAAATTAAAACAACTCTGAGATATGACCTTACACCTATTAGAATGGCAAATAAAATAAGCACAGAAATTATTGGTTGTTGGATGTTATACAATTATGCATACCCTTTGATCCAGCCATAACACTACTTGGTTTATATCCCAAAGACATCCCCCCCAAAGAGAAAAATACTTATTTGTACAAAAATATTTATAACAGTTCTTTTTGTGGTGGCTAAAAATTGGAAATCAAAGGAATGCCCATCAATTGGGGAATGACTAAACAAACTGTGGTATATGGTAGTAATGGAATTCTACTGTGCAGTAAGAAATGACAAACAGGATGCCTTTGAAAAAGATTGGAAAGACATGTAAGAAATGATGTGTTGGGAAGTGAGCAGAACCAAGAGAACACTGTACACAGAGACAGCAAAATTGTACGATGAAGAACTCTGAATGACTTGACTTTTATCAACAATACATTAATCCAAGATAATCCCAAAAGAATGTTGATAAAACATATTATCCACCTCCAAAGAAAGAAGTGATATTGATGGAACAGATTGAAGCATGCTATTTTTCACACTTTCATTAAGTGACAAATATAGTGATGTTTTGCATGTGTAATATATGTATAACCCATACTGGATTGTTTGCTGCCTTGGGAAGGGGAGAGGGGAGGGAGGGAAGAAAGGATAGTGATTGGAACAGAAAAATATAAATAAAAATGTTTAACCTGAAAAAAAATGTTCTCAATACTCATAGAAAATTGTATACATAACAATTGCATTGTTAAAAGTAGTTTCCTCATTGGGAATTCTAAAAAGCTACAAAATTACAGATTTGGTAAATAAATTTTAAAAGTATGGAAATATTTTTTGTATATGACACCATGATTATGAATCTTTATTATGTACAACTAGAGTTTTTTTAAATTATATGATACATCATTCAACATGGAAATTATATTGCCCCACTTAACTGTTTATCCTTCTAAACGTCTTTCTATTTTCCTCTGGGTATATGTGTGTGTGTGTGTGTGTGTGTGTGCGTGTGTGTGTGTGTATGTATATATGTATGTGTATATGTATGTGTCTGTGTGTATGTATATACATACATACACAAAAACATATATATGTAGTATAATTATATATATTCTATATATGCCTTATATATATTGATAGTTTTATTGACACTTTTCTTCTTTTTTAACATTACTATTACTTTGTTGCTCTTTCCTCCATTCTGCTTGAAAACTCTCATCCCACCTCAAAAAAACAATTCAATAAAAAAAATAAGTATAGCCAAAGAAACACTTGCCCATATATAAAAATGTGTGTCTTTTTCTTTTGTTGTTCATTACATCTCTGTGAAGAGGTGAGTAGTAGGAATCATCACCAAACTTCTAGACTCAAAGTTTCTAAATCTTTCAGGGTTTTTTTTTCTTTTCAAAAATGTGGTCATTTTATAAATTGTTATTGTTGCCCAGATTAATTATCTGCATCATTTCATATTGCCTTCCCAGTTTTTTTCCTTGAATATGTATTTTTTGGCTATTTCTTAGCCTGCCTAAGATTCCCTTGCATTAATAATTCAATCATCCATTAGGAAATTGATGGGTACTAACTTTGATTCCAGTTCTTTGCTACAACAAAAATGTATATCACTATCTTTGTACAAATTTGCCATTTTCTTCTGTTTTTGATCTCTTCTATATGTAGATTATAGGATTCTGATAATTCAGTGATATAGTTCCAATTTGGTTTCCAGAATAGTTATACAAATTCCTAGTTCTGAAATGATTTATCAGTATGGCTAAACTTTTAAGCAACTCCAACAACTCCCATTTTCTTTTGTGTTGTCATCTTTGTCTATTTGATAGGTGCTTTAATTTGTATTCGTCTTATTATTGGTGATTTGCGGCACTTTTTAATGGTTATTGATAGATTGAATTTTTATAAAAATATTGTTTCCAATTATTTTGATATTAATCCATTGAGCAATGGCTCTTGTTCACATATATATTGCTATTAATTGCTTACATCTTGGATATCAAGAATTTGTCAGAAAAAATTTCCACTATTTTTCATCTCCCAATGTATTTCTTTTCTAATTCTAACTCTATTTATAGTCTATGTAGAAACATTTCAATTCTTATATAATCAAAATTGTCTTTCATTTCTGTAATACCAATTTCAAAAGTCTCTCCTATCATGAATACTATTGTGCCACTATAGCTTTAAGAGACAAACAACATTTAAGATTTGGCAGTTACAACTTGTGGTTTTTGAACAACAGTATGAAGAATTAAAGAAGATATTTCATAAGAAACTCTGGAGAAGAGAGAGAGAAAGAAGAGGAGGGAAAACAATCCTATAAAGAAGATTATAAAGATAATTTTATGAGTTATAAGTATAAAGCAAGACCATTAAGAGGTATGCCTTGGCAAGAAAGTGTAGAAGACAGACGAACAATATAGGGCAATCTTCTTTTCTAATGGAAATATTTTAACTTTTATATTGTGAAAAGGATGAAAAAGATTCTCAATAAGACATTCTTCATGGTAGTATAAGTAAACTGAATGGTGTAACATTGTTTTTATACAAAGATTTTAAATTGATGAAATGATGTGAATTAAAAGTGACTTGGGGGGCTGTAATTATTCTTACTGCTAAAACATCTAAATAATATAATCTTGTATTATTATTGATCATTCTGTTAATCAAGAGTATAGGCAATAATTCAAAAAATGACTTAATCCTCAAAGATTAGGAGTGTTTAGATATGCATATGTATAGCTATATAGAAATATATACACATATGTATATACACGTTAACTTATGGTAAGAGGGATGACTCATAATAGCGGAACACTCTACAATGAAAAAAATTCAATAGAACTGTGGCCGTTGTGTAATTAATGAGAAAATATCTATATATCTCTGATTTATCTTTGAAGACTGAAGGATGACCTTCAAATAAAGTTTTTTGATCCACAAACCCTTTTACATATGATCTATTATTATATTTATCTCAAAGTTGGTCAAAATCTTTTCCCCTATTCATACTGTGAAAATATTTTATATATTCCTCTAATTTGTTCTTGATATGACCTTTCATTTCTAGGCCATGTACACATTTGTGGTTTATTATGTTATATGGTGCAAGGTGCAGTTTTTGTAGAATAGTGACTTCTTACCCAGTAGCTCGGTTCTTTGGATTTACTAAAAGCCATATATTAATATGTCTGGGTCTTGTATATTTCCTCTGTTCCACACTTTTCAAAATAGCTAAAATAGTGGGGTTTTTGAAATTTAATCAATCTTGGTTTGTAGTATTGTTCTAAATTTGGTACTGTTTGTGCCCTTTCTTCCTTCTATTTTACCATTTTTTGGGGGGATATTGACATCTTTAAGGAAATTTTATTATTTTTCTACTATTACAATATTAAGTACTTTTTAGTAATGAAAATACTTAATAATTTTACATAACATATTCTGTTACATATAATAAAATGACAATACTACATAAATTAAGTTAGAAATTCAATGCCACAGCAGTTAAAACAACAGAAACTAGTTAAAAGTATTTAATTGCTGTTCTTTAATTAAGTCATATCATTTGAAAGAAGAGTGATAATTTTGTTTCCTCTTGGTATACATTTATTCCATACATATACATATACATACACACACACATATACATATTATATATATATATATTATATATGTGTGTGTATATGTATATATATATAAATATATATATATATAATAAATATATGTATATATAAATATATATATATATATATTTGTTTTTGTTTGTGTGGGCCAATGAGGGTTAAGTGTCTTGCCCAAGGTCACACAGCTAGTAAGTGACAAGTGTCTGAGGCTGCATTTGAACTCAGGTACTGCCGAATCCAAGGCGGGTGCTTTGTCCACTGCATCACCTAGCTGCGCCCCCCCCTTCAATATATTTTTCATGGCTTGATCATATGTATGTATGTATTTTTATGTATATTTGTATGTACATAGAAATCATATACACATGCTTCTTTGTATGTATAGTGGTTACAATGGAAATGGATATCCCTATTTGAAAAATAATTTACTGGAAAGAGCTGTCACATTTTTCCTCAACTATTTAGTATTTCCAAGATGATTTAGAATATCAAGGAATTGTCCATTTACTTCTATGTTTATTAGGTTTTTAAAATAAAAAAGTATTATATCTTGTAAAAAACATTCTGTATCCAATGATATGTATATTATTTTTAATATTTTGCTATTAACATGAATTATTAAGTTTATAATTTCAAAAATATGGAAGACACTCTAAATTGCTGGTGTAAATCCAATCTGGTCATATTTTATGATGTTTTTAATATGTGATTGTAGTATCAGCTATTATTCTTTCATTTTTATTAATATTCCTTAGAAATATTAGTCTAGGGTTTTGTTTCTCTGCTTTTTATTTCTTTCTTGTTTGAGTATCAAGACCATATTTACCTAAGAGTAGGAATTTGGTAAAAAATCCTTTGTTTCCTTATTTTTGTTATGTATAGATATCAATATATTATTTCAATTAATTGTTCCTTGAATATTTTATAGAATTCCTATATAAATCCATCTGCTCTTGCTTTACCTCTTCTTTGTGAGTTCTTTTATACCTTACACAATTTATTTTTATATCATTGGATTATTTAAATTCTATATTTCTTATAATGTTAGTCTAGATTATAGGATAGATATTAACATTTCATTTTACTCTTTTCACAGTGTAACCGAATAATTTATATTTATGTCCTTTATTTCTTTTTTGTTTTGTTAGTGAATCTCTTTTCCACGTTTTTATATTTAGAATTTTATTTTTTCCAAATTACATGCAAAAAAAATATTTTGACATCAAATTTTAAAATTTTGTGTTCCAACTTCTCTTCCTCTCTTCCTCCACAGCCTACCCCTGAAGAAATCAAACAATTCAATATAAGTTAGAAATGAGTTGTCATGCAAAACATCTCCACATATTATGAATGTAGATTGAATCATACTGTTTCTACTTTGGGGCTGGGTTTTTTTTTCCTTCTTTTTTGATGTTTTTCCCTTGTGCTCTGATTCTTCATTCACAATAGGACTAATGTAGAAATATTTAATATGATTGCACATATATAACCTAGATTAGATTGCTTTCCATCTTGTGGAGGAGGGAGGGAAGAGAGGGTGGGAGAAAAATTTGTAACTAAAGATTAAGTAACTATCCAAAAATTATGCTTCAATCTGTTTTCAGATACCATTAGTTCTTTCTCTGTAGATGGATTGAAATTTTCATAAGTCCTTTCAGAGTTATATTGGATCATTGCATTGCTGAAAAGAACCAAATCATTCACAGCACATTGTCTTACACTATTGCTGTTATTGTGTATACAGTATATTTCACTCTGCTTCAGTTCATGTAGATCTTTCTAGGTTTTTTCTGATCACATGCTATTCATCATTTTTTTGTTGTTGTTCACAGCAGATCATCTCACAATATTACTGTTATTTTGTATACAGTAGATTTCACTCTGCTTCAGTTCATACAGGTCCTTCCAGGTCTTTCTGATAGTATCCTGTTCATCAATTTTGTTATAGTAAACTACATTTATATAATACTTAAAAGAGAGATTTCCTTACAATGAAACCATAAGGTTAATTACTGCAACAGTAATATATAAATTTTATATAGTAACTTAAACTTGAAAAATAATTCCCTTCACAATAGCCCAGCAAAATAAGTAATATACATTTTGCCATCATCAACTATCAATTAATCATCACCGATCAATCCTCATGATCCTCACTCAATCCTCATCATTGTCAATCAACTCGCATCTTCCTCATTCAATCCTCCTCCTCATCAGTCATCATCATCTATCAATCCTCATAATTCTTTTCCATTTTTTACAACATGTTTTTGATTTTCTTCTTTGTTTTATTTGATTAGCTTGATTTTTTAAAATTAAAGAAAAACATACTCCTAGGCTTAACAATTCAATGAAAGGCTTTTGGGTAAAATTGGGTTTTTAATTTCAGTTATCTTGGATTTTGTTTTTGTTTTATTTTTTAAATTTTATGGATAAATTTTTCACATTTCCTTTTCTCTCTTTTTGGATGAAAGTATTAAAAAATAATTTCCCCCTATGAACTGTTTTGAATATATCCCAAAAGTTTTATTATATTGATTCATTGCCATTTCTTTTATGAAATAATTGTTTCTACAATAGTCTTTGATCCAAAATTCTTTTCTTTTTTTTCTTTTTTTTTTTTTTTTGGTGAGACAATTGGGGTTAAGTGACTTGCCCAGGGTCACACAGCTAGTAAGTGTTAAGTTTCTGAGGCCGCATTTGAACTCAGGTACTCCTGAATCCAGGGCTGGTGCTCTATCCACTGAGCCACCTAGCTGCCCGATCCACCAATTCTTTAGAATTACAGTTAATTAAAAAAAAAAAAACAACTTTCTTTATCTTCATCAAATATTTATTGGGTATAAATTTATTGTGTATGGGCTAAAATTCTAGCTATACTGTCAAAAATATTTAATGAGTGGTTGCCAATAAATTATAAGCTTTAGCAAGAGTTAGAATTTTAAGCATTTATTAAGAATAAGAATTTGGTAAAGAGAGAGAGAAAGGCCTAGATTCATTTATCTATTAAAGGGAGAGCACATTTCTAGCTCCCTTGTCCACCAGAATCCTCAGGAAAGAGAGCAAGTTGGAGTGCCAGCCTCCCCCTTCTTCCTCCCACAAGCAAACATCACTTCCTGAAACCAAAAGAAAGACTCATGATCTTGCCTTCAGAGACCTACTCCTCATGGTGGAGATTTCCTACAGTATGTCTCCAGCAGGTGGCGTCATTCCAATCGTTACAGTCCCCAATTTGTTTCTTCAAGAAACAGGGTGTCTCCTTGATGAAACAGTCAAAAATAACAGAATATAATAACCTATGCTAACTAAACATATGTTAATAACAATAGAGAAAAGGGAGAGAGGAAAGTTTTGTCCAGAGGGGCAGTCCCTCATGAACCAGCACTTTGACATTGGTCTTGCAAAGGGAGGGCCTCTGCAGAGAATACATGTTACAAATGGTGTATATAATAACAGAAGGGAAAAAGAAAAACAACAAAACCAAACTGTTCATTTAAAGTCTTTGAAAGTCTTTTCTCAGATGATTCTTGGGACATCCTCTGGTTATAGTCATGGAATGGAAGTCTTTTCAGGAGTTGATGTATAGATGCTGGTAATCAGACAGGAAAATTTCCTACAAAATTGAGCTTACCACAACTTTAAAATAGCTTTGTCAATAATCAAATCAAACAATGAAATTTCTCAAAAACACATCTAAGGGAATTCAGAATATTAGTTGTTTTATATGAAACATATAATAAAACAAAAATTGAAATATTCTTTAAAACTTAGTATTACTATAGTCCTCCCTTATGGAGGGTAAATTGAGAAGACAATTGCTGTGATATTAATTTAAAAAATAATTTTTATCTTTGTTTCATCACTTTTTGCATCATCTGCCTAATTATCCTCATGCCATTACGAGAAATTAAAGAATTTAATATAATTGGTAACATATGTCAAGGCCAAATTCAACACTGTATTTATCATGACACCTGAGATAATTATGGGGATTACCATAAAAGAACAGAGAAATGAGGGAATATGAGCATTCCCACACTTGAGCAATATATACTGCCCATGCAGTAAGTCAGGCTTAAAATAGGTGGATGGAATATGTGTCCATGCCACTGAACATATTGGAGGAAACTGAGTCAGGCTTAATCAGATGCATGGGATTAAAATGTCCATGGCATCAGGCATAAAGGAGGGGGCATAGAAGCCAGGTGTAGAAGTGAGATGGGTGGATCAAAACTTCCTGCCATCTGTACAATATTGTGGGGAAAAAAATTAAACCAAGAGAAACCAACCTCAACATTTGTCAAAAGCCCTTCACTTGGCCATACCTTGACTTCATGCATGTCTGCCCTCATGTGACAGTTCAATGTCTGCTCGTGCATGTATTCCTCCTTCAATTGGATGGCATCTTGGCCAACTGGATTCTGATAACTCAGAATGAAAGCAATTAATGTCTTAAATGATAGGTTCCCATAATCCAAGTCTCATATGGATTTAAAAATTGAGGATAATAAATGATCACAAAAAATGTGAAAACATCTTGACTCACAATATAATATACAATTTTGCAACAATTTCAAATAATACCTCTTTTTTTTACTAAGTATACAATTACTTTTGTGAAAAATCAGAACATATTTAAAAACAAGTTAAAGCACAACACAATCTCTAAGAAAACTTTTTTTAAAAGAAAACTTTTACAAATGTTCCCCTCATTTTTTTGAATATGCTTATCAAAAATAATACTTCTAGAATCAACAAAAACAAACAACTCAGAATATGGGAGCACAATACCCCTAGAATTAACATTATATTATGAAATCAAAACCATCTTGCATTGTTTCAAAACAGAGATAGATGAATGAATAGAAGAAAATACACATGAAAGAATAAAAGACAATGAAATTCAAACTAGGGAAATCTAAATGAATATGAATTTAACATTAATAAGAGTATTACAAAAATATAAACTTGATCACATGACTATAAAAAGCTTTTACAAATATTCTCCTTGTTTTAAAAACTAAGTATAAAACACAATCTCAAAAGCATGAAAATCTCTATGAAAATAAATCCATACCATTATTTTCAAAATGTACATGTAATAGCATAGAAATCCTATGTAACCTCTGAACTGACATCATTACTCTGAGTGACTTTACAACACTTCTGATTCCGATATCTAAAATCCCCAATACTCATATCAATAACTTGCTATTGCTTACTTCTATATTTCTTTAAAATATGTACCCTTCTATGGCAAAAGAAGTGGAGTCTTGAACTATGATGATTGTAATTTTTATTTCAGCTTAAGTTTGTCTTCTTTAACCCCTCTATATTGTCTGTCAGTCCTTTCACAATACAAATGCTTTATAATGTTACTGATTAAAGACAAAAGCAGATTAACAAAATTATGAACAAAATGAGCATATCTGGAATTTAAAGGGTTTTCTAAGGTTGAGTCAGAAGCACAGCCAGGCTGGGAAAGGGCTGAGCCTGAAGCTGCAAATGTAGAAGGTGCAAACAGGTAGAGAAAGCTGCACATGCCCAATAGATCTCTGGACCTCCCTGACACTGGAAGCAAGGGGCTTGGCCTTGGGAAGAATATAAGGGGGGGTCTGGAGTGGAGGAGAGGGATCAGGGCAATTTGAATCAGACTTGATTTTGAACTCAGGCCTGGGTTCCCCTTCCCCAACTGCTAGAGGATTAAAGTCTTCTAGAGGCTTGGTTGTTCCCTCCAGGCATGCAAAATTAGAGAATCTATTAGCATTAGAATTTGGAAAAAATGCAGGAGTTAGAGGTTTCTCTGAAAAAGCATGACTGGGAGAGGGTGAGATATTTATATTCCCTTGTGTGAGCACCTTGCTGGCTCTTCTAACAACAATAAAAATAAAAATAGAACATTCACAAAAACAAAGCATTAACATGATCTTATCCCCCATTTGTCTGGTTAACAGGGAGTTGGAAAAGCCCATTTGAAAATTTAAAGCTAAAACAGCTGGTACTTTAGTAGTACTTTGGATTTAAAGGAACAGGGTAGGGGAAATTTCTTACCCAACTGGAAGATCAGAAGATGGGGGTTTCAGCTTTCCTCTTAATGGTCGCTGTGAGAAATGGGTAATTGTCTCCTCTCAATGTGGATATAACAGTCAGTCATACTTCCCTGACCTGTTTGTAGGACAAAGGTCTCAGATCCCCTCCTCCTCCTCAGGTTAGCGGGGTCACATGGTTCAAGGAGCCCTGTTCTCAATTAGGTCCTCTCCAGAGTTCTGTCCATATAAGGAAGTATAAGGTCAACTCCTGAGTTATGCCCATACAAGGAAGAGGGGTGGGAATACTGTGTTCCGATTAGCTACTTTTTGCGTGTAGATTGTAACCCCAACCAATGATGAAAGAGGGGAAGGTCCATTTGCATTAGGGACTAGGGTATAAAACAGGGCCTGTGAGCCCCCTTTCTGGGCACCCACTAGCTGCACACTAGGGTGCCTCCTTCTCATGAGAAGAAAATAAAGCCTTTGTCACCTTGCTGATGAGTTCCTGAGAATTATTGAGAAGAGGATGAATTTTTCCCTCACAGTCACCATCTGTAAGGGGATAAAGTTCTAGCTATACTGTCTAAAATATCTAATGAGTGGTTGCCAATAAATTATAAGCTTTAGCAATAGTTGGACTTTTAAGCATTTATTAAGGAGAATAAGAATTTGGTAAAGAGAGAGAGAAAGGCCTAGATTTATCTATGTATTAAAGGGAGAGCGGATTTCTAGCTCCCTTTTCCACTAGACTCCTCAGGAAAGAGAGCTAGTCAGAGCGCCAGCCTCCCCCTTCTTCCTCCCACAAGCAAATATCACTTCTTGACCCCAAAGAAAAGACACATGGTCTTGCCCTCAGAGACCTTCTCCTCATGGTGGAGCTTTCCTACAGTAAGTCTCCAGCAGGTGGTGTCATTCCAATTGTTACAATTGTTATAGCTAATAATGGATTAGTATAATATTTTGGTGGCTTTCTGAATTTTTATGAGGTTTTAATGTCCTAACACATTGTCAATTTTTGTATCAGTGGCAGGCAAATCAGAGAATATGTATATTCCTTTCATTCTCTATCAAAACCAATATTCAAAAAAAAGTTATGGTTCTTTAATGCCTTTTTTGCTTATCTTTTTTTAAGCTATTGTTTAGATCTGGAAGCAGTCCATTTAAACCTTAATTCTTTTATTTTGGATAAATATTTTTCTTTATAATCCAAATCTGGCTACACATATTTAATAACTAGATGACCCTGCACAAGTAACAACCTCTGTCTGCCTCAGCTTCTTCAACTGTAAAATGGAGATAATTATTGCCTTATCTTCTATCTAAAATAATTGTTTTGAGGATCAAATGAGATATTATTTGTAAAGTGCTTAGCACAACAACTGGCATATAGTAGGCTCTATGTAAGTGCTCATTCCCTTTTTACTATAATTGAACTGATTTGTATCTATTCCTTCTCCATGATTCCTTTATTAAGTCTAGACCCCAATCTCTGGTTCTTACATTTTCTTTTTTTTTTTTTTAAGTGAGGCAATTGGGGCCAAGTGACTTGCCCAGGGTCACACAGCTAGTAAGTGTTAAGTGTCTGAGGCCGGATTTGAACTCCGGTACTCCTGACTCCAGGGCCGGTGCTCTATCCACTGCACCACCTAGCTGCCCCACATTTTCTTTTTAAATCTTCATTTACAATTTCCTTCTGTAGTTGGTTTGTTTTACATGTTGCTATGCTTTCTTTTTCCCCTCCCCCACTCTCTAACCACCTCTATTTTCTTCTTGTCTCCACTTGTTCCCTGTTTGAAATCTCCTTTTATCAACTGCTGTAGAAACACACACACATATACATACACATGCATATGCATATGCACATACACATATACCTTTATATATGTATATATAGTAGTTTTATATATATAAGTTTATAAAATATATATCAACATATATGTGGGATTGAAAAGAAAACATATATGTATGTGACTGAACATTGAAGAACAGAATTTGGTGTAGAAATAGGTTTAACTCAATAGTATATACACACACACATATATGTGAAAGAAAAAAGAAGAATATGTGCTTCTTTTTTCTTTCATTTTATAAAAAACAATGATAGAAGCAAACAAAAAATACCTCAAAGTAGAAAAGAAAAGCATATCCAGGGCCAGTGTTTGTCTCAATTCTCCCTGAAATCCTTAAAGACAATTGACTTCTGAAAAAGCATTTTTCTCTTCTACCCTTATTAGACTGTTTTTAATCATTAATTAGCCCCTCCCATCTGGAAAATAAATAAATAAATGTGCGTGTATGTATGTGTGTACACACACACACACATACATGCACATATATACATACACATAAAGATATAGACATAGATATAGATAGAGATACAGATGTCATTCTCAGTTTACCTTGATTTATAAATTTTCATTTCAACGTTTAACTATTATCTAATCTTTTTATTGAGAATTCTTAGAAATGCTGTATTCTCTTAAATATCCCTTTTCCCCATCTATAGGATTATACTTGGTCATTCAAGGTATATTATTCTTGAATGTAAGTCTTTATTTTTTGTCTTTTTCTTAAGTAGAGAATGCTCATATAATCCAAGGTATGGTTCCCTGGATAATCCAATTTCTGCTTTCTGACAACTTGAAGAATTTCTTTCTTTAATTTGGAAATCCTAGTTTTCAGCTCTAACATTCCTGGGCATTTCAATATATATATTATTTCAGGAAGTGATTGATGGACACTTAAAAAAAAACTTTCTAGTAGAACTGGGCAATTTCCTTTTATAATCACTTGAAATATGGTATAGAGACATTTGTTTTTTATCATGTTTTTCAGAGTCTAATGGTTCTTAAATTATCTCTCCCTCTCTCATATTCCCTCATAGGTTTTTTTAAATAGAATATGACATTACATTTTCTTCTATTCTTTCAATATTTTTACTTTCCCCTCTTACTATTAAATTATTGAGTTCTTAATATTCCATTCTATTTTCTTGGTAGGGAAAGTAGATTTCACCACTTTAGTAGACTTCCTTTTTCTTTTCTTTTTTCCCCTAAGCCAATAGACCTGCAAACTATGGCTTGGCAGCCACATTTGGCACAATGCCTCTTTTTGTATGCCTTGTGAACTAAGAATGTTTTTTTTCACATTCTAAAATACAACAAAACCTTATTTTAAAAATGTAAAATTCATTATTAGTTGTCAGGTTTTACAAAAAACAGATGGCAGGGGGCAGCTAGGTGGCACAGTGAATAAAGCACTGGCCCTGGATTCAGGAGTACCTGAGTTCAAATCCAGCCTCAGACACTAGACACTTACTAGCCGTGTGACCCTGGGCAAGTCACTTAATCCCCATTGCCCCGTAAAAAACAAAACAAAACAAAACAAAACAAAAAACAGATGGCAGGCTAGATTTGACCCACAGGCCATAGTTTTATTATGCCAATTCTAATCTATTTTCCTCTTTCCATTTTTAAAAATCTTCCATAGCTTTTATTTCAATAACATTTTTTCATCTTTTGTTTCACTCTTTATACTCTTATAGTCCTTGAATGAATGAATGAATGAATGAATGAATGAATGAAAATGCATTAGCACTCAGTATCTAAAACAATGTGTTAAGGATGCAGATAAAAAATCAAAAACTTCAGATGTAACGTTCTCATGGTCCATATGGTGCAATTACATACATATTCTTTAATTTTACTGCTACTGAAAACCATGGCCATTTCTGATGTTGAATCATTTGACAATTCAAAGGACCTTTGGTTATTCTCCTGATTTACTTACCTCTTCCTACCCCCCCCCCCAAGTTCTACTTATGTATGTGGAGCTACTTTTGTTTTTCCTAGGTCTACCCTTTAGTCTTCTCTAAACTCAGAATATATTTTCATTGTTTCTATTTCCAGCCTCAATTCATGGATTAGGGGTTTGTGTTAGGGCCAGACTCTCTCGGGCAATGAGGGTTAAGTGATATACCCAAGGTTACACAGTAAGTATCAATTGTCTGAGGCTGGATTTGAATTCAGGTCCTCCTGAATCCAGGCCCAGTGCTTTATCCATTGAGCCACCTAGCTGCCCAGTCCTTTTTCTTATGTGCTCTTGTTGCTACAGCTATTGCTATCATTGATCTGAATGGGGTGTTTGTTAATAGGTATCCCCATTTCCTCAGCCTAATTCCTTCCTTCTGCCTCAGTATAGTGGTATCCTGCTGGGTCTTCTTGCTTAGGCCAATGTGTGTTTTCTTCTGCTTATATTTCATTTCTCTTCTTATATCTCATTGTTATAGCCTAGCCCAAACAGAACTTAGTAGGATATTGATGAAAGCTTCATTCTCAGGGCTTCTATAAGGCCCCCTAGTTTTAATTCCCAGTTACTATTGACCCCATCTCCCACTGGCATTCCATTGCTCTAGGAAATACCCAATCAGGTCCTGTCTCCTTGCGCAATAACCCATAGGAACCGGTTATTCCCTATTTCTATTCTGACAACGTTGGTCTGGCTTTTGGCTTCACATCCCAATTAAAAGAGCTCATGCTTGTTTGTATCCCTTAGAGGATTCCTCCTCATTCAGTGTGACTTCTGGCTTCTGGCCCATTTATTGGAGTTCATGCTGGCTTCCTTGATGGGGCCCCTCTTCCAGAACCTCTAGGCTTTGGGCTTATTTACAAAAGCTCAGACTGGCTTCCCTAATGTGACCCCTCTCCCATTCTTCACTGGCTTCTTGCCATTTTTGGTGAAGTTGTGGACTGTATAAGAGTTTATTTATGTTTCTCTTTGATTGTCTTTATCATTGCTCAATCTTGGAATTTTTCAGATATTTGCTGGAGTGTTTATGCTCTCTTTAATTTTTACTTCACACTGTAACCTCAATAATCTTCTTAATCTTTCATCTAATTACATCATTCTTCTATTTAAAAGTCTTATATGACTCTCTATTGTTGATATAATTAATTGCAAACGGCTTTTATCATTACATTATCCCTTTTGTCAGAGGTTCTCAAAACATGAGTCCCTTGGTTTAGCTTACAGAATTTTCCACTTCTCTGGCTTGTAGCTTCCACCCAGAAGAACAGGGAAAATCACTGTTTGACACCATCCTATATGCTGATCCCAACTACCCTTGAAAACATGTAATTCAGAAAAAGAAAATAAAGAATGAACAGGTTTATTGGAACCTTAAAGAAAACAAAATAGAATTCCCAACATGACTCTTAGAAAACAGATACCAACCAATGTTCTATTTAGATTTTCATTCATTTCTAGTAATGAATAGATATGTTCTTTCCCTTGTTATTCTCAATAAGTGTCACCATGTATGATTCCTCCTGCAATTTCATGTGGTTTCAAGCTGATGGTTTCCTACATTGATATCATTCTCCATTATAAGGCCTCCTACAAGCCCTTGTTAGTGCCTCCAACAGTATGCAGACAATCATGTTTGGTTGAGAGGATATTTTCATCCCTATTCTAAATCATTAAGTGTTCATTTGCCCATTGGCATACAGAAGAAAATAAGGGAAGCATGACTGTTCTTTCTGATGTGAATACAATTAATAAAAAGTTACTCTTGAATTAACATTACGGGGTTTATCCTTAATTATCATATGTTGTAGATTTTGAGGAGAGAGAAATGAAATGGAACAGGTGAAAAGATGGTCCAAGACTTCATCTATGACCATGTTCTTTGTGCCTTCCATCTCTTGCTAGATGCATTATGTTCCCTGAGAGAAAGTAGACTCACATCTTTCATCTGCCTCAAAAGAATTCCTGGTGCCCTAAAATGAAGAATTTAATCTTTACCAGCATAATATACCTTCCATCCCCTCCTGCCAGTGTAATGTCTCACCTCGGATTTGGAGAAGCTCCAGTGCAAAGAGAGATATTCTCCCCTTTGACTTCAGGCCTTCTAAGGAAAAGGAAAGTTGATGGGGAACAGGACTTCTTTCTCCTACTGTGAATGTTCTACTTTCATCTCCTTCTGTACCCTTTTCTTGACTAATCTCTACCTCTTTCTCTCCTTTGGAAGGAAGAAGAGGAATGATACAGGGATTTCCATTTGACTTTCTGATGATGTCTTTCCTATCTCATGTTTCACTAGTCTCCCAGCCTGATTAACAATTTCCATTGGGAAAAGTGGTACCCTCTAGTTAATGATGAATATTTTTGCCCCTCATCATAACTTTTGGATGTTGTCTACAGAACCCCAGGCCACTTCCCCCTTTCTTCCTCAATGAGTTAAGTCCATGACTCATATACTCATATTTTTTTTCTCTTTGTCCAAACTCCTGCTTTCATACTAGGAGACTTGAGCATGCATATATATATATATATATATATATATATATATATATATATATATATATATATATACATACACACACACACACACACATATATACACTTTTCCTCAAATTCCCTAACCAATAAATTCCTCAACTTTTTCAGTTCCTATGATCTACTCCAACTCCACAGAGATGTGTATATCCTTGATTGTGTTAACATGCCAAAATGTGCTGCCTCCTTGTTCAAGAGTCCCCAAACCCCATTTATCCAGCTATAATCCATTGGCTTTTCACCTCTCCTGCCTTTCTTTACACAACCCTTCTCTTCATCTGCCATAGGCAGTAAATGGAATTTGCATAGATATTTCATTCATTAATTTAGTTAAATAAAAATAGGAAGCTAGGTGAATTTAAGGAATTTTAAACTGTTGGTAGAGTATGGATTTAATAACTATGTTCATATTTCTGCAGAAATTTGCTTTAGTTCTGATTCCATATTGAGATGCATATTTTCATGACATTCCAGGGGACTAAAATTCTCCTAAACAACTGCCATTACTTGGGAGTCTTCATGGGCTCTGTGTCTTCCAGACATGCAACAGTCTGGCATGTCAGTCCAACAAATAATATTAGGTCCATTAAGTGCTTCATATTATATGTGGAAAACTACAATCAGTTTTGTATAACCTACTTAGATATTCACTGTTGTTATTTTAAAGTCTTTACCCAACAAAGCTGGCCTCCTAGGCTTCATCTGAAAGGTAGCAAGTTCATAGACCCTTTCTTTAGGAGGCTTTACTATTTTGCATCAGGGGATGAGATAGATGACTTCATTCTTCTGTTTAACTTTAAACGGTAGGTTTGGAGGAATGAATTTTTCTTGTCATTCTTTATTGGTTAAAGCTTTCAGAACCTCGGGTCAATGAGCAAGGTTATTGTATTTTCACATATGAAAGACTTGATTCATTATACTTCCAAGCTCTTGACTCCAGTATCCAAATAATTCAGAGTGAGCTATTTGAATCTTAATGTATTTCTTTGTGTTTTCTAGAAATTTATTTGTCTTTGCTGGTTTTATGCTATAAGTACAAAATCCATACAATGTCTTATCATATTGTCTGAGACTTGTAACAAAAGATGCACATACATGGGGACATATAACCACGTGAGACAGTGGGGAACAGATACTACAAGTGGCTTCAGAAAGGGAACGTGGTCCTGCAGGTTCTAGAGAAGGTGTACAGAGATAGAAGGTATATTTTCTCTTCATTGGTCACTCCTGTTAGAGAGCCTCTTAGAAATATTTAGTCTGGGACAAGGGTCTATTGACCTAAAGTCAATCAATCAACCAACATGAATTTATTAAGCACCTATTATGTGCAGGTCACTGCACTAGGCAGTTGGAATACAAGGACAAAAATGAAATAACCATTCCTCTCAAGAAGGAAGAAAACAAACAGCTTTAAATTATGCTCTTACATCCTGCCTTTGGAGTATGGGGAGAACTGTCATTCTATTACCATTCTCCTCACTTGATTCCTTCAAGCCCTTGAGAGAATGGGACAAATGCTATTCCATCTTTTTTCCTCTGCCTAATTCCTGGCCTGGCCTGTTACTATCTGCCTCAAAAAGAGAGGAATGTCATTGTATCATACTCATTCCACAGAACTCTTGGCCTGCCCTGACCTGGCAGCCTCTAGCACTCTAGGGGAAAAAGAATAATGCTAATACATTAGCTGCCCCAACTTGTCCCCTAGTCTGTACAGGCTAATCCCCTGATACTAAACCATAGTGAAAATGATAACCCACTTGAACTTATTCTCCAGTGATTAAAAAACACCATCTAGCGACATCTCTGTCCCTGTGATTCTGAATCCATGAATTTCATCAATCTAAGCTAATTATTGTTCTTTGTCTGATCCCATAATTCCATTTCTTTCAATCTAAACCTTGTAACAACCCACTCTAAAGTTACCCATTCCTAGTATATTCCCTGGAATGCCTGCTCCATAGGTAAAACAACTTACTTTCCTCCTCAATAATTTCCTTTCTGACTTCATCCAACTTTTTGCTCTCATTGAGACCTGGTTCCCTCCTAAAGTCATAGTCTGGCTGATCATGCTTTCACTTCCATTCATTCTTCCTGACTTATTGGTTGAGGTTGGAGAATCTGAATACTCTTTGGTCTCCATTACAACTGCCAAAATTGCCTTCTACCACCACTTGGTAATCTCTTTTTATTTGAGATTCCTTGAGTCCACATCTACCACGCAATTAATTCTCTAATAGCTTTTACCTATGTGTCATCCTCAACTCTTCACTTTTCTCACCCCCTCCTATGTAATCTATTGCCACATCTTGTCAATTATAGCTTAATAATATCTCCACTTTATACTCTTTCTCTACTCTCACACTAACACCACTCTGGTACAGGCCCTCCAATTCACCCCTAGACTATTTCAATAATCTACTGGTGCTTCTCCCTGCCACAAGAGTCTGACCAGTCCAGTATATGCTCCAGTTTCTATAAAAAGCAGAGAGCTTCTTAATGTCTGACTATGTAATTCTTTTACTCAATAAACTCCAGTGGTTCCCTATTATCTGAGTCAATAAACATTTATTGAGGGTCTACCAATTACCAGGACTATGCTAAATATTAAAATTTTCAAACTGATGGCCAAAACCCTTCATAAATTGGCTCTCCCTACATTTTATCATTATTTTTTTTTAGTGAGGCAATTGGGGTTAAGTGACTTGCCCAGGGTCACACAGCTAGTAAGTGTTAAGTGTCTGAGGCCGGATTTGAACTCAGGTACTCCTGACTCCAGGGCCAGTGCTCTATCCACTGCGCCATCTAGTTGCCCCAAGCCCTCCCTACATTTTTAAAAGTCTTTTGACATCTCACTCACCATCAATTACCTTTATAATATGAAATTGACCTATCTGCTGTTTGTAAAAAAAAAAAAAAAAGATACCCCATACTCATACTTCACACTGTCTATTGCTCATGCCTGAAATATTCTTCTTTCTCATTGCCTCCTCCAAAATTCTCTGCCTTTCTTCAAATCACAGATAAAAATCTTATCATCTGTGAGAAGCCTTTCTTTTTTCCTCTTAATGTTTTCCTTCTATTGAATATCTTCAATTTATCCCACATATATCTTGTTTGTAGATAGTCGTTTTAATGTGAGGGAGAATGGGCATGCACTTAGAAAAAACCTGGCAGGGAACAAATGAAGAAAAACAACACTGGATTGTAGTCTTTGATTCCATTGATTTATTCATGAACATCTGTAGGATAGGAAGCCACTTCTCTGCTTACTAACTGCTTGTTGGCTGATCTTCACCATTCTGCAGCTAGATAAATCCTCTTCTCTCCTTGAACTGATGAAACATTTACAAGCTTTTTCAATTGACAATCACCCTCACAAGGATATCAGCAAACTGCTACACTATTGAATTAACTAGTAGTTGTCTTTAAGCCAAGTAACTGCAAAGCTCATCAGGCTGTTCCTGTGCACCACAGACCACCTAAGCCAGTTATGTACTTAATATGATGCTTCAGTGTCCAATCAGAACAAAGCTAACACACACACACACACACACACACACACACACACACACACACACACACACACACACACACCAGGTCTCAAGCTAGTTCTTCACTCACCAAAATATGGCATAATTCAATCAGTTTCTCTTAGAAAAACAAGTGGAAAACAAAACCTGACTTTTTCTTTTCTTTTCTGCATTTCCCTCTTAAATAAGAGGACTGTAATGGGCATTTTTGAGTGGCTATACTTTGAATAAGTTTCACATAGTGCTAAAAGGCTTGTCTCTATTCAGCAAATCAGGAACTATCAGTCATTTATAAGCAGATAAAACTTTCTTATCAGCTGCATTTCTACTGCTGGATTCTTTGAATAGCTCTCACAAATCTCCTTTACAAGCCCCTATTGAGTTTTTCTATTCATTTTGTCCTTGACCACTCCAACCGCAGCCTTGGGTTCTGCCAGCCTATTTTATTGTTTAAAATGAGAGCTTCTTACACTCAGTGACTCATTTTTCCTTTATAAAGTAACAATTCCCCACATTTCCCTTAAGAAATGAACAATTTTTACTCATCTATCAGTCTCCAAATTGTTATACAAATTTTCACATTGTGAATTTTGTTCCTCTTAAGTCTTAAATAGTTATATCTAAGTGACTTGAGGTATCATGAATCTCTAAGTTCTTTTAAAATATGTTCTTCCATTTCAGTCTCTTCTTGAATGAAACTATATTCCAAATTCATATTAGTTTTTTATATATAAATGTTCTTTTGCTGTCCATCTAAAATATCAAACTCAAAAAAAAATTGAGGGATGATCCTAAATCTATTAGAAGATAATTTTAGCTTTTATGTTTATATCATAATCCATTTTCTATTCCAAATTTCTCCAATCCCATTTGACACAGTGTATTCCTTTTTTCCTGTATTTTGAATTTTTTTTCTAAATTATACCAACGTTCTTTTCTATTACTTTCAGGCATTAAATCTTTCAACCATAAAAAAGGATAATATCTAAAACCCATTACCAGTGGATAAAATTCTTGTTGGTTTATGCAAAAGTACAATTTTACGCCCTTTTCAACACTAAACTGCTCCATATGTAAAGGCAATACTCTAAAAGAAATCCACATTGCTGTAAAATTGGAGGAATAATGACATAGCAAGAAGGTACTGGTCCAGGAGCCTGGGAAGACCTGGGTTCAAATTCTACTCCAGATACTTATTTTCTGTGCTTACCCTGGATAGATCACATGATGTCTTTGTGCACAGATTTCCCCTTCTCTAAAATGAGTAACTCTAAAACTTTGAGCATATGCTCCTAAAAGAACAGAATAAATGCAAATTAAATATCAGATAGGTTAGGAAGGGAAGAAACTGGCATATGGGGAATCAGAAAATCTTCACATAGAATAGGGTGCTTGAGTTGAACCTTGAAAGAAATTAGGAATTCTATGAAACAAAAAGGGGAATAGAGATTAATTTAATCCCATGGCACCACCAATGCAAAGGCCCAAAAATGGAGATGAAGAGAAGTATGTAAGGAAAAAGACTAGTTTAGCTAAACTGTAGAAGTGGAGGCATGACTCATGGTGGTACAATGATTCAGGTCTGAAGTTACCTTGAACTGAGAAATTCATTAACTATTAAACAACTGGCAAAAGGATATTAATTTAGGCATAACATGGAAAGGATATGTGGCTAGCATACTGCCTTGAATTGCTTGGGTAAAATTTGTCTGCCTCTGTATTGGCTCTGCTGGAATAATGTCATGCAAGTGTATAAAAGAGAAACAGAGAAAGTTATATTTTTATCTTGGAATCAATAAGGAGCCACTGAAATTTATTTGGTGGGGAAGTGACATGGTCAGACCTATACTTAACAAGAATCATTATGGAAGCAATCTAGAATATGGGTAGAATTGGTGAGGAATTTGAGACAGGCGGTCATTTTATTAGTCTAAGTAATAAATAATAGTTACCCAATAGGATGATCAAAGATGAGATTATGCAAGAAATCATGTGGTCATAAAAACAAAAGTTTGCAAATGTTTGTGTGAGCAGTGAGAGTGAAGAATTTGTGATAACAATGGTTGTAAACTTGGGACATTGGATGGTGGTGATGTTTTTGACAGAAATATATTAATTTAGAAAATTGGTAAGTTTTGGAGTAAAGATAATGGATTTCATGACACCTGGGATAAAAACACATATCTGGTAGTGATGGTAATTAAAGCCATGGGAACTGATGAGGTCCCCTAATGATAGAGGGAAAAAGAAAAGATTCCATAGCAGTGACTAAGAATACATATACAATTGGGGGTTCAATATGGAGGAAAATCCAGCAAATAAACTTGAATTAGGGATGAAGGAAGAGAATCAGAAGAGAGTAATATCTTGGTGGAACTGAAGAAGAGTGAGTATTCAGAGGAAAGACTGGTCAGTTGGTCAACAGTGTTGCCTTCTTTCAAGAGGTCAAGAATGATGACACCAGGCTGCAAAGAAATTGTGAGGAGACAGTCAGTGGGCAAAAGTGTATATGAGCTATATTTCTTTCCCATCAAATTTTAAGTGAGAACGGGATAATAAAGATAGGAATGTCAGTAAATGGGAATGAAGAGTTTAGTGATGATTTTTTAAGGACCTGAGAGATTGAGTGATCTTTATAGGTATCTGTGAAGGCACAAGAAATAGGAAGAGATTGACCCAAGATTAGAAAAGATGGATGAGGTCCAGGACACATAAAGAAAGATTGGTTTTACCCAAAAGGGACACCTCATTATCAGAGCCTGGATTAAAGGAGTAAGCAGGGGTTGGTATAAAGGGGTTTTAAGATGAAGAGAAGGGGGAACAGCTAACTTGCACAGTGGATATAGCATGGGCTCTGGATTCAGGGGGACCTGATTTCAAATCTGGCCTCAGACACTTAACGCTTACTAGCTGTGTGACCCTGGGCAAGTTAACTTAACCCCAGTTTTCTCAGAAAAAGAAAAGAAAAAAGAAAAAAAAAAGATGAAGAGAAGGGGAAGAGACTGAGTTAATAGTCAATGGCCTATCTCATAAATGATGTACAAGAAGAAGTGATTTCTCTTTGACATGTGGACATGAGGCTACTATTACAGCTATGTCTTTGTCACTCACAAACAAGTTCCTCCATTTCTTCTCAGGAGAGTTAAATTGGTCACTAACTCTCTCCCAGATGCTTGCAATGACTGCATCCTATTTTAACATGCAAGATAAGAGTCAATCACTGGCGCCAATTTTTGAAAAGCTTCTAGGTCTTGTTTAGAGCACCTTATCTTTTGTGGTATGTAGTTTGCTTTTAATCCTCTCATCTAGATATTCTATTAAAATATTTAATGCCCCAATAAATTATTTCTAGTTAATACAATTAACAGAAGTTATCTACTTTTTGTAGTTTTTTCTTTAGGAATTGTCTTCTTAGAAATTTTTTATGTAACAGTAGCAACAGATATTAATGGTATTTTTAGAACTTTCTCTGAATTTATTTTTAAATCTGTCTGGGAAAAAATGTTTTATCTCTAGCTAATAACAGCTGATGTAACCAAAACCAACATCTAAAGTAATGTTTTTATTAACAAGGACTGCTTTAGGTCACTCTCCTGGGAATATTGTCTCAGTTACACCAAGAGACCAGGCCATGTCAAACATCACACATTAGCTTGTTTGCACAACAGCATGTCTGTGGCTTCTTGGTTTGTGTTTTTAATAGGTGGGTGTGCTCTGCTGAACATTTAGGATTTTTTAAAAATTAAAGGCTTGAAGTAGAGAGTTTCAGAAGGTTTGTGTCATGGAAAAGGGGAATGATTCAATGTACAATGATTCAAAGGCTAAATGTTGCAGTCTTTGAACAGATCCTCATTTGACTCAGAATTTGAACACAGACCTCTGAAAAGGGAACAGTTCAGATCACAGACATTACTTGTCTAACTGTCAAACTGCCATAGGATGTAGGATTTGCACAGAGAATATCTCTGTAATTTTCATATGCTCACATATCATTTGGGAATTGTATTTTGGCAGAGAAACAGAAATGAAACGTTTTGTCTAGCAGATTGACTGAAGTCTAAATCAAACCACTGTAACTCACCCGCTCAATTAAATAGCACTAACTTCACCAACTAAGTTTTAAATGGAAAAAAATTCAGTTTAACTATTCAAAATTTCCTAATACCCATAAAGGGAAAAGTGAAGGTTTTTTTTTTATTTTATTTTTTGGTAGGAGGGGGAAGAGAAGGAAAGGAAAGGCAATTGTTTGGAGCAAAACATCTTAAGTACCAGAAAAGTCTTAGCAACCTGTTAAACTTCAGATTTTAGAAAATAACAGAAGAAATGTTCTGGAGGAGTTGAACTGTTATCACTTTTTTTGTGTCTCCAACACAATGCCTGGCATATAATGAGTGCTTTAAAAGTGCTTGTTGATTGATTTTTTAAGCAGAACTTCAAAACATATAAAATTGCTTTATTTAATTCTGCAAAGAACTAATTCAATAATTAGATAAAAACTCTATGAAAGGAAGATTTTCGCAAGGGGTTCCTGGGGTCTAAACCAGTAAGTTTACTGGTATGAAACTCCCTCCATTGCAGCCAATCTGGTATTAATAGTCTAAATGTATTGATGAGGGACATTTAGAGGTTTAATGGCATCTCTGTGATTATACATCTAGCACATTTCAGGTCTTCTTGAATTTAAGCCTGAATCCATTTTGTCCTGTTGTCTTTTCCATAAAGGAAGCTGAAAATATGTTTACTTCTAATTGTTAAAATAAGTAATTCCAATTGACAAGTACAGGAATGGTTAGCTGCAACTGAAAGAATTCTGTGTAGCAGTGTAAGGCAAGCTCCACAAATATGACTGGATATATTCCCCTACTAGTCAGAGTCCTCAAGAGCTCAACTTGACAATTTTATTTTCTCTTTTCTCTTCATCTCCCATTTTGAAAAGTATCCTTTCCATCAAAGCTTCTTTGGGCATGGATTGCTTTATGTTGGGAATCACATGGGTACTACTAATGGGACCTCCTGTGTGGCATTTGTTTTAAGGCAAACTGAGAATCTTGAATGCATTTAGATGAAAGTGATCAGTATTGTATGGATTCAAATCTAGAAAATATGCCATGTAAAGAATCAATGGGTGGGTTAGCAGTACCAAACCTGGAGCTTTACTGTAAAGCGGCAGTCGTCAAAACTATCTGGTACTGGCTAAAAAATAGGGTGGTAGATCAATGGAATAGGCTAGGCTCAGGAAATGCAGTAGTAAGTGACACTAGTAATGTAGTGTTTGATAAACCCAAAGACTCCAGCTTCTGGGATAGGAACTCAGTTTTTGAGAAAAACTGCTGGGAAAACTGGAAGACAGGTTGGCAGAAATTAGGCATAGAACAACATCTGACACCTTATACTAAAATAAGGTCAAAATGGATACATGATTTAGACATAAGAGGTGATACCATAGGTAAATTAGGAGAAAAGGAATAGTTTACCTATCAGATCTTTGGAAAGGAAAACAGTTTCTCACCAAACAAGAGATAGAGTATATTATAAAATGCAAAATGGATGATTTTGATTACATTAAATTAAAAAAATTTTTGTACAAACAGAAGCAATGCATCCAAAATTAGAAGGGAAGCAGAAAGCTAGGAAACAATTTTTGAGGCCAGTACTTCTGATAAAGGCCTCATCTCTAAAATATATAGGGAACTGAATCAAATTTATAAGAACCCAAGTCATTCCCCAATTGAGAAATGGTCAAAGGATATGAACAGGCAGTTTTCTGATGAAGAAACCAAAGCTATCTATTCCCATATGAAAAAATGCTCTAAATGACTATTGATTAGAGAATGCAAATAAAAATAACTCTGAGGTACCACCTGACACCTAACAGATTGGCTAAAATGACAAAAAAGGAAAATAATAAATGTTGGAGAAGCTGTGGGAAAATTGGAACACTAATCCATTGTTGGTGGAGCTGTGAACTGATCCAACCATTCTGGAGAGCAATTTGGAATTATGCCCAAAGGGCAATAAAGCTGTGCATACCCTTTGACCCAGCAATACCACTTTGGGGTCTTTTTCCCAAAGAAATCATGGAAAGGGGAAAGGAACCCACATGTACAAAAATCTTTATAGCTGCTCTTTATGTGGTGGCAAGGAATTGGAAGTTGAGGGGGTGCCCATCAATTGGGGAATGGCTGGACAAGTTGTGGTATATGAATACAATGGAATACTATTGTGCTGTAAGAAATGATGAGCAGGAGGAGTTCAGAGAAACCTGGAGGGTCTTGCGTGAGCTGATGATGCGTGAGATGAGTAGAACCAGAAGAACATTGTACACAGTATCATCAACATTGAGTGTTGATCTACTGTGATGGACTATATTCTTCTCACCAATGCAATGGAACAGAAGAGTTCCAGGGAACTTGTGATGGAAGAGGATCTCCAAATCCAAGGAAAAAAAGAAAAAAAGAACTGCAGAGTATAGATGCTGAATGAACCATACTATTTCTTTTGTTTTTGATGCTGTTTTTTTTTTCTATTTCGGGGTTTTTCATCATTGCTCTGATTTTTTTCTCTTATAACATGACTAATGCAGAAATATGTTAATGTTATTATGTGTATGTATATATATATAGATAGATATAGATATATATAGATATAGATATAGATATAACCTATATCAGATTACCTGCTGTCTAGGGGAGGGGGGAGCGAGGGGAGGGAGGGAGAAAAATCTGAATTTGTAAAGCTTGTATAAACAAAAGTTGAGAACTATCTTTACATGTAACAGAAAAAAAATAAATACTTTATTAATTAAAAAAAGAATCAATGGAGGAATTTGAGATATCCTATGGAAAAGAATAAGAGGGGATATAAAAGTTCTCTCAATGTTTGGAGGGTTATTTTATGGAAGAGGAAGCACATTTCTTCTCTGTTGCTCTGAGTCAGAATCAACAAAAGTTTTAAGGAGAGAGATATTTTTTTTTTGTTATTTTCTTTTTGTTGTTTTTGTTGTTTGTTTTTTGCAGGGCAATGGGGGTTAAGTGACTTGCCCAGAGTCACACAGCTAGTAAGTGTCAAGTGTCTAAAGCCAGATTTGAACTCAGGTACTCCTGAATCCAGTGCCAGTGCTTTATCCACTGCACCACCTAGCTGCCCCCAGGAGAGAGAGATTTTAAGAAAAATCTTTCTAATTTTAAAAGCTACCTTGCGATAGAATAGCCTGTTTCCTAAAGCAGTGACATTACTGGAATGGGAAATTGAGATAAACATAGAAAGAATTATACAAAGTAAAAGCTTATAATCTAATGAAGGCTTAGTAGTATGGGGAATGCAGGAAAAATGGGAAAATTTGTGTGAACTAAAGCAATACATTCTACTGGGGAATAAATCTTTAAATACTTAAATACAAGTAACATAGAAAGTAGACAGGTAATAATCTTAGAGAGAAAGGTTTTAACAGTTGAGGGTAGGGGGAAAAGCCTCCTGAAGAAGGTTCATCTGAGCTGAATACTAAAGGAAGCCAGAAATTCTAAGGGATGGAGATGAGGAGAGAAAATATTTCACAAAATGTGGACATTCACTACAAAGGCATTGATATGGGAGATGAAGTGCTGTGAACATGGATTAACAAGTATGGGTAGATCCCAAAATGCTTTGAGGGAAGAAGAGTTAAGAGGATTGAAAAGTTTAGGCTGTGATGAACTTTAAATTACAAAAAGGATATTATATTTGATCCTGGAAGTAACCGAGAACCATTGGAGTCCTTTGAGTAAAGACGTGACATGATCAGATCTACACTTTAAAAAATAATAATTTTGCCCCAAGTGAAGTTTGGATTAGAGTGCAGAGAGACTTGAAGCAAGGAGAGCAATCAGTATCCTTTAGAATGAGATAATGAGAGACTGAATCAATATGGGGACTAGATGATTGGGAAGAAGGAACATATAGAAAAGTTGTTGTGAAGGTAGAAAACACAAGATTGTGAACAGGATGAGAAGAGGAAGTCAAAGATGGCAAAGACATTGAACTTGAATGAAAGAGATGATGCTCACTCTCAGGAGACTAGAGGAGGATATCTGTATAGAGATAAGAATTAAACCTATGGGAGCATATAAGCTCATCAGTTGATATAATGTAGAAAGAAAATAGAACAGGGCCCAGGATAGAGTTTTTTGTTTGTTTTGAGGGGAGGGTAGAGAACAAGAAGTCATCAATAAAACCTTTATTTTAAGTGAGTTTTCTGGAAGTATAATTTAGATTACAATCTTTCTTGGATGATATAGAATGGATCAGTATATTTACCTTGATACATGGGACTAGAAGACCATAAGAATTATACTACCTCTGACTATGAGAATAGCTGACACTTTCTATCTGGCTTCTCTTAATGCAATTCTACCTGAAGTGATAAAAATTTATGTATTAATGAACAATATTGTCATAAGATACATTTTATCATATTTCAGATCAACTGTAATTTATGGAAAGCACCTTAAGGTTTACAAAGTATTTTACATATACCATCCTATTTAATATTTAAGACAACACTGATCCAGGTATCAGAGGCATTATTATCTGCAATACAGAAATTAGGAAACTAAAACTCCAAATAATTAAATGATTTGTTCATGCTCGTGCAAGAAATAAGTGTTGCAGCTGAGATTTAAGGTCAAGGATCTCTTGATGTCAAAACCCTACAATTTCCCCTATACTATATTGCCTTTTAATATAGGACTAGATAATGATATTGGAAGCTTATAAAGATATTTGTACAGTTCATTTACTCTATTTCTTTTTCAAAGTATGGTTCAAATATGTGGCATAGGGGAATAACTAGAATATGGAATATATTGATAATCATTATTGTCCCACTCATATATATGATCATCATAAGCTATACCATGCTGTAGTAGATAGAGCCCTCAGTTCAAGTCCCACCCTTAACACATGCTATGTGTCCTTGGACAAGTCATGTCAATTAACTTCTCTGGAATGTAAACAACTCTCTATGATAATAAATTGCAGAGGAAATGTTAATAGTTAGAGGGCAAATTTCTTACCTGGGAATTTCCCATACCAATAAATTAAAGGTCTAGTCTATATCCTTATTGTTGTCATTATTATATTCATAAATATTTATAATTTTGCTGACTTCCCAGGGATTGTATAGACTGCCCACAGAATCAACTTTGATAAGTTCATTAAAAGAGAACTTTGGTCAGAAGTACATAAAACCAAAATAGCAGAGCCAAGATGGCAGAGGAGAGTCTGTGACTTCCATAAGCTCCAGATAAACCTGACCACATACTCCCAAATAATACCATAGAAAAATAATAAATAAATAAAAATAATAAATAAATAAATAACAGAGCAGCCTAATACATATAAGAACAGAGTGAGACTATTTTTCAGCACAAGAAGGCAATTGAGTTCACCTGCTCATCAGGATGAGCTGAATACTAAAGGAAGCCAGAAACAGTGGAAGCCACAGACATTGGCTTCCAGCACACCTCAGAGTCTTTACCACCAAAGGCTTCTTGTGAGGTTTGGCTTGCAGATTGGTGAGGGGTTTCAGCAGTAGGCTAGAGTGAAGTGGCTGCAGTCTGTTCTGGAGTTGGGGTGAAGTGCCCTGGTTCTGAACCAGTGGGTTGAATTGAGTGGTGGTTTCCCAGTGGGGTAGGGGCACAGGAACACCAAGCTTCAGATCATAGAGAATCAGATTTCAATCAGACTTCTGCTTCTGGGTCAAAGAGAAAGTGGCTGTGGTTACTCACAGGCCAGGCAGGCTGAGAAGCAACCCAATCACCACCAGAGAGACACTGTAGCTTAGAACAATGTGTCCTGGAAGCAACACTACACTTTAAGAAGGAGTTAAAAGTCAGAAAATAGGCAGTCAGAATGAGCAGGCAGAGAAAGTATCAGACCATGAAAAACTTCTTTGGGGGAAAGGTAGACCAGAAAACACCCTCAGAAGAAGAAGATAATAACAAAGTCAAAGCTCCAACATCAAAAGCTTCCAAGAAAAATATGAATTGGTCTCAGGCCATGGAAGCACTCAAAAGGGACTTTGAAGAGAAAGGAGGAGATAGAAGGAAGATTTAGAGATTGAGGAAAGAATGGAAAGAGAAATGAGAGCAATGCAGGAAAGTCATGAGAAAAAAGTTAACAGTTTGAAAAGTCACATGGGAAAAGAAATAGAAAAACTCTCTTAAGAAAATAACTGCCTAAGAATTAGGACTAAACAAATGGAAGCTAGGGACTTTATGAGAATGCAAGACACAGTAAAGCAAATCCAAATGAATAAAAAATAGAAGGTAATATTAAACATCTCCTTGGAAAAACAGATGACCTGGAAAACAGATCCAAGAGAGATAATTTGAGAATCATTATACTACATGAAAACCATGAACAAAATAAGAGTTTAGACACCATCTTCTAAGAGATTGTCAGGGATATTTGCCCTGATATTCTAGAAGCAGAAGGTAAAATAGAAATTCAAAGAATCCAGTGATCACCTCCTGAAAGAGATCCCAAAAGGAAAACTTACAGGAATATTATAGCCAAATTCCAGAGTTCCCAGGTCAAGGAGAAAAAAAAGCTAGAAAAAAAAGGATTTCAAATACTGTGGAGATACAGTAAGGATAAAATAAGATCTAGCATCATCTACATTACAGCACCAGAGGGCATGGAATATGATATTCCAGAGGGCAAAGGAACAGGGACTACGGCCAAGAATCATGTACCCAGTAAAACTGCATATAATCTTTCTGAGGAAAAAAATGGGACTTCAATGAAAAAGAAGACTTTTAGGCATTTTTTCTGAAAAGACTTGAACTGAATAGAAAATTTGACTTTCAAATACAAGACCCTAGAGAAGCATGAAAAGGTAAACAAGAAAAAGAAATCATGAGGGATATTAAAAGATTAAATTGTTCACATCCCGACATGTGAAGATAATACTCCTAACTTATGAGTTCTTTCTCAGTATTAGGACAGCTGAAAGAAATATACTTAGAGGGCACAGTTGTGAATTGAATATGAAGGCATGATATCTGTAAAGCATTTATATTTTATTTATCCTTGTTTTTTGTGGAGCAGGAAGGGTGGGTTGGCTTATATCTGGGACCATATTTGGGCTCAGGGCCTTCTGGGTCCAGCACTAGTGCTTTGTCCACTGTGTCACCTAGCTTACCCATGATGGCATCTTCAAAATAATGTTAAGGGGTAAGAGGAATGCACTGGAAGAAAGATAAAGAGAGAGGCAAATTGGGGAAAAGTAGTTCACATAAAAGAAATAAGTAAAAGCTTATGGAGTGTGGGGGGTGGGATATGAGGAAGGAGCAGGGGAGTGAGTGAGCCTAACTCTCATCAGAATTGGCTTAAAGAGGAAATAATATACACACTCAAGACAAGATAGTAAAATATCTTGCCCTGTGAGAAAATGGGAGGGGAAGGGGATAAGGGTGGAAGAAAGTGCAGATTGGGGCAGGGGGCAGTAAGAAGCAAAACACTTTCAAGGAGGGATAGGGTGAAGGAAGATAGATAATAGAGTAAATATGAAGGGTAGGGATTAAGTTAGAGAGAAATACAGTTAACATAATAAATGTGAAATAAATGATGAGCAGGATGCTATCAGAAGGATGTATGAAAATGCAAATCATCAACAGAGATAGAATTGATGGTATCTGAATACAGATTGAAGTATAATTTTATTTGTCAGCTCCTCTTTCTAAAGGTATTTGGTCTATTTTCTTTCACAACCTGACTAATGAGAAGATATTTTGTATAACTGCACATGTGTGACATATTGAATTGCTGGATTTCTTAGGGAGGGATGAGGAGGGAAGGAAGAAGAAAATTTAGAACACAAAGTTTTTAACAATCAATGTGAAAAGTAATGATGAGCAGGAGGAGTTCAGAGAAATGTGGAAGGACTTACATGAACTGATGCTGAGTGAGAGGAGCAGAATCAGGAGAACATTGTATACAGTAACAACAACAACATTGTGTGATGAACAATGGTGATAGATTTGTTTTTTGGGTTTTTTTTTTAGCAATGCAATGGTACAAAACAATTTCAAAGAACTTCATAATAGAAAATATTCTGAACATCCAGAAAAAAAAAACAACAACAACAACTGTGATTGAGGAATGCAGATTGAACCATACTGTTTCTACTTTGGGACTGTTTTTCCCCTTCTTTCTTGAGGTTTTTCCCTTGTACTTTGAATCTTCTGTCACATTATGACTATTGCAGAAATATGTTTAGTGTGATTGCACATATATAACTTATAATATATTGCTTTCTGTCTTGGGGAGGAGGGAGGGAAGGGAGGATGGGAGGAAAATTTGGAAATGAAAATCCTATGGAAACAAATGTTGAAAACTATCCTTATATGTAACTGGAAAATAATAAAATACTAAAAGAAAAAGAAAAAAGAGAAGTACATAAAACCTGCTTTTCTGGATGCCAACATTGGCATAAAGGTTCTCTGAGAAGAGGACCTCTTCCAAAACTGTTGATTAATTGTGACTTGTCATTTCTCAATATTCCTTTAAATGTCACTTGCTGAAATATCTAGAGGTCAAGACCAAGTAAATGCAGAGAATGATCCAAGGTTAAATAAGCAATTGGGATCATGTCTTACTACCTACCATGTGAGTAGTAAGAAGCACAGAAGCAAATATTTAAGATGAATAAAAAAATATGATTTCTCCCCATCCCTTTCCTCTTTATTTGGGATTATAAACCATTATCTCTTTCATTGATATGCTCAGTCTTTTCTAATTTTAGGTTATTTCCTGGATTCCCTCCTGTCATCCTCACAAAGAATCTGCAAATGTGATAAGACACATGGAACTGGTTGCCAGAATTGCAGGAGAATCTTTGTGTATGTCCACAGCCTTATTTGTAGGTATTAATGTCTCAAGAGAACAGCAATTAGCAGAAAATGAAATGATCTTTTGCTGATGTTTCTGTTGCTGCTGTAATTATATTACATGATGATATATCTGGTGATGCATTCCTCTAGAAGCCTTGAAAGGGGTTACAGGTGCCCCAACTTCTTGAATTTTCAGGGCTTCACATCATTGACACAGCTACACCTAAGAAAATAGGAAGTGGTTGTCATAAAAATGGTTGTCAGTGGCACAGATGTTTCTGACTTTATATCTGAGCTCTCTATGCCCCAAACATTGAGTAACAAGGCGGTATGCTCCAGCACTCCAGACTACTGAAGAGGAACATATAAAATGACTAGAAACAAACAGATTAACATGAGGATAGCTACCTAGAAATATCTGACCCTGAAGCAACATTATTTTACCATGATGATATCTCACCTCTTTTCTTTTTTTTTACTTTCTGCTCTCTGTCCTCTGTATCTCTTTTCTGTTTCTGTCTCATTCTCTTTCACACACTTTCTACTCCTGTTTGTCTCTATCTTTCTCTGTCTCTCTTCTCTTCCTCCTCCTCCTCTTCTTTTTCTTCTTCTTCTCCTTCTCCTTCTTCTTCTTCTTCTTCTTCTTCTTCTTCTTCTTCTTCTTCTTCTTCTTCTTCTTCTCTACCTGCCTCTCTCTGTCTCTCTGTCTCCATCTCTTTCTGTCTCTCTCTATGTCTCTCTGTCTCTATCCCTCCCCCTCTATCTAACTCTCTCTCTCTCTCTCTCTCTCTCTCTCTCTCTCTCTCTCTCTCTCTCTCCCTTCCTCCCTCCCTCCCTCTTTGATTCTCCCATGTTCGAGGACAGTGAGCTCCCAAGAACAGGATAAGGGTCAATGCTTTACAAATACCAGCCAAGAGCAGGACTTCTCCATTTTTTATGTACTTGATACAGGTAGCCCTTAGGAGAAGGGCTGATATATTCTCAGCAATTTTGGATGCAATCATTACCTTGATCCACCTAAAATTGCTCTGGCATCTTTCCTTTAATCAAAAAAGGGAGTGGATGGGTGAAAGGGGCTCTTCTGTAGGAAGAATTGAGACTGATACTTGATTCCTCTTTACCTGAATAGAGTTTGCCTGCATATCAAATAAAAATTTAGATCTCAACTCAACTAATATTCCAATAATAAGTGGGCTGAAAAGGAAATCCAAGTTAATATGACTCACAATTTTTGAACAAATATTAACTTTGTCTGGCCAGCATTTCTTCTTGTATCACTTTTCCAGATCCCCAAAGAGTTATACAATAGCACAAAGGAGAAAGTCAGGATATGATATTTTGGCCAAGCTATTTTGGGAGAATTCATTTCTAACAGTTTTGCTCAATTTATTATTTTTCTAGCAGAGTAGAGAAAAATAGTTTCACATCATTGACACTATATCAAATATCATAATATCAAAGAATTCCAATCAGACACTACTGTTGAATCAGTTTGTCACTCACTTGTTTTGCTCTGCTCTCTTCAAGATTTGAGAGGAAGCATTGAGACACTTCTCCGGCATCTTATACCACTAAAAATCATCCCAGTCTAACAACTTTTTGAATTCTCTTTGGAAACAAGGCAAATGTTGAGACCCCAATCATAATCTTTCCTAAAGTCTTCTCTATTGCTCTAAAAATATGTAATCTCTTAATGTGGCTTTAGTAATAATAAACTTAAATAAATGGGGTCTTTGATGACATATTTATATAATGCATGGCCAGACAATATTGCATAGATTGTGCTGTTTTCTGATGGTAACACACATCAGAACAGTCCAAATTCATCCTTCCTTCTTCTCTTAGGAAGTTTCAGAGGTGTAATAGGCCTTGCCATTTATACAGTCCACGAGTTTAATATGACAAATGATGAAATCAGTTGAGAAAGGTGAAATCTCTTGCTTAGGGACACACAGTTAGGTTAGGGACAATTTAGTGCTCTTCCAGCTAGGCCTTTCACATTTTCCTTTCATTTCTGTGGTTTTATGGCAAAGGTATGAACAAAAGAACACTAAGCCCTCCTCCTTCCTCCTCTTATCTACAATGCAAGAGTTTTACTGAAATGTTGATGTTGATGATTATGGGGTAGAATGAGGGGAAGTATTGTCACTAGTTCAAAAATAATGAAACTAATCCAAGAGAGCCTTAAGGAATTGGCTCTATGTCACTTGGCAGCTTGCCTAGAGCAAGAATACATCTTTCATGACACTCAAGTCAAGGTTCTCATCCTCACTTCTAAATTGCTGTGACCTCTATTCTCTGGCTTTTACTGGACTTACAGAAAACGAAGACAATTAATTCCTTTTATTTATGTGTCCATATTCCTCTGCTGAACAAAAGAGAAGCAAAGGGAATAATAGTTGGCATTGGGAGAATACAAAATCGAAAGGATAGTAGTGAAATGCCAAGAGTACATAAAATATTCATAGCATTAATCTACTACATCTGAAATTGACTCCTTCCTTTTAACTTTTGTCTTTCAAATTACCTTTTGGTTTTTTTGTTTGTTTTTTCAATCTGCACATTGCAGCACCTAGGTAGAAGAACTTAAGCTATTTGAGGGTTATGACAATTTAATATTAATATTTGTATGGTAACTTCAATTCCTAGCACAGTGATTGACATGTAGTGGGAACTTAATTAATATTGATTGATAGAATTCTTAATTCTTGCCATTGAAGTGTCTGGTGATTGTACATTTGGGAAACCCGGCATCAGACCCTGCTGCAGACATATGAAAATTAAATAAGAATATATAAATGAGAGACATTTAAGGATATAACAGGCTAAGTACACACAGTACAAACATGCATAGAACATGGGCCAGGTGTGCTGTCACAGCCTGGGGGAGCATTCCTAGAAGAGGAAGGGCCAATGAGAATGCTCCCACAAGTTTTCTCGCATGCCTGCTCTACACTATATGCATGTTGAGAGTACAAAGTGCTGCAATTCAAAGGAATCAGGTCAGTGGGGTTAATCAGGCAAGGCTTCCTATGAGAAGCATATTTTAAACTGAGAAAGTAGAAATGGAAAACGAGGCTCTGGAAATGACCTTTCACATGAGAATTGGTCATAACTTAGCCCCAATTTGCTTTTTGATGGATAACTATACATTCTTTTATGTTAACTGTGGTTCTTGTGATGATGATGTTTTGATGCTTTACCTTTATTTGGCAAACACATAGTTTATTAATAGAAAACTCGGTACATGGTAAAAATCATTGGACAAGACATTAGGAAACCTGAATTCTAGTACTAGTATTTCTATTCAGTAGCTAGGTGACCTTGGATAAGTCAGTTTGTCAAGCTGGGCCTTAGTTTCTTCTTCTCTAAAATGAGAGAATTTCATTAGACTCATAAAGTAATTCTACAATCTATGAAGTTCTCTGATTTTGGGTTGCCTTTGGTTTTATTTTTTATTAATGATGTTATTTTCTACTTCCTTTATAGCTAATCAGCTCTTACCTCCTTCAACTTATCTTATCAGGGTTTTATAATTTCCTGTATTAGACAATGTCTGCCTGTGTATTTGTTGAAAATTTTAAATCTGGGTTCACAAGGAGATTAAAATGAGTCATCCAATTCTCTTGATCCTCTCTCCTGACTCTTATTGAAGTTATGGCTCTTTAGAGAGTTAAGATTAAAAAGTGCAAGAAATGTTGAATATTGAAAATGAGCAGGATTTAGAGATTTTGACTGAACATGCAGCAGGTGACAAGACCATTTTATATTGTGAAGTGTTATAAAGGCACCTTATATTGCAGTTAACTTAGCATTTATGAAAGCCAAAGTGTGTGTGTGTGTGTGCTTGCATGCACACATGCATGTGCTTGTGTATGAGAGACAAAGACTGGGAGAGAGATACAGAGAGAAGAAGACAGAGAGACAGAGAGACACAGAGTAAGAGACAGAGACAGAGACAGAGAGAGCTCATACACGAAAAATTTGGGGTAGGACAACACCATTGACCTGTTTTGCTGCATCCCCTTCTAAACTTGTTCTGCTCTCTTTCAAATATTTTTAAATATTTCCTTGATGTTCTTGCTCTTTTCTTTCTACTATTTGTTTGCATCACTGTCTCTAGTCTCTAATTTCCCCCCAAACCTCACCACTTCCCAAATAGAATACCCTTCATGTAGCAAAATAGGTTTGGTCAAGCAAAAACAAAATATACATTTTAGTGTTTGCCTGAAATTATATGTCTCATTCTATGTGTTGAATCCTTCATATCTTCACTAAAAGATAGGAGTCAGGTTTCATTATCAGTGTGATGGAGTCCTCATTAATCATTGCATTGATCAGAATTCGCAAGTCTTTCAAAGTTGTTTTCTTTTACATTGCCATGAATGCTGGACAAATAATTCTCCTGGTTGCAATCACTTAAGAGAAATATAGATTTAGACCTAGAAGAAAACTTAAAAGTCATCAAGTAAAACCCTCTCATTTTACAAATTAGGACACATTTCTAGAGAGGTTAAGTGACTTGCTTGGGTCATACAACTTGTTAGTGACTGGGACATGATTTAAACCTAGGTCTTTTTGTAACTAAGTTCAGTGACCTATATCTGCTGTGATATCTCTTTCATTTTAAATAAGCTCATAAAATTCTCCCCATGTTTCTCTGAATCTGTCCCTTTTGCCATTTCTTATGGTACACGAATCCCCACCAACAATTGTCATTTTCCTTTTCAATCATCTTTTTTAAATCTAGTATGTTTGGGATAGATCTAAGAGTTGCTTTAGTTTTAATTTTTTCCTATTTTCAGTGGTTTGGAATATTTTATATGGTTATTGATAGCTTTTCATTTGAATACATATTTTCATTGAATACTACTTTTTCATATGCTTTAATTAAATAATATCTGTAAGGCACTGAACATGGTCCTTCCCATTTAGTAGTAATTATATTAATTCTTATTCCTTCCCTTCTTCTCTCTACCTCTGGCCATTTATCTACCAGAGAATGATTCTTTTCCTTACACATTTATAGTAATTCTGTATATATCTTAGATACTGTTGAGACCTTTCTTAGAAAAAAAAAACACTTGCTGCAAATAGTCAGTTAATTTTCTTTATATTCTAGATGTGTTGTTTTTATCTTTTCAATTTTACATAATCAAAATTCCCCACTTTATCTCATGATTATCTCTATTCCATTTTAGGTCAAGAAATCCTCTCTCTCTGTATTTGTATGCATATGCATTTTTTTACATATATATATAATGTATATATGTACACATTTAGTAGTTTGTGTCCTTATGTTTATAAAATCACTATGCTATTATAGTAAGTTGCTTCTAGATTTTTATGTTCCCTTTATCAGATGTTCTATTACTTAATGAATGTTTCCTTTAATGATTTAATGATGATATTAGAATACTTTTTTGAAATCTGGTACTACTAGCCCCTCTTCCTTAGCACTTTTCCCCCCATTGTCTTTCATTAAGTTCTTAAATTTTTTTGTTCTCTAGATGAATTGTATTATAATTTAATTTAATTCTATAGTGATCCTTGGATAGAGTCAATAAATTTGTTGAGATAGTATCATTTTCCATATACTAGAACAGACTATGTTTATTTTTTCTCTTTTTCTTCTGGTTTTTGTTGATGAGCTATAGAAATAGAGAAAAAAAAAACATAGTTCTGAAAGAAATCCTTTTTTTATATCCCCAGTACTTGTTACACACTGAAGGATTCAACCTGTTGGTCCCTTGCTGGCCATGCTGGTGGTTTCCTCCTCTGGAGAAGGAATAGCAAACAACTACAATATCTTTGCCAGGAACAGCCCATGGACAGAACTTATGTGCTATGGTCCAATTGAATTACAAAGAGTCAGACAAAACTGAACTACAGGACAACAAGTAGCACATATTAGGCAACAAATAAATGTTTGTTGCCTGCCTGAATTCTAATGTGATCAGAAAGGTCTCTAATGATTTTCTGTTAGAGATGATGTGAGCTCTTGGTTTTAATATTATTCATATTAAAATAAAAATTAATTTTACTAGACTTTCAGTGATTTTTTTTAAACAGGAAAGCTGTAGTATTTATTTAAAAGGGATTTTGAATCTATTGATATAATCCATGTCTTAGAGTTTTATTTTGTTAGAATAATTTTATTGTTATTATTATTAATGTGGCTTTTTAGGTTTATAGTGTTCATAATAATGAATGAATAAAAAGGCAATTATTAAGTGCTTAAAATATACTTGATTCTGTACAAAATGTGAGGGATATAAGTACAAACAAATAAAAGAGAATTTTTTTCTTTTTTTTTTTTAATGTATGAGGTATTTTATTTTTTCCATTACATGTAAAGATAGTTCTCAACTTTTGTTTATATATGCTTTACAATTTCAGATTTTTCTCCCTCCCTCTCCTCCCTCCCCCCTCCCCTAGACAGCAGGTAATCTGATATAGGTTATATCTATATATCTCTATACATATACATATATATATACACATACATATATATATATACACATAATAACATTAATCCTATTTCTGCATTAATCTTGTTACAAGAGAAAGAATCAGAGCAGTGATGCAAAACCTCAAAATAGAAAAAAAAAACAGCACCCAAAACAAAAGAAATAATATGGTTCAATCAGCATCTATACTCCACAGTTCTTTCTTTCTTTTTTTTTTCTTGGATTTGGAGATCCTCTTCTATCATGAGTTCCCTGGAATTCTTCTATACCATTGCATTGGTGAGAAGAATATAGTCCATCACAGTAGGTCAACACTCAATGTTGATGATACTGTGTACAGTGTTCTTCTGGTTCTGCTCATCTCACTCATCATCAGCTCACGTAAGACCCTCCAGGTTTCTCTGAACTCCTCCTGCTCATCATTTCTTACAGCACAATAGTATTCCATTGTATTCATATACCACAACTTGTCCAGCCATTCCCCAATTGATGGGCACCCCCTCAACTTCCAATTCCTTGCTACCACGTAAAGAGCAGCTATAAATATTTTTGTACATGTGGGTCCCTTTCCCCCTTCCATGATTTCTTTGGGCAAGAGAATTTTTTTCAATAAAAATGCTTACATTCTAATAGCAGAAGATAAACTTTTATATGAGACTTGTAGTTGAAAGGGGAAGTAGTTGCAACCAAGTACAGACATGGATGAGAATGGCTGAAGAATAAAACTTCATGAATTCATTTAATAAGTTAAAAAGTGAAGAGAAAAGAATATATTATGGAGTCTTTGGAGACACTCATTTAGCTAATGGGACTTGGATGAAGATTCATCAAAGGAACCTGAGAAAGAGCAGTCAGATAGGTAGTGAGACCATTAGGCAAGAGCAGTGTCATAAAACCCTAGGGAAAAGAGAGTATCAAGGATAAGAGATTAATCCATAGTATCAAAGGCTACAGAAAGGTCAAGAAAATAAGGAGTGAACAAGGATGATTAGATTTGGCAAATGATATCATCTGTAACTTCAGATAGAGCAGCTTCAGTTGAAGAGGCAGCTAGGTTGCACAGTAGATAGAAAACGAAAATTGGTATAGGAAAGTTGAGTTTGAAATTCTCCTTCTGATGCTTACTAGCTGTATAACTCTGGACAAATCACTTAACCTCTTTCCAGTACAGTCTCCTTATCTATAAAATGGCTATTATAAGAGCAGCTACATTGTAGGGTTATTGTGAGAATCAAATTTATTACAGATGAAAAAGTGCTTAGCAAACTTTAAATTATTATTAGTTGTTTATTGTTATTGTTGTCATCATCATCATCATTATTATTATTGAAAAGGAATGTGGAAACCAGATTCAAAAACCTTAAAAGTTAATGGGAGGAGAAATGAAGGCAATAACAGTAGATAGCTCACTTAAATAAACATTTACCTACATTAGGGAAGCTTCTATTTAAAGGAAAATTGAAGTGAATCATTCATAAAGTGAAAAAAAAAGTAACTAAGCAATAAATATATAATTTCCCTTTATTTATGTGATTCTTTTTTTTTATTTTTTGCAGGGCAATGGGGGTTAAGTGACTTGTCCAGGGTCACACAGCTAGTAAGTGTCAAGTGTTTGAGGTGAGATTTGAACTCAGGTCCTTCTGAATCCAGGGCCAATGCTTTATCTACTGCGCCACCTAGCTGCCCCATTTATGTGATTCTTAAATTCAGATTTTTCATTCATGGAGTTTTCAAAAAGCAGAGTACACCATTATTTCTTATTCCTTATTTCCACTGCTGAAGTTTCTATCTTTATATAGTTTATATTTTTTATGATTTTCCACAACTTTGTTCTGAAAAATTTAACTCATAGTGTTTTACACATCAGTTGATATTTTTAATTGAGGGGAAAAATGGATCTTATTTGCTATAGTGACATTATGCTTCATTAAAATTTTATTTAAACATAAAACAAATATAATGTCCTGAAACCTTCATGGAAATCCCAACGTAACCAAGCTTTGGCATTAAGATTTTGTGTATTTATAATGGAAGATTCCAACAATGTTGTATAGGCTTCATAGTTTTGGCTTTGTACAAATAATAATATCAATGATATAAATGTAAAAAATAGTCATTAGCAAGAAGCATCATGCTTTCTTTTTACAGTGCCATTGACAAGTCTCATTTTGTTGGTATACCTTAATGACTAGGTATAATTTTTCTCCCTAAGAGAAAGGAGGAACACTTTTCCCTATGGGAATAGAGTTTTCTGCAACTATTCTTTTCAAAGGACTTGTGGTCACTTATGAATTTTTAATGAGATAAATAATTTCCAGTCATTTGAAAAATATGAAAAGAAGTAAGTAACTGAAATAATTTTATGGAATGAAGAATATCCTTCCTTAGAGTTGTTGAGGACAGAAAAGACTTAAACAGTAGTCCTGCCTTAAGATAATCTTTTATGGTAACTATTAAAAACCATAAGTCCTAATGTAGTTAGTGAAGATAAATCAATAAATTGATAAATATTTACTAAGTGTCTGCTAATCCCATACATTGTGCTAAATGTATGGGATATAAATGACATGAATAATTTTTTAAAGGACAATCCCTATATTTTTAAACTTCTTTTTAAAAAAAATTATGTTTCATATATGTTTAAATATAATTATATATCACAAATAAAAATTTAATTCTAAAAATTAAAATTAAGTTTAAAATGTACCAAAAATAAAAATTTTTTATTAAAAGTTTTGAGTTCCAAATTTTATCCCTCCTATCCTGCCTCCCTGAGGCAATAAGCAATCAGATATGGGTTATACATGTGCAATTATGTAAAATATTACTATATTAGTCATTTTGTACAAGAAACCTTGAATAAAAGAAATAAATGAATGAAAGTGAAAAATAGCATTTGTCAGTCTATATTCAATCAATATAATTTATTTCTTTGGAAGTGGGTAGTATGCTTCATCATTAGTTCTTTGGGATTTTCTTGGATTATTGTATTACTGAGAATAGTTCTAAGATGAATAAAATTATGCCTGTTTTCTGAGCTGTCCTGGAATCTTTAAGGAAATATATTTTTCTTTATATGTTATAATTATTTAATCTACTTCATTTTTCTTTTCTTTCCTTTTTTTTTTGAGAGGGATTGAGGGTTAAGTGACTTGCCCAGGGTCATATAGCTAATAAGTGTAATGTGCTTGAGGTCAAATTTGAATTCAGTTCTCCTGAATCCAGGGCTTGTGCTTTATCCACTGTGCCACCTAACTGTCCCCCCTCCTTTTTTTCTTTTCACTTTTTTAAATTAGTTGGAAATAATTTACCTCATTAAATATCCATATGTGATTTTTAGTCTTGTGGAAATATAAGTTACAGAAAAATATACTTTTATAAGAGAAGGTGTCTCTCAAGGGAAAAGATATCTAGGCATTAACATTTACCAAGAAAAAACAGGTACTCAAATTCTATACACACACACACACACACACACATATATATATATATATATATGTACATATACACATGCAAATATGTGTAAATACATATGTATATACAAATACATGCACATATATACACACACATATATTTGTGTGTATATATATATATATATATATGTATATACATAAAGAGAATAAATAAAATTAGCTAAATCCAAGATAATTTGAAAGGGAGGAAATCAGAGGTTAAAAAGGTTAGGAAAGGCTTCATGTAAAAGGTACGAGAGGAACTTCATGAGATGGAGGTGAGAAGGGGTATATTCTAGGCAAGTGTCTTAGCCAATGCAAAGGTATCATGATAGTAAAGGACTATCATGTGTGAGGATTAGAGAAAAGATCTATTGAACTCTATTGCAAAATTCAGGAAGGATAGTAATGGATAATGAGACTAGGAAGATAGTTTAATACAAGGTCATTAAAGGCTTTAAAACCCAAAGAGTATTTAAATTTGATTCTAGAGGAAATAGGAAACCACTGGAGTTTTGCTGAGAAATCAAATCATGGGGTTTTATTTGTGCTTAAGGAAAATCATATGGCAGCAATTTTCAGGATGGGCTAAAATAGGCAAAAGATTTGAAGAAGAGAGACCAGTCAGGATGCTGTTGATATAATGTAGATGAGAGATAATAAGGGCCTAAGCAATGAAGGTAGCTGTATGAGTGAAGAAAAGAAATAAAATTCAAGAGATGTAGTAGTGTAAATGCCAACATTTTTCAATTGATTGGATATATGAGGTAAATTAAGGTGAAGAGTTAAGGATAGCACAAATTTTACAAATCTGAGAGACTGGAAGAATTATGGTCCTTGGATAGGAATAGGGAAGTTAGGAAAAGGGTTGTGTTTTAGAGAAAAAATAATGAGTTTTGTTTGGTGTATGTTGAGTTTAGGATGTCTCCAGGACAATCAGTTTTAAATATCCAGTAGTCAACTGGTGAATGGGATGAAAGCTCAGTGCCAACCACGTGCTGGGTGTATAGATGTGGGAATCATCTTTATAAAAAATGTTAGGTACGTCCATGGAAGGTTAATTAATCACTAAAAAGAGAGTATATAGAGAGGGGAATATGGAGCCTATGACAGAGCCTTGATAAATACCCACAGCTAGAAAATGTGATATGGGTGGTTAATAATTAAAGGAGACGGAGGGGGGCAGCTAGGTGGCACAGTGGATAAAGCCCAGCCCTGGATTCAGGAGGACCTGAGTTCAAACCCATTCTCAAAGACTTGACACTTACTAGCTGTGTGACCCTGGGCAAGTCACTTAACTCTCATTGCCTGGCCAAAAAAGAAAAACAAACAAACAAACAAAAAGGAGACTGGGGAATACTTAGACAGATTGGAGGGGAACCAGAAACGAGCAGTGTCACAAAAGAGGACAGAGTATCCTGAAGAGGGTGGTCAACAGAATCTTGTAAAACAAAGAGTGTTTGAGAGTGATGCAGACTGAAAAAGATTCATTAAGTTAGTCAATCAATAGATCAATGGTAGTTCTGGAAAGGACACTTTCAGCCAAGTGGAGAAGTCCTAAAGCAGAATGCAGAGGTTGAGTGGGAAGAGAGAAAGTAGAGACAATGAATGCCCATAGCTTCTTCCAGGAGTTTGGCTGAAAAAACAAGAAGAGAAACATAATAATAGCATGGGGAAATGGGAGGTCTGATGAGTATATTTTAAGGATGGTTAAGACATGGACATATTTGAAGACAGTATTTAAGGAACAAATAGATAGGAAAAAATATTGAAAATCATATGGATTGGGACAGAGCTACCGCCCTGGAGTCAGGGGGACCTGAGTTCAAATCTGACCTCAGACACTTGACACTTACTAGCTGTGTGACCCTGGGTAAGTCACTTCACCCCAATTGCCTCAGCAAAAACAAAAACAAAAACGAAAATTATATGGATTGAAATGGGGACCAATTAGGAAGAAATAAAAGGATTGCCTTACTGTAAAGGCTCATTTGAAGTTGGATAATATGAATTATAATGTATCCAATCAGCACAGTTCTGTCACTTGGTACTTAAATAGCAGAAGTGACAAATGGTGGGAATAATCTAAAATGGAGGTTTGCAAGGGATAAGTAGCATTAAGACAAGGATTTAAAGGGATTAAATAATAGAATCAGTGGTGTCAAATTGACTAATGGTTGGTTGAAGTTTGAAGAGGGAGGAAATCAGAGCAGGGTTGGTCTGAGAAAGAGTACATGGCTGAAGTTGAGTGAAGGAGTATGATATGGAATTTTAAATGACTGAGGAATTTCTAGATATTGTGGTTTTTGTTGTTATTGTTATTTTGTTTTGTTTTTTGGTGAGACAATTGGGGTTAAGTGACTTGCTTAGGGTCACACAATTAGTAAGTGTTAAGTGTCTGAGGCCGAATTTGAACTCAGGTCCTCCTGACTCCAGGGCCAGTGCTCTATTCCCTGCCCCACCTAGCTGCCCCTAGATATTGTAGTTTGAAGGACTATCAACAAGGATGGTATATGGTATATGGGCAGGATGTAGGAGAAGAGGAAAATAATAATCCAGGTATCAAACTCCTTGAGAAAGAAGCAAAATTACAGAGGGACGAGTATACAATTATCAACTTAATTTGGACTTGGAAGAAAATGCTGATAGTGTGAATCTTTAAAAAAGAGGGATTATTGTATAATAGTGGTAATTGAGGAGTCTATAAGTGATAGGGGAGCAAGGAATATTTTGACTTTGCCTCTCCCCAAGAGTATCTCCACATAAAACATTTTGTGACCTCAGGATCACTTGAGCTTTTTGAAGTGTTATCTATAAAATGGAGCTAGTAATAGGTTTTACTTTGTACATTTCATTTTAGAGGGGGTTAATGAAAGTAGCACAAATGGTGGACAGTAGAACAGGGCTCTGGTGTTATCAGGAAGAGCCAGGTTTCAGTGAGAGCTGGAAAGAGTTTAAGAGAAAAAGGCCCATGATGAGGGGAAGTTTGTTTATTATAGACTGGGAATCCCAGTGGGCATATTGTTAGGGTTAATTAAAATTAGATGTTGAAAAGAGTATTGTTCTGTTTTGTGTGTGATTGTATATCTGCTAAGATCTCCCAACATGTACGGTAAGCTAGTTCTCTTGCTTAAAACTTATGGAAATCATCTTAAAGTCTGAATTGATTAGGTAACTGAAGGTTTAAAGGGAAGCTAGGTTGCTCAGTGGATAGATAGAATGTTGGGCTCGGAGTCAAAAAATCTCATCTTTCTGAGTGCAAATATGCTTCAGACACTTCCTGCCTGTGTCACCCTGGGCAAGTCACTCAACCCTGTTTGCCTCAGTTTCCTCATTTGTAAAATGAGTTGGAGAAGGAAAAGGCAAACCACTTAACTATCATTGCCAAGAAAACTCCAAAGGGGGTGATGAAGAGTCAGTCATAACTGAAAAAAAAAATGACTGAACATCAACAAAAAGGCTTGAAGTGTTCATTTACCTTCCTGCATACAAGATCAACGTCGACATGAGAAACCCTATTACCTGCCTAGGGATTAACTCACATACTACCATGAGTAACATAGATGATAGGAAATTTTATTCTACTGAATCAAGGCTTTAATTTCCCGGAATATTTTTTCCTTTCTCTGCATATCCTTCTTCTGCTATGGATGACTTAGCATTCTTTTTCTTCACTGCCAGATGTTCTGTGAGTGTCTCATTTCATTCCAGCCATGATTCCAAGGAACTGGACTGTTCTACACCAAGCTTGGATGACTATGTATGCCTTGAACAAAAAAGAGACTTAATAGATGTTTGGTGATGAAACAAATGAATGAATGGACTGGTAAATAATTTACTCAAGCAATGTTTCCCCATTTTAATTTTGAAAATGTGAGGCTGGACACTTTTTTTTTTCTGACAAGGATAATAGGAAGGATTAATGGGGGTTTAGAGTTTTGGGAAACAGAGTTATTAAAGACTAAGTGTTTTGTCATCCTACTACTTGTTCATAAATTGGTTAAGATTTAAGAGAAATAACAATGCATACCTATAGACAAATGATTAAAGGCCCAAGTGAAGACTCACCACTACCACGTGCATGCAGAATGCCACACATGCAGCTGGTGGAGACGACATATCAAATTGTTCTGCATGCCTGAAAGAACAAAGAACTATGTCATTGAGACAGACAACAAACAGAGGTTTCAAACAGCAATTAGCATGAACAATATTGGAAAGAGGCTTGTAATTTTCCTTTAAGATTCAGTCATCTTATTGCTAAAGCAGAATTGGGTACAGCCAAGTGATGGATCATAGGCTGTGATTCAGACTCCCAGAGAGGACACAAAGCTTTAGAATTCAGCGAACCCTTCTATTATGCTATCCACTTATGTCTTTTTTGGCCAACCACTTTTAATGTTGGAACCTAGTATTAGAAAAATGTACTTTGGGATGTGACTTTCTAATTACCTCTCCATCCATTATTATTTTTTTTAATTTAGCAAAATGTTTGAGAACCTCACTACTAAAATTCATAACTTTCTACTTTTAAATATTTTCTCTCTTATAGCAAAGTTCATAAAAACTCTTCCACAGAGAAAATCAAGCCTAGAGGTTAAGGGAGACACTATCTAAAAAATCCTGGGTTTGATGGAAGTAATATTTGATTTGAAAAGAATTTATAACTTTTTTCTCTTCTTCCTGCCTCTTCTCCATCTACTTTCCTGTTCTCCTCTCCTCTTCCCTGTCTTCTCCAAAAAAAATTTTTTTAATTTCTAAAAAGTTAAAATTAGTGTGAGCTTGATAAAGTTTATCCAAATTGTTTTTAGGAAGTCCCATGATTATTTTGTTAATTCAAATAAGATAGAGTAAGGGAAATTTCTGTTTGCTATTTCTGTTGAAAGAAATAATGAAGAAATTTGGGCCTCCTAATGATCTATAATTCTGAAAACTCTGTGTTAATACCATGCTTTTGGTTTTAATTTTTAATTGCATTGTGTTTTGATTTTTATTTTTTTTACCTTACCTCTCTGTGTCTCTGTTGATCTATGAGTGTGTTTGTGTGTGTGTGTGTGTGTAATAGATGAGGCAACTGAAGTGAAATCACCAGAAAAGAAATGCCAGGCAAGACATGAGAGTTGTATTCTAATACTTCAAGGGATGTCATTGGCTAGAGGAATAAACTTATTCTATCTTACCCCAAATAGCAGAAGTAGAATCAGTGGATAAAAGTTACACTTAGTTGCACCTCAAAATGAGGGATACATTAGCGAAGTTAGATGGCACAGTGGATAGACTGGTGTCTTGGAGTCAGGAGGAACTGAGTTCAAATCTGACCTCAGACACTTACTAGCTGTATGACCCTGGGAAAGCCATTGAACCCCAATTGCCTCTCCCACCAAGATCAAAGCTTTATTTGTTGGTTTTAAACGCACACAAAATTGGATTTGTAAACACATACATTCAAGTCCTGTGTATCCCTCAAATCTTTGTGTGAGTGTGTGTGTGTGTGTGTGTGTGTGTGTGTCTTGTGTATATCCATCAAATCTTTCCATGTTTCTCAAAGGTTTTTACCTTGCTGTGTATGTAGTAATTTGAATGTCCCACTTACCTTTTTCTCTTTTTGAGGCATGTGCATATTTCCAAAAAAAAAAAAAAACATGTCATGAACAAAATATAAGACCTTTATATGCAATATCCAACCTAAAATGTCAGACATGCAAAATTAAAATTTGAAGTAAAATATCATAAAATTCATGGACCATTATATTTTATTCTTGTCTCCTACATAATCAGAAAGTCAGACATTGTACACATGAATGAGGAAGTATGTTAGAATTTAAAGAAAACTTAGAGAGCATCTATTCTAACAACTTATCATGAAACAATCCCTTCTATGGTATTCCTAGTTAATGTCATCTAACCTCTGTTTGAATACTTTCATGAACAGGATGTTCATTGTTTTGTGAGGCAATCTCTTCTACTATTAGATAAATCCCATTGCCATTTTAAGTATTTGTATATAACTCTCATAGTTTGCTTAGATACTTCTTTTCTGGTGATTTAGTAGCAACAGTTACCTGAACTATGCCTCATGTGAAAAGGCTTCTAGATCATTTCTCAACTGAATTGTCTTTTAAAAAATTTCTCTCTGGTTTGTTAAGATCTCTCCTTAAAGTGTAGTGTCCATGAGTGTACATTATATTTTGGGTGTGGGTTGACCAGGGCTGAGTATAGAGGAATATGTTCTGGATGCCAAATCTTAACTAGTACAGCCTAAGTTTGCATAATCTTTTTAAACAACCACATCATATTGCTAATTCACATTGAGCAAATGGTCAACTTAAAGTACTCAATCTTTTATCCCATGAATTGCTGTCAAATTTCCCAGCCTGTGGGAAACTGGTTCTGAGCCCAGAGAGATGGGTCATTGCAGATAATTTTGAAATCAAAAAAGAGAAAAGACATAGAGAGAAGCAGCTTGGATTAAAGTACTATTATAAGTTTTCAAACAGACTTTAAAACCCAGGAAAGAAAGTAGGCATTTATTCAATTTATATTGAGTGTGATATACTTAATGTATATTTTTCTAGGAAATTCTCTTCTAAAATTCAGTACTTATAATAGAGAGTTAAGTATGACTTAGAGTGAATAGACCATTGAAGTTGGAATTGCAAAATCTTGAGTTCAAATCTGGTCTCAAACACTTAATAACTATGAGAACCTGGGTAAGTTACTTTAGCTCTATCTGTTTCAGTTACCTCATCTGTAAAATGTGGATAATAATAGCACTTTCCTTTCAGGGATGTTGCAAAAATAGGATGATATAATTTTTGTAAAATTCTTTATAAATCGTAATGTGCTAGTTATTATTATTACTACTACAAGAAAAAATATTAGAAGAAAGTAAAATGTTTTCTTATATAATTAAAGGATTGAGACATTCTCTGTGTTCTGTACACTCTCTCTCTCTCTCTCTCTCTCTCTCTCTCTCTCTCTCTCTCATTTTCTCTCTCTTTTCCCCTCAATTCTCATTGCTCTTCTTTCTGTCCAAAAGATAATGACCAAATTTGGTCATAACTAAAGATTGTACTGGGAAGTATGCTTGCTTAAATTCAAATGATGGGGCAGCTAAGTGGTGCAGTGGATGAGGCACCAGCCCTGAATTCTGGAGGACCTGGGTTCAAATCCAGCCTCAGACACTTGAGACTTGCTGCCCGTCTGACCTTGGGCAAGTCGCTTGACCCCAATTGCCTCACCAAAAAAAAAAAAAAAAAGTTCAAATGATGGCTCTTGATCTATTGACTCTGCTAAGAGAATATTAGGGCTATTTCTCATTCTTTTTTAAAGAAAAAGTTAAATTTTACTAAATAATACGGATATTGCATAAATGTAGACCTCATCAGTTTGCTTGCCAGATGTAACTTTTCCACATGGAGGAGATGACAATCTGCGTTTTGAGAGAATCAAGATGTCATGTAAAGGAAGTGCTTCACATATACAGTGGAGAAAACTTTGGCATTTGAGAACTTACTAACACATGGTAAATGAGAGGCTCTTTATCTGCAAAGGCATTCAGAAGTCCTTAGTGGGCTTCTGTTATGTCTCTCTTGAATCAGTCCTTTTAACTTCTCTCTTCATATGTGGACTTTTGCTCATGATGTCCAGTGAAAGATCATGTAATAAAGGAGAGGCCATGATACCTTAAGAAATGGCCCTTAGTTTCTTCATTTGTCTTACACATTAGAGCTGAAGTGAATGGAAGCCTTGCCCTTATGCATTTTTTTGTTTTGTTTTGGTGAGGCAATTGGGGTTAAGTGACTTGCCCAGGGTCACACAGCTAGTAAGTGTTAAGTGTCTGAGGCCAGATATGAAACTCAGGTCATCCTGAATCTAGGGCCAGTGCTCTATCCACTGCACCACCTAGCTGCCCCTCCCTTACGCATTTTTAATGGTCAGGAGAGAAAGAAATCAAAGGTCACACAGTTCTATAGCTTGCAACATTAATGGCTTGCAGAGCAGGCGGTAACTTTAAGAAACTACCTTCTCTGGGGCAGCAAGGTGGCACAGTGGATAAAGCACTGTCCCTGAATTCAGAAGGACCTGAGTTCAAATCCAATCTCAGACACTTGATACTTACTAGCTGTGTGACCCTGGGCAAGTCACTTAACCTCCATATCCTCACCAAAAAAAAAAAAAAAAAAGAAAAAAGAAACAACTTTCTGTACCTAAGCCAATAGAAACTGAGAAAAGTACTTATTCAGCTGACATAGATCCTTCAGACATAAACTAGGACTAATGAGAAGTAGGAACTGATTTAACTTTCGAGCCCCTAGAGATTGATGTGAAAAAAGAAACAATATGTCCTTGAGGTGCTGGTGAAGATGTTTGTATGTTTGTTCTTGCTATGTCTTTGAAGTAAATGTATCACTATAAATTCTAATTTATGCTATGTAGATAAATGAAACTGGGCCACCATACATTGGACCCTAACAATGGAAGAAACATAGATTCTAAGGGCTTGAGAAGATGACAATCGAGAGGAGACACTCCAAAAAGCCCTCAGATTTTCCTAGAGCCCTGAAGGGCAGATTCCTAGGTCTGGAAGAATGAGCCAGAGCATATGTACTAAATTAATATTTAATAATACAGATTTACCCTGGTGCCCTCAGTCTATATATCCGATTGTCACATTTCATATTGTAAGGGGCTAAAATTCTAGCTATACTATCTAAAATCTAATGAGTGGTCACCAATAAATTATAGGCTTTAGCAAGAGTATGTAAGTGTTTAAGTATTTATTAAAGAGCATTAGAATTAGAGAGAAAGGTAAAAATCTAACTATTTCTAAGAGACCCTATCATCCAACCCACCACAGCAAGGTCAGGAAGCAAAACGAGCCAGAGAACCCTTCCACCAGTGTCCTCTTCCTAATTCATGTCCTCCTCCCAGAAATGGGAGGCTCCTCAAGTTAATTAGCTGGTAGCCTTGATAGACAGTACCCACGAGCAAACATCATTCCCTGAGGCTAAGGATCTTGACACCATGGCTTGTCCTCAGAGGCCTTCTCCTCATGGCAGAGCTTTTCTACAGAAAGACTCCAGCAGATGGCATCATTCCAATCATTACAGTCCCCTCTTTGTTTCTTCAAGAAACGGGGTGTTTCCTTGATGAAACAGTCAAAAATAACAGAAAATAATACCCTATGCTAACTAACAATATGTTAATAACAATATAGAAAAGGGAGAGAGAAAAGTTTTGTCCAGAGAGGCAGTCCCTCATGAACGTGATGCTTTGACATTAGTCTTGCAAAGGGAGGGCCACTGCAGAGAGTACATGTTACAGATGGTGTATATTATAACAGAAGGAGAAAAAAATGACAACAACAAAACAAAACTGTTCATTTAAAGTCTCTGAAAGCCTTTTCTCAGATGTCCTCTGGGTGTAGTTGTGGAATGGAAGTCTTTTCAGGGGTTGATGTATAGATGATGGTAATCAGACAGGAAAATTTCCTACAAAATTGAGCTTACCACAACTTTAAAATAGCTTTTTCAATAATCAAATAAAACAAGGAAAGTTCTCAAAAACATGTCTAAGGGAATTCAGAATCTTAGTTACTTGAAACATAAAATAAAACAAAAATTGAAACATTCTCTAAAACTTAATATTACTATAGTCCCCCCTTGTGGAGGGTAAATTGAGAAGACAATAGGTGTGATATTAATTTAAAAATATAATTTTTATCTTTGTTTCATCAGTTTTTGCATAATCTGCCTAATTATTCTCATGCCATTATGAGAAATGAAAGAATCTAATATAATTTGTAACAGATGTCAAGTCCAAAATCCAACACTGTATTTATCATGACACCTGAGATAATTATGGGGGTTACCATAAAAGAACAGAGAAATGATGGGATATGAGCATTCCCACACTTGAGCAATATATACTGCCCATGCAGTATGCCAGGCTTAAAATAGGTTGATGGAATATACGTCCATGCCAGTGAACATATTGGAGGAAACTGAGTCAGACTTATTCAGATGCATGGGATTGAGATGTCCATGGCATCAAGCATATAGAAGGGGGAATAGAAGCCAGGTGTAGAATGAGATGGGTGGGATCAAAACTTCCAGCCATCTGTACAATATTGTGGGGAAAAAAATTAAACCAGGAGAAACCAACCTCAACATTTGTCAAAAGCCATTCCCTCAGCCATACCTTGACTTCATGCATGTCTGCCCTCATGTGACAGTTCAATGTCTGCTCTTGCATGTATTCTTCTAACTGAGAATGAAGGCAATTAATGTCTTAAATGATAAATTCCCATAATCCAAGTCTCATATGGATTTAAAACTTGAGGATAATAAATGATCTGAAAAATGTGAATGTACCTTGACTCAGAATATAATATACAATTATGCAATAATTTCAAATAATACCCCTTTTAACTAAGTATACAATTACTTTTGTGAAAAATAAGAAAACATTTAAATACAAGTTACAACAACACAATCTTAAAGAAAACGTTTGTTGCAAAAAAAGAAAATTTTTACAAATGTTCCCCCTTTTTTGTTTTGGAATATGCTTATCAAAAATAATACTTCTAGAATCAATTTACACTTGCCATGGCAACCAATTTGCCAGGGAAATGCTTTATAGAGTTTGATCAAATAAGCAGTTGAGAGAAAAAAATAATAAAAACAAGCAACTCAGAGTACGGGAGCACAATACTCCCAGAATTAACATTGTATTATGAAATCAAAATCATCTTGCATTGTTTCAAAATTAGAGAGATGGGTGAATAGAAGAAAATATACATGGAAGAATAAAAGACAATGAAATTCAAACTGGGGAAACCTAAATGAATATGAACTTAACATTAATAAGTATATTATAAAATATAAACTTGATCACATGACTATTAAAAGCTTTTACAAATATTCCTTTTTTTAAAAAAAGCTAAGTATAAAACGCAATCTCAAAAGCATGAAAATCTCTATGAAAATAAACCCATACCATTAATTTCAAAATGTAGATGTAATAGCATAGAAATCCTATGTAACCTCTGAACTGACATTATTACTCTGAATGAATTTAGAACACTTTTGATTCTGATATCTAAAATCCCTGATACTCATATCAATGCCTTGTTGCTTACTTCTACATTTCTGTAAAATATGCACCCTTCCATGGCAAAAAAGCAGAGTCTTGAACTATGATGATGATTGTCATTTTTATTCAGCTTAAATTTGTCTTCTTTAACCCCTCTATATTTTCTGTCAGTCCTTTCATAATACAAATGCTTTATTAGGTTACTAATTGAAGAGAAAAACATATTAGCAAAATTATTAACAAAATGAGCATATCTGGAATTTAAAGTGTTTTCTAAGGTTGAGTCAGAATCACAGTTTAGCTGGGGTAGGGCTGAAAATGCAGGTAGAGAAAGATGCGCATGCACATTAGATCTCTGGACTTCCCTGGCAGGAGGATGAAAGGGCTTGGCCATGGGATGAGTAGAAGGTAGGGTCTGGAGAGGAGGGGAGGGACCAGGGTAATTTGAATCAGACTTGATTTTGAACTCAGGCCTGGTTTCCCGTTCCCCCACTTCTAGGGGATAAGGCTGGGTCATCTCCTCCAGCCATGCTAAATTAGAGAACCTCTTAGCATTAGAATTTGAAAAAAAATGCAGGAGTCAGATGTTTCTCTGAAAAAACATGGTTGGGTGAGAGGGAGATATTCCCTTGTGCGAGCACCTTGCTGGCTCTTCTAACAAAAATAAAAATAAAAATAGAAAATCCACAGACTAAAATCAGAAATAGGGTAATTAGGGAGTTTAAAAGGTCCATTTGAAAATTTAAAAAGAAAACAGCCTGTACTTCAGCAGTACTTCAGATTTAAAGGGACAGGGTAGGGGAAATTTCTTACCCAACCGGAAGATAAGAAGATGGAGATTCAGCTTTCCTCTTTGTGGTCGCGACCTGTAAGGGGATAAAATTCTAGCTATACTATCTAAAATTGAATGAGTGGTCACCAATAAATTATAGGCTTTAGCAAGAGTATGTAAGTGTTTAAGTATTTATTAAAGAGCATTAGAATCAGAGAGAAAGGTAAAAATCTAACTATTTCTAAGAGACCCTATCATCCTACCCACCATGGCAGGGTCAGGAAGCAAAAAGAGCCAGAGAACCCCTCCACCAGCATCCTCTTCCTACTTCATGTCCTCCTCCCAGAAATGGGAGGCTCCTCAAGTTGATTGGCTGGTAGCATTGATAGACAGTATCCAGGAGCAAACGTCACTTCCTGAGGCTAAGGACCTTGACTGCATGGCTTGCCCTCGGAGGCCTTCTCCTCATGGCAGAGCTTTTATACAGTAAGACTGCAGCACACTCAAGTAGTCCTGAGGGAAAAGTAGGGATTCCACTACACAAGGAGTTTAACATTATTATCTTTAGTCATCTACAAGCTTTAAGCATAGGGCTCTTCTTTGCATCTGACATGGGTTTATTTAAGTGGGTTTACAATTTTTACTATATAGTTGTAATTAAATGGATCATCACAAATTGAAGAAGTAGCTTCCAAATATTGGTGCAAAAATAGCATGGATCGTAGATAATTCTGGACTTGCACACAAGGGCAGAACTAATGCTTCTAATATATATTTTTTCATGGGCAACATTATGCAGTGAAAACATCAAAATGTAATCAGATCTGACAAATTATCCACAAAATTCAAAAGTATCATTGTTTTTATAACTACAGACTTCTGTTCAAATTAATCTCACTCTAAATGTACCTTGAAAGATTACAGTACAAAGTCATCTCAGCAACACTTTTTAAAAAAATCGAACCTTTTATTTTTGCTGAAAATAAAGTGTGTTACTTATAAAGCCATAATTATTGCACTCCTTCCAACTTCAAATTAGAATTTGCAAGCTTGGTTGGTTTTTGCTTTTGTTTTTGTTTTTTTTGTTTTTTGGTGAGACGACTGGGGTCAAGTGACTTGCCCAGGGTCACACAGCTAGTAAGTTTTAAGTATTTGAAGCTGGATTTGAACTCAGGTCCTGCTGACTCCAGGGCTGATGCTCTATCCACTGCACAACCTAGCTGCCCCTTTGCTAGCTTGTTTCAAAATATCCCATGAGGAAGAAGAGTTTGAGCTTATTTGTTAAAAATATAAAAATGCACCACTTTCAATAGAGTTTTCAAAAACAAATTAATGACTTCAAAGAGGATATTTATTGACTAATTATCAACAAAAATCTTTGCATAATCATTAGATGCACAATAATATTATGATGCTCTTTTATTCGGATCAAAGTATTCTTATGTGATTTTTTTTCAGCTATGATGCCATGAAAAACAAATGTCAAAATAAACTGAACTTAGAACCAGACTTATGAAATATTTAATCATGAATGGTTAAATCAAGATTTTTTCAAAACTAATGAAGCACATTAAGTAATATTGCTGTTATTAAAATGCTTAATAATATTTTCTTCCTCTCACTAAAAGGGAAAACAAAACAGCTTATGTACAGTTAAACTGCTTTATATATTGTAACATTTTGCCTACTCCGATTACATTTTTGTTTTTATATATGGTTGAAAAGGTACATAATACATTTGGGATAGTAAAAAGTATAGATCATTAATAAACAAATGCATAGATATCAGGCCTGTGGGCTTTTACTGTTAGACGTATGTGTACAAAAATTTGACCACTACTGAATTAGATCAATGCTCTCCTAAATACCCAAAGTGATTACTATGGTGGGGGAGCCTTTCTTCCTATGGTCTGAAATTCAGTTGGCACATAGCACTTAATGTTTATTGACAAATTATCTATAGGAGAATAATCTTATTTAATAACAATATAATATAATCATTGCTTGCTATAGGATTATAGAGATATGTGGAAGACCACAATAGCAATCAGAGTATATTATATTATGTTCTTTGGCTTCCTACTTCAGTGTTGCAGATTTATTCCTCTGCATTGAAGTGAACTTCTATGTCTCTAGGAGTTGTCAATTAAAATTAAAATGGTCCTGGAAAGGTGAAAACAGTAACCAGGGACATGCTGAAGCTAACTTAATTGTCAAATTTTCAGAATGAGCATTTACGTCTCAAATAGAGCAAACACTGTGAATCAGGTTTTTATTTATTATTTTGATGATTTCTAGACCAACATCTTAAAATATTAAACTTAAAAGTATCTTCTTCCTAAATCATCTCTCCACCCCACCACTGCCACCCCAAAACACAATTTAACAGCATATTCTTGCATAAATGTGCATAAATCAGCTACATTCTTAAGGTTAGTTGAAAGAAATATTAGCATATGTGTGGGGAGACTAAAGGGAAAGATTTAGGCTAGCTGTGTCATGTGACCTCTAAAATATGGAACAAGGGACTGAGAGGAGGAAAAGAGAGCCAAATCTGACTGATCACCTCTGTTTTCCAGAAGGTAATGAGAATAGCATTCCTTTTTACTTTTTGACATTTCTGTTTTTTGTTTTGTTTTGTTGTTTTTGTTTTTGCCAGGCAATGAGGGTTAAGTGACTAGTCCAGGGTCACACAGTTAGTCAGTGTCAAGTGTCTGAGGTCAGATTTGAACTCAGGTCCCCCTGAATCTAGGACCAGTGGTTTATCCATTGAGCCACATAGCTGCCCCCTACTTTTTAGCATTTCTTTTTCTTTTTTTTTTTTGGTGAGACAATTGGGGTTAAATGATTTACCTAGGGTCACATAGCTAGTAAGTGTTAAGTATCTGAGGCCAGATTTGAACTCAAGTCCTCCTGACTCCAGGGCTGCTGCTCTATCCACTGTACCACATAGCTGCCCTGGCATTTCTAACAATGAATATTATCAAAGAGATTTTAGTATCAGAATAAAAACAAAACATAATACCTATAGAAGCAGGCTGTCATACTGAATAGAGTATTATTTATTATTTAAAAATGTGGGATTGATTCTTAGCTAAACACCTTACTAGTTATATGTGTCCCTCTGCAAGTCCTTTAACTCTCCAGGACTAAATATTGATTTTGGGATTCTCGATTGAAGCATGATATAGTGGATAGCGCTTACCAGAGTCAAGAAGGCAAGAGTGACTCAATTCTCATTTTTGTCACATAAAAGTAATGGGGTCCTGCAGAAGTCACAACTAAGCACCTCTCTAAGATTAGAAGTTGAAAAGGTGCCAAACAGTATTGGTAGATAGTATTTCCTCCTCCATTAGTTTTCTATGTATCTATCACCTCAATTCCAGATGGTGGTTCCCTGAGATCTGTGATACTACATAAGTATGGAAAAACATGATTCCTGGCAGGATGAGAGACTTTGAGCCAGCCTACTTGAGGGAGAAGGACTGGAGAGAAGAAAATAAGCAAATTTTGCAGGACAGGATGAGAGAGAAGAAATGAACTTTTGGATGGCTATTGGACATCCCAGGATTCACTTGATTCCCAGTGCCAGAAGCACTAGAAATGACTGAGTAGATTTCTGTGATAATATTGTTTTACCCTTTCTTAAAATGAGATTATGTCTCCAATTGATTTGAGGAATCTATTTAGTGAGTTGTGTAATCTATACTAATTTTTATACCTTCAATATTTTGGTATCATTGTTCCTCTGATAGATACTTGATTGCTGTGTGTGATTCTTATTTGTGCAAAAAGCCTTTGTCAGGATGGAGCTAAGCTGACTGAGAATAAAGTTAACTGTTAACCTCCACTCCAAAGTGACCAAGAAAAATGACTCGCATTTTGAAACTTTGAGCACTTAGCTATAGCCTCCCTCCTGTTCCACTTGAAAATAGAATTCAAAGTCCTCCTTGAAGATATAGAATGAGGCATTACAGATCTCCCAGCTATTCATCTTTCCATGCCACACATGCCATCACTAGTCCCTATTAACACAGTAAATCATTAAACTCATATCAATGGGGGGGGCGGAGCCAAGATGGCGGAGAGGAAGCAGCAAGCTGCCTGAGCTCTCCTTCTGTTCCCTCAAAACGAACATTAAATCAAGCCTCTGGACGGATTCTGAAACTACAGAACCTGCAAAGAGACAGAGAGACACAGTCCTCCAACCAGAGATAATTTAGAAGACTTCAGGAAAAGGTCGGTCTGACTCGGGCAAAAGGGAGGCCCAGCGCAGGGCAGCAACCCAGCGCCGAGGGGGTCAGGGCAAGTCAGCAGGAGCTGCGGGCCACAGCCGAACAACTGAGGCTCCCGGAACCTGGTTCAAAAATCTGGTGGCCAAGAAGGACAGTGGAAAAACCTACCTGCACAGGCCGAGAGGGCCACGAACGGCAGGATCAGACGCCGGGGTCTGGCGCCTGGCTGGCTGAGCACAATCAGACAGGAAGTGCAGGGTGGGGGATCTCCACACACCACAAAGGCCTCAGAGTAAAAGCCCGGTCACACAGCACCTATACACCTGCACAAGAAGCCCAAAACAGGGACCCTGGTGCCCCCAGAGCAGACCTCAAATTAAAGAATAAATAAATAGGCTGCAATAATGAGTAAGAAGCAAAAAAGAGCCCTCTCCATTGAGAGCTTCTGTATCAATAGGGAAGAAGCCAACACAAACTCAGATGAGGACAATAGCCTCAAATTGGCTACATCTGAAGCCTCACAAAGGAAGGTGAATTGGTCGCAAGAACAAAAAGCCTTCCTGGAAGAGCTCAAAAAGGATTTTAAAAATCAATTGCAAGAGGTAGAAGAAAAAATGGGGAGAGAAATGAAAGCAAAACAAAAAAACTATGAAAAAAGAATCAGCAGCTTGGAAAAGGAAGCTGAAGAAAACAAAGCCTTAAAAAATTCATTTGGCCAAATGGGAAAAAAGCTGCATAATCTCACTGAAGAAAACAATACTTTAAAAAATTCACTTGGCCAAATGGAAAAAAAGGTGCATAATCTCACTGAAGAAAACAATACCTTAAAAAATTCACTTAGCCAAATGGAAAAAAAGGTGCATAATCTCACTGAAGAAAACAATACCTTAAAAAATTCACTTAGCCAAATGGAAAAAAGGTGCACAATCTCACTCAAGAAAACAATGCCTTAAAAATTAAAGTGGGACAGTTAGAAGATAAGGAATCCATGAGACACCAAGAATCAGTCAAGCAGAATAAAAAAAATGAAAAAATAGAAGAAAATGTGAAATACCTCATTGGAAAGACAACTGATCTGGAAAACAGATCCAGGAGAGACAATTTGAGAATCATTGGACTGCCTGAAAGCCATGACCAGAAAAAGAATCTAGACACCATATTCCAGGAAATTATTAAGGAGAACTGCCCTGATATCATAGAATCAGAGGATAGAATCATCATTGAAAGAAACCACCAATCACCTCCTGAAAGAGACCCCAAAAGGAAAACTCCAAGGAATATTGTAGCCAAATTCCAGAATTATCAGGTGAAGGAGAAAATACTCCAAGCAGCCAGAAAGAAGCAATTTAAATATCATGGAGCCACAGTCAGGATTGCTCAGGACCTGGCAGCTTCAACATTAAAGGACCGCAAGGCTTCCAATATGATATTCCGGAAAGCAAAGGAGCTTGGATTGCAGCCGAGAATCTATTACCCAGCAAAAATGTGCATTTTCTTTCAGGGGAAAAGATGGACATTTAATGACATTGGGGACTTTCAATCTTTCCTGGTGAAAACACCAAAACTGAATAGAAAATTTGATCTCAACATACAAGACTCAAGAGAAGTTTGAAAAGGTAAACAGAGGGGAAAAAAAAGTTACCCTATTAGGTTAAACTGTTTATATCCCTACACAGTGTTAAGGGCTAAAATTCTAGCTAGTTTGTCTAAAATATTTAATGAGTGGTCGCCAATAAATTATAAGCTTTAGCAAGAGTTAGACTTTTAAGCATTTATTAAGGAGAATAAGAATTTGGTAAAGAGAGAGAGAAAGGTCTAGATTCCTATCTATTAAAGGGAGAGCGCATTTCTAGCTCCCTTCTCCGCCAGAGTCCAGAGGAAAAGAGCCCGAGACTGAGCGCCAGTCTCTTCCTTCCTCCTCCCACTAGCCCGCGTCACTTCCTGACTCCTGGTCTTGCCCTCAAAGACCTTCCCTTCATGGGCAGAACTCCTCTACAGTAAGTATCCAGCAGGTGGCGTTATTCCAATCGTTACAGTCCCCCCTGTTGTTCCTCAAGAAACAAAATGTTTCCTTGACGGAACAGTAAAAACAATATGATAACTATTGCTAACTAATAATATGTGAACAACAATATAGAAAAGGAAGAGAGGAAAGTTTTGTCCAGAGGGGCAATTTTTTTTTTTTTGTCCTCATGAACCGACGCTTTGACATTAGTCTTGCAAAGGGAGGGCCTCTGCAGAGAATACATGTTACAGATGGTGTATATTATAACAGAAAGAGAAAAAAACCAACAAAAAGAACAAATCAAAACTGTTCATTTAAAGTCTCTGAAAGTCTTTTCTCAGATGTCCTCTAGGTGTAGTCGTGGAATGGAAGTCTTTTCAGGGGTTGATGTGTGGATGCTGGTAATCAGCCAGGAAAATTTCCTACAAAATTGAGCTTAACACAACTTTAAAATAGCTTTGTCAATAATCAAATCAAACAATGAAAGTTCTCAAAAACATGTCTAAGGGAATACAGAATCTTAGTTGTTAACACGTGAAACATACAATAAAACAAAAATTGAACCATTCTTTAAAATTACATTATTATTATAGTCCCCCCTTATGGAGAGTAATTGAGAAGACAATTGCTGCGATATTAATTTTTAAAAATAATTTTTTATCTTTGTTTCATCACTTTTTGCATCATCTGCCTAATTATCCTCATGCCATTATGAGAAATTACAAATCTAATATAATTGGTAACAGATGTCAAGGCCAAATTCAACACTGTTATTTATCATGACATCTGAGATAATTATGGGGGTTACCATAAAAGAACAGAGAAATGATGGGATATGAGCATTCCCACACTTGAGCAATATGTACTGCCCATACAGTATCTCAGGCTTAAAATAGGTGGATGGAATATATGTCCATGCCACCGAACATATTGGAAGAAACTGAGTCAGACTTAATCAGATGCATGGGATTGAGATGTCCATGGCATCAGGCATATAGGAGGGAGCATAGAAGCCAGGTGTAGGAGTGAGATGGGTGGGATGAATACTTCCAGCCATCTGTACAATATTGTGGGGAAAAATAAAATAAAATATTAAACCAAGAGAATCCAACCTCAACATTAGTCAAAAGCCGTTCCCTCGGCCATACCTTGACTTCATGCGAGTCTCCCCTCATGTGACAGTTCAGTGTCTGCTCTTGCATGTATTCCTCTTGTGATTGGATGGCATCTTGGCCAACTGGCATCTGATAACTCAGAATAAAGGCAATTAATGTCTTAAATGATAAGTTCCCATAATCCAAGTCTCATATGGATTTAAAAATTGAGGATAATAAATGATTGCAAAAAATGTGAATACATCTTGACTCAGAATATAATATATAATTATGCAACAATTTCAAATAATACCCCTTTTTTAACTTAGTATACAATTACTTTTTTGAAAAATCTGAACATATTTAAATACAAGTTAAAGCACAACAGAATCTCAAAGAAAACTTTTTTTTTTAAAAAAGAAAACTTTTACAAATGTTCCCCTCTTTTTTTTTTTTTTTGGAATATGCTTATCAAAAATAATACTTCTAGAATCAATTTACACTTGCCATGGCAACCAATTTGCCAGGGAAATGCTTTAAAGAGTTTGATCAAATAATCAGTTGAGAAAAAATAACAAAAACAAACTCCTCAGAATATGGGAGCACAATACTCCTAGAATTAACATTGTATTATGAAATCAAAACCATCTCTCTGGAGAGGAGGGGAGGGACGAGAGCAATTTGAATCAGACTTGATTTTGAACTCAGGCCTGGATTCCTCTTCCCCCACTTTGCCTCCAGGTGCTAGGGGATTAAAAGCTTCTAGAGGGTGGGTCATTGCCTCCAGGCATGCAAAATTAGAGCAACAATTAGTGTTAGAACTGGGAAAAGCTGCGGGAATCTCTTCAGGTTTCTCTGAAAAAGCATGGTTGGGAGAGGGAGAGATATTTCCTTGTGTGAGTAAGTTGCTGGCTCTTTTAACAAAAATAAAAAGAAAAATAGAAAATCCACAAAAACAAAGCATTAACATGATCTTATATCCCATTTGTCTGGTTAAACAGACCAAAATCAAAAATAGGATAATTAGGGAGTTTAAAAGGTCCATTCGAAAAAATTCAAAGGAAAAACACAGCCAGTACACCAGTACTTAGCAGTTAAAGGGTAGGGGAAATTTCTTACCCAACCGGAAGATCAGAAGTGAGGTTCAGCTTTCCTCTTCGTGGTCAGCCATCTGTTAAGGGCTAAAATTCTAGCTAGTCTGTCTAAAATATTTAATGAGTGGTCGCCAATAAATTATAAGCTTTAGCAAGAGTTAGACTTTTAAGCATTTATTAAGGAGAATAAGAATTTGGTAAAGAGAGAGAGAAAGGTCTAGATTCCTATCTATTAAAGGGAGAGCGCATTTCTAGCTCCCTTCTCCGCCAGAGTCCAGAGGAAAAGAGCCCGAGACTGAGCGCCAGTCTCTTCCTTCCTCCTCCCACTAGCCCGCGTCACTTCCTGACTCCTGGTCTTGCCCTCAAAGACCTTCCCTTCATGGGCAGAACTCCTCTACAGTAAGTATCCAGCAGGTGGCGTTATTCCAATCGTTACAACAGGAAGATAATACTCATAACTCTTAAGAACTGTAAATGTATTTGGGCAGAGAAAAGGACTTTATATAGAGGGTATAAATATAAATTGTCTTTGATGTGATGATACAAAAGAATTAAGGGGATAAAAAGGGAGTCTATGGGGAAGAGAGGAAAGGGGAGGTGGAATGGGATGAATTATATCATATGAAGAGGTGGAAAAAAAGCTATTACAATAGAGGGAAAGAAAGGAGGGGGAACATGGTTTCAACCCTATTCTCATTAGATTTCACTCAAAGAGGGAATAACATATACGTTCATTGGGATAAAGAAACTTAACTCATTCTTTAGGGAAACAAAAGGGGAAGGGAAAGGGGGGGACTGATAGAAGGGAGGACAAAAGCAAGGGAGAAAAGGGTAAAGAAAAGAGAGGGGGGTGATAAAAAGGGAGGGCAGATCGGGGGAGGCAGGGGTAAGAAGTAAAACGTCGGTGAGGAGGAATAGGGTGAAAGAAGGGGGGAAAAGTACAAAGGGGGTAAATAGAATGGAGGGGAATAGACAGTCAGTAATAATAACTGTGAATGTGAATGGGATGAACTCTGCTATAAAACGGAAGCGAATTGCAGAGTGGATTAAAAACCAGAACCCTACAATATGCTGTTTACAAGAAACACATCTGAAGCAGAGAGATACACACAGAGTAAAGGTAAAAGGCTGGAGCAGAATATATTATGCCTCAGCTAAAGTAAAAAAGGCAGGGGTAGCAATCCTTATCTCAGACAAAGTGCAGGCAAAAATAGATCTCATTAAAAGAGATAAGGAAGGAAATTACATCTTACTTAAAGGTACTATAGATAATGAAGTAATATCAATATTAAATATGTATGCACCAAGTGGTATAGCATCCAAGTTCTTAGAGGAGAAGTTAAATGAGTTGCAAGAGGAATTAGATAGTAATACTATACTACTGGGGGATCTGAATCTCCCCCTCTCAGAATTAGATAAATCTAGCCAAAAAATAAATAAGAAAGAAGTGAAAGAGGTGAATAGATTACTAGAAAAGTTAGACATGATAGATGTCTGGAGAAAATTGAATGGGGATAGAAAGGAATATACCTTTTTCTCAGCAGTACATGGCACATTTTCAAAAACTGACCATGTATTAGGGCACAAAAACATCATAGTCAAATGTAGAAAGGCAGAAATAGTAAATGCATCCTTCTCAGATCATTATGCAATAACAATTACATGTAAGAAAGAGCCAGGGAAAAGTAGAATGAAAATCAATTGGAAACTAAATAATTTCATTCTAAAGAATGAATGGGCCAAAGAAGAAATCATAGAAACAATCAATAACTTTATCCAAGAGAATGACAATAATGAGACAACATACCAAAATCTCTGGGATGCAGTCAAAGCAGTGCTTAGGGGAAAATTTATAGCTCTAAATGCTTACATGAATAAAAAAGAGAAAGAGGAGAATAATGAATTGGGCATGCAACTTAAAAAGTTAGAAAAAGAACAAATTAGAAATCCCCAATTAGACACTAAATTAGAGATCCTGAAAATTAAAGGAGAAATTAATAAGATTGAAAGCAAAAAAAACTATAGAATTAATCAATAAAACTAAGAGCTGGTTTTATGAAAAAACCAATAAAATAGATAAAATATTGGTTAATTTGATTAAAAAAAAGAAAGAAGAAAACCAAATTACCAGTATCAAAAACGAAAAGGGTGATGTTACCACCAATGAAGTGGAAATTAAACCAATAATTAGGAAATATTTTGCCCAACTGTATGCCAATAAATTTGACAATCTAAATGAAATGGATGAATATTTACAAAGATACAAACTGCCCAGGTTAACTGAAGAGGAAATAAAATCCTTAAATAAACCCATATTAGAAAAAGAAATTGAACAAGCTATTAATGAACTCCCTAAGAAAAAATCCCCAGGGCCAGATGGATTTACGGGTGAATTTTACCAAACATTTAAAGAATAATTAATTCCAATATTATACAAATTATTTGGGAAAATAGGGGAAGAAGGAGTTCTACCAAATTCGTTTTATGACACAAATATGGTGGTGATACCAAAACCAGGCAAAGCAAAAACAGAGAAAGAAAATTATAGACCAATCTCCCTAATGAATATTGATGCTAAAATCTTAAATAAGATATTAGCAAGGAGATTACAGCAAGTGATCACCAGGATAATACACTATGACCAGGTGGGATTTATATCAGGAATGCAGGGCTGGTTCAACATTAGGAAAACTATTAACATAATCAACCACATCAATAAGAAAACCAACCAAAATCATATGATTATCTCAATAGATGCAGAGAAAGCTTTTGACAAAGTAGAGCACCCATTCCTAATAAAAACACTAGAGAGTTTAGGAATAGGGGGAGCTTTCCTTAGAATAATAAACAGTATCTACCTAAAGCCATCAGCAAGTATTATATGCAATGGAGATAAATTAGAGGCCTTCCCAATAAGATCAGGGGTGAAACAGGGATGTCCATGATCACCCCTATTATTTAATATTGTTCTAGAAATGTTAGCTTTAGCAATCAGAGAAGAGAAGGGAATTAAAGGAATTAGAATAGGCAAGGAGGAAACAAAACTATCACTCTTTGCAGATGATATGATGGTATACTTAAGGAATCCTCGAGAATCAAGTCAAAAATTACTTGAAACAATTAACAACTTTAGCAAAGTAGCAGGATATAAAATAAATCCACATAAATCATCAACATTTCTATACATGACCAACAAAGTCCAGCAGCAAGAGATAGACAGAGAAATTCCATTTAAAGTAATGGTAGATAATATAAAATACTTGGGAGTCTACTTGCCAAGACAAACCCAGGAACTCTTTGAACACAACTACCAAACACTCTTCACACAAATCAAATCAGATCTAAATAATTGGAAAGATATCAATTGCTCATGGATAGGCAGAGCTAATATAGTAAAAATGACAATACTGCCTACACTAATTTACTTATTCAGTGCCATACCAATCAGACTACCTAAAAATTATTTTATACAGCTAGAAAAAATAATAACAAAATTCATCTGGAAAAACAAAAAATCAAGAATATCCAGGGAAATAATGAAAAAAAATTCACAGGAAGGTGGGTTAGCGGTACCAAACCTGGAGCTTTACTATAAAGCAGCAGTCATCAAAACTATCTGGTACTGGCTAAAAAATAGAGTGGTAGATCAATGGAATAGGCTAGGCTCAGGAAATGCAGTAGTAAATGACACTAGTAATGTAGTGTTTGATAAACCCAAAGACTCCAGCTTCTGGAATAGGAACTCAGTATTTGACAAAAACTGCTGGGAAAACTGGAAGATAGTATGGCAGAAATTAGGCATAGACCAACATTTTACACCTTATACTAAAATAAGGTCAAAATGGATGCATGATTTAGACATAAGAGGTGATACCATAGGTAAATTAGGAGAGAAAGGAATAGTGTACCTATCAGATCTTTGGAAAGGAAAACAGTTTTTGACCAAACAAGAGATAGAGTATATTATAAAATGCAAAATGGATGATTTTGATTATATTAAATTAAAAAATTTTTGTACAAACAGAAGCAATGCATCCAGAATTGGAAGGGAGGCAGAAAGCTGGGAAACAATTTTTGAGGGCAGTGCTTCTGATAAAGGCCTCATCTCTAAAATATATAGGGAATTAAATCAAATTTATAAGAATCCAAGTCATTCCCCAATTGAGAAATGGTCAAAGGATATGAACAGGCAGTTTTCTGATGAAGAAACCAAAGCTATCTATTCCCATATGAAAAAATGCTCTAAATCTCTAATGATTAGAGAGATGCAAATTAAAACTACTCTGAGGTACCACCTGACACCTATCAGATTGGCTAAAATGACAAAAAAGGAAGATAATAAATGTTGGAGAGGCTGTGGGAAAATTGGAACACTAATGCATTGTTGGTGGAGCTGTGAGCTGATCCAACCATTCTGGAGAACAATTTGGAATTATGCCCAAAGGGCAATAAAGCTGTGCATACCCTTTGACCCAGCAATCCCACTTTTAGGTCTTTTGCCCAAAGAAATCATGCAAGGGAGAAAGGGACCCACATGTACAAAAATCTTTATAGCTGCTCTTTACGTGGTGGCAAGGAATTGGAAGTTGAGGAGGTGCCCATCAATTGGGGAATGGCTGGACAAGTTGTGGTATATGAATACAATGGAATACTATTGTGCTGTAAGAAATGATGAGCAGGAAGAGTTCAGAGAAACCTGGAGGGTCTTACGTGAGCTGATGATGAGTGAGATGAGCAGAACCAGAAGAACACTGTACACAGTATCATCAACATTGAGTGTTGACCTACTGTGATGGACTATATTCTTCTCACCAATGCAATGGTACAGAAGAGTTCCAGGGAACTCATGATAGAAGAGGATCTCCAAATCCAAGAAAAAAAAAGAAAGAAAGAACTGTGGAGTATAGATGCTGATTGAACCATATTATTTCTTTTGTTTTAGGTGCTGTTGTTTTTTTCTTTTCTTTCTATTTTGAGGTTTTGCATCACTGCTCTGATTCTTTCTCTTGTAACAGGATTAATGCAGAAATAGGATTAATGTTATTATGTTTATATATGTGTTGTTTGTGTGTGTGTGTGTGTGTATATATATCTATATGTATATGTATGGAGATAGATATAACCTATATCAGATTACCTGCTGTCTAGGGGAGGGGGGAGGGAGGGGTGGGAGGGAGAAAAATCTGAAATTGTAAAGCATGTATAAACAAAAGGTGAGAACTATCTTTACATGTAATGGAAAAAATAAAATACCTCATACATTAAAAACAAACAAACAAACAAAAAAAAAACTCATATCAATGAAATTCTAGTTCCAACATTCTACTGCTTATCCCAATGTCCAATGTGATGCTTGGCACATAGGTACTTACAGATTTATCAATACATTAATCTGTAAATAATAAGATCAATAATCTTTACCTATACTCTCATAGTATTCTTTTTTTTTTTTTAGTGAGGCAATTGGGGTTAAATGACTTGCCCAGGGTCACACAGCTAGTAAGTGTTAAGTATCTGAGGCCGGATTTGAACTCAGGTACTCCTGAGTCCAGGGCCGGTGTTTTATCCACTGAGCCACCTAGCTGCCCCCATAGTATTCTTACTAGAAAAATTCATTATCTGTCATAAAGTATAAATATACAAGATTTGGGGTTTATTGTATGTTTGAGTTACTAATGCTTTAAAATATTAATACATATAGACAATCAGAAAATCCCTAATTCTAAACTATAGAATATTGAAACACATACATTTTTGACATATGTGGAGTGACAGGTCAAACTTTATTTGAAACTGTTTGTGCTGAATAAGCTCCTTGGTGCTAGAGCCAATCCCTCTGAGGTCATGCCGTTAAATCAATTCGAGCTGCTGTTTCCACGTTTTCTGGTGAAATCAAGGGTAAGAATGTGTATCCTAGTAAACATGGGAATGCAGCATGGAAAATATTACTCTACCTATTTCCAAAGATATTGGAGAAGATTGGGATTCAGGGTTAATTCTAGGAGTCTGTTTGTAGTCATGACTTATATTCCATATAATTAGATATCGGAAACATTTTGCAGCAAGACAAATATGTCCACTAGTCTGCCATGAAAAAAAAAAGATATCCAAATTTGTAGATTAAAAAATGAACAGATGCTAATTCAGAAAAGAAACTTTTATTATTTGGCCATAATTTCTACCCTTTGACATGCTGTGATGGTGCTTGTTTTCTTTTTACAACTGTCTTTCAGCAGGGGCGGCTAGTTGGCACAGTAGATAAACCACCAGCCCTGGATTCAGGAGGATGTGAGTTCCAATCCAGCCTCAGACACTTGATACTTACTAGCTGTGTGACCCTAGGCAAGTCACTTAACCCTCATTGCCCTGCACAAATCAAAAAATAAGTAAAAATAAAAACAATTGTCTTTTAGCCCAGGAGAAGGAAGGCGAAGGGGTTCTGTTGGTTGAAATTAACTGAATCTCTGATCTTGTCAATTTTTATTTACTATGAATGAATGGATGGATGAATGAATGGATGTATGTATGTATGAATGAATGAAAAATCCATTCAATAAGAACTTACTATGTTCTATTCATGGTGCTATGGGATTGGGGAACATATATAAAAGCAAGGAAAGCCTTATGTTTTTTAATTTTAATTCTTTCTTTTAGCAACAAGCATTTAATTTTTTCCAGTTACATTTAAGGGTAGTTTTCAACATTCATTTTCATAAGATTTAGAGTTACAAAATTTTCTCACTCCCTCCCTCCCTTTCCTCCCCCCTCCACAATATTGCAACCAGGTTATAGATGTACAATCCACAAGTGTTCTTTTTATCAGTTCTTTCTATGGGGGTGCATAGTAAGCTTCCTCATTAGTTCCTTGGAATTTTCTTGGATCTTTGCATTGCTGAGAGTAGTTAAGTCATTCACAATTGCTCATTGAACAACACTGCTGTCACTATGCACTATGTCCTCCCAGCTCTGCTCATTTCAATATACATCAATGTTCATTAGTGAAAGCTTTATGTTATGAAAGACTTATGTTCTAATAAGGTGAAATAACATGTATAGGGAAGGGGTGGACAGGAAGGGCTATTTGGGGATGAAAATTTAGGTAATTAAAGTCATAAGTGAGTATACTGATACATCCTTTCAGAAACAAAGACAGACTATATTTGTTTATGCTTCAAGAACTGGAATGGGACAGGAAAGGACAATGGTTACATGATAAGATTTCCATAGAATGTAATGAAATATGGCTGGAGTCCTACCTTGATGCAGTGAGCAACAAAGGTTACAAGCAACAAAGAAAGCAGGATCCCAGGGTGGGATAAAAAAGAATGTATAGAAAAGATTTGTTTTGAGCATCATTCATCAACTAACTAAGGTGTAAATTCTAAATAAAAAATAAAGTTCTCAAGATCAGTGCTCAAAAGGAAAGGCCAATGATTTCATTTCACATATAAAGTAGAAATCCATTGGAAAATCATACAGAAATGTCTTCACTATGTATTACTTCAACAATTTATGAAGGAAGGTTTTTTGTATTAATAGCAAACAACTTGCCAAAATAATTTAAATGTATGAATAAATAATCCCGGGAAAGAAAACAAAACAAAAGGTATATACAAAATATCATAGGGTTTATTTCATTGTGAATAAGAAGTATTGGATTTTGAGCCAGCAGGCTTAGATTTGAATCATCGCTCTGTTACTTAGAAACTGTTTAAAAATGGTCAAGTCCTAAGCTTGATAGGTTTCAGTTTCCTAATATTTAAAATGAAAGGAAGGTTTGGGGCAGTGAGGTGGTGCAGTGGATAAAGTGTTGGGCCTGGAGTCAGGAAGACCTAAGTTCAAATATGGCCTCTGACATTTGACACTTAATAGCTGTATGACCCTGGGCAAGTCACTTAAACCCAATTACCTTGCCAAAAAAAAAAATGAAAGGAAGGGAGAAAATATTTTATTTCATCTGATCTTCAGAAAACTGTGAAGTAAGTTCTTTTTATTCCCAATTTACAGTTAAGAAACAGGTAAAACAGTGGTAAATTACTTGCCCAGGGTCACATAACTGGTAAATATCTGAAGTCAGATTGTAATGCAATTCTTCCTGACTCCAGGTCTAGCAATCTATCCAATGTGACACTTTGCCCAATTAAGAGGGTTGGGATAGAAGACTTTTGAGTTCCTTTATTATTCTAGATCAGAGAACAGAAATACTTTTCTGCAAGGGGCCAGATAATAAATATTTTAGGCTTTGTGAGTGGAGGCAAAATTAATAATATAATGTAGGTAATTATAAAAATTAAGAAAATAAATGTCCACAAGTTATGCATAGATAAAATTAAAATGTAATATTAATAATAATAGAATATGTTTCATTCAAGTTTCCTAATGAAAATGATATATTTATATTCGGATGGATAACATTTCTTAGTTGGGAAAACAGAGTGTTCCTTATCATTAGAATTGATTGAAAATATCCATCTATAAATGCTGATCTATAATGAGATTTTAAATGTTTTACCTTTGACATTATTTTTTCACATAAATACTTACACATATTGATATTAATGCTTTAGCATATCATTTTATCAGACATATTCATTACTTGAAAGGGATTTATAGAATTCTATTAGTCTCCTCTTGATATTTGCTGTTTAGCACATTGCTAATTGCAGAATAATCAGTTCTAGTTGAAAGTTAGGTGGAAATTCCTCAACTGTACAGTTAAATGGATTTTGAAATGTGGAAACTTCCTTTGCACTTGCATCAATACTAAAAACACTGCTGGAACTGTAGTTTGAGTTCAGGAGATATCTCCACTACAAATTTATGTGGGAATAGAGAACTCACTTTTTATTTCAACCTTTGACAGCATAGGATATTTACAAAGCAGTTTGACATTAGCTGTGATTCAATATTAGTTGTCATTGTTCAGTTTTGCACATAAGTGTTTTTTCACCTTGTAATTTTAGGTTAGGTCCATTAAGATATATTAAGAAAATTGCAGCAAAAAAAGTAATTTTCAAAGTTATTTAGCATTAGCTAATAGTGATTGAAAGTGGTACTTCTGGTTCAGAAAATAAATCATTAAAACATCTCCAAACACTTTTTTTCTCATTTTGAGAAATGTGCACATATGATATGATATGATATGATATGATATGATATGACATGATATGAATTAACATGTGTATATGTGTGTATAAAGATACAGAAAGGTCCTGGTTGAACATTTGCAATAAAAAATATCTTGACTGAATATTTTTTTCAGTTTCAGAATTAAAGGGTCAATCCCTATGTGCCTTATTTTCTTCTTAACCATGCAAGTAGTCCAGCCTAGGTCTGTGTTTAAAGTAGATAGACTGGAGCAGTAACTCATAAAAGAGCATATTGGAGACTAAGTAAAATATGGTGGTTAAATGCTGTGGCATTTCTAAGCATTTTTCCAAACATTTGAGATTAAGGAAATGAAGCATCATATAAATCCCCTTCCCCATTCCACATGTGGACTAATAAGAAAATGACATATTGTGAACATCCTAATCCTTCCAAATGAAAGAGGATGAAATCATGTCACTGGAATATAGCTTTGTTCAATCAGAATAGGATTATGTACTTTATTGTTTTTATAATGAGATACATTTTAAGGGTACTTAAACAGATCTAGAATATTTGGCAATTGAAGAGGTTTTTTGTTTTTGTTTTTGTTTTTTTTAATCTGAAACATCTAGTATCTCTTGATTATCTTCAGGATAAAACACATCCCCCAGGTTTGTTTGTTTGCTTTTCTTTTCTAACTCATCTTGATATTTTTAGTGCTTGCTCATGCTAGCAATGGCATACGCAGAAAAATAGGAAAAAAGTTAATTGAATAAAAATGTTTTAAATTTTTTGAGGATCTAGATTTTATGTATTATTCCATATTAAACATGATGCCAGGCATGGTAATATGCACCTATGAGCACTGCTACCAGGGAGTCTGAGGCTTTTTGTATCACTTAAGCTCAGGATTTCTGAGCCCAGTCAAACATATTAAGACAATGATGTGTCCATACTGTGCACAGAATAGTGAATCTCTCCCCAATCCCCATCAGAAGCCATCAAAGTGCTTAAGGAAGGGTGAACCAACTCAGGTCAGAAATAGAGCAGGTCAAAGATTTCATATTTATCAGTAGTGTGGTTGGACCCATGAGTTGATTATTGCACTTCCAGCATAGGAGAGATAAGGAGATAAAATCTCAAAGAAGAAAAAAATCTCAGAAATATTAGTGTGGTAGCATGTCCAAATATTGGACTTAGAGCCAAGAATATTTTGTCTTAAATTCCAATTTAAATATTTACTAGCTGTGTAGCCATGGGCAAGTCATTTAACTTCCCAAGGCCTCAAATTAATAAAGATAATAATAGAAATACCTCACAGGCTTTTGGTGATGAATAAATGATATCACTTTGTAAGCTTAAATTGCTATGGAAAATGTTAGCTTTTATTCAATTCTTGATAAAAAAATTATATAATTTATTTTGATATAAATAATGACTGTTTTTCTTTCTTTTTCTTTTAATAGTGAGGTAGAGTAAACTGGTGTGAAACAGTAAAAACTTAAGAATTAACTACCTCCCTGGAGGAAATCTGTTTTGATGACAACTTGATCATATTCTGAAATGGTAAATGTCTTTCAATGGGTTGTGGAAGCAGCCATATTCTGAACCATGGCATGCATCAAGCTTCTGTGTTCTCTTGCTACAAGTGTCCGATTCTATTTCTGTACTTGTCAAAAGATAAGTTATTAAATCTAGAAAAGGTTTTGTTGCTTATGTCTAAAGTTTTTTCTCTTCATGTTTTTTAGGTTCTCTAAATATAAACAGGTAACTTGACCTCTTTTTAGAGAATTCTTAGGTGAGGTAACTTCTGATAATAGAGGTTGGCACTTTCTTTGAAACTGAGTCTTGGAGAATTGCCCAGAACACTGAGAGATTCCCAGGACTCAAGCCCAGGACTTCAGAGTTAAAGACCAAACCTCTTTCTATTATGCATTAGAACAAAGTAATAGGCTAGAAAAAATGTTTACTATCAAAAACATGATTTGGAATACAGCTGGAAGAGAGAGAATTTAAACATGATTAGTTTCCCTCAAAAATCATGGCAAAAACAAAACAAACCAACCTAGATACCATGTTGCAGTAATCATGTCAACTGCCCAAATTGGTTAGAATCAGAAGGCAAAGGGAAAATATTGGGGGGTGGGATCCACTGATCATCGTCTGAATGCAAACAAAAATTCAGAACACCCAGGAATGTAATAGCCAATATCCAGACCTTTGAGGTCAAAGAAAAAAGTCCTTCAAGCAGCCAAGAAAATTATGGGGGTGGAATGGGAGAAAGAACAGTTCCAATACCAAAGAATGGTATTCATAAACAAATAATATCATTCTGTAACTACATAAAATGGAGAGAATGTTAAATATTAATATAATACTTGGGAGGGATAGAACCATAAAAAAGAACAGAAACAAAAATCAAGCCTTCCTAATTAAAAGACCAGATACAGGGTGGAATCTTTGAAGTGTAAACACAGGTGACAGGAGAAACCTAGAAAGGTAATATAGTTGAACAATTTGAACAGTCTAAATGATTTCCATGTTACTAGAGATAGATAAGAGACAAGTATCCAGAATCCCAGTGTGTGTAAGGGTCACAAAGGGAATAAAGAAAGATGAATTAAAGGCTTAGGTGTGGTTATGTTGTTTTGTATATTTTAAGAAAAGAAAAAAAAAGACTGGAAAAAGAAATACTCTGATGGGTAAATTAAGAAGAGGAAACCTTTATGATTTCTCATAATAGGAGTATGCCAATATAGAATATAAGCATAGAAGGAATGAGTTGAATAGTCTTCTCATGAACCTAGCTAATATGAAATGGGCAAAGGTAGATTAAATACACCAATACTCAAAATGATTTAATTATAGAAATACATTAAACTCAACAGGGAACTAAGTAGGGAAGAGAGAGAGAAGAGAGCAGACTAAAAGAAAATAACTCAATAGGGAAGGGAATCAGTAGAAATAAAACAATTTCTAATGTAATAAATATTAAAGTGAATAGAACAAACAAAAAGTAGAGGAAGATAGTAGCACAAATCAGAAAGCAGAATAGAAAATGTTTTCATTTTTAAAAATTTAATGTAAAGATTAATGTGGAACTCTACATTTAAGATCAATGTTGAACTCAAATAAAGGTCTAGAACAGAATTTCTTACATCTCAAACACATGTGAATGAAGCAGGTGTTGATTATGTCCTCAGACAGTGTAACCTTGTACCTAATAATATACATGGTTATATAAATGATTAATCTTTATTATGCTTTAAAATACTTTATTGAGCAAAGTTGCAGAATACAAAATAAACCCACATAAATCATCAGCATTTCCATATATTACCAACAAAGTCCAGCAACAGATAGAAAAAGAAATCTCATTTAAAATAACTATAGACTATAAAATACTTGGGAGTCTAACTGTAAGTACAAACTCAGGACCTATATGACCAGAACTATAAAATGCTTTTCACATAAATAAATTCAGATCTAAACAATTGGAAAAACATTAAGTGCTCATGGGTGGGGTGACCCCATATTTATTTAGTGCTATACCAATTAAACTATCAAAAAAGTTTTATAGCTCTAGAAAAAATAATAACAAAATTCATCTGAAAGAACAAAAAGTCAAGGATATAAAGAGAATCAATGAAAAAATGCAAAAGAAGGTGGTCTAGCAGAATCAGATATCAAACTGGATTATAAAGTGCTAATTATCAAAACAATCTGGCACTGGCTAAGAAATAGAGGTGGATCAGTGAATAGAAGAGATACAAATTACACTATAGTAAATAATAATCTAGTATAGGATAAACCCAAAGATCCAAGCTTTTTGAGAAAAAACTCATTATTTGACAAAAATACTGCTGGAAAACAGGAAAACAGTATGGCATAAAATAGTTATGGAACAAAATCTCACACAATATACTAAAATAAGGTAAAAATGGGTATGTAATTTACACATAAAGGGTCATACCATAAGCAAATAAAGAGAGTAGAGAATTATCTGTCAGATTTATGGACAGAATAGGAATTTAGGACCAAAGAACAATACAAAATATAAAATAGATCACTGCAATTTTATAAAATTAAAAAGTTTTTACCCGAACAAAACTAATGTAGCCAAGATTATAAGGACAGCAGAAAACTGAGAAAGAATTTTTGAAACAAGTATCTCTGATAAAGGTTACATTTCTCAAATATAAGAGGACAAAGTCAAATTTATGAAAATACAAGTCATTCCCCAATTGATAAATGTTAAAAAGGTATGAACAGGGGCAGCCCATGGCCTGTATGTCACGACTGCCCCAGGAAGGTGCAGGAACCCTGAGGTTTTTTGCATCCCTATTGCAATGGTTGGGGCAGATCATACTGACTGATTGCTTGTACTGAGTGTCGCTTTTCCCCTTCTTGAGTGCTAGAGCCATGGCACTGCCTATCTGGGACTACAGAATGCTCTGCAATTTGGAAGCATGCTATGAAAGCATTTGTTGTTGGAATTAGTGGTGTGACAAATGGTGGGAAAATGACCTTGGCCAAAAAACTCCAAAAACAGCTCCCAAATTGCAGCATCATCTCACAGGATAATTATTTTAAGCCAGAGTCTGAGATTGACCGATGAGAATGGATTTCTACAGTATGATGAACTTGAAGCTCTCAATGTGCAAACTCTGATGTCTGCTGTCCACTCCTGGATAAAAAAAAAACAAAACAAAACAAAAAAACAAAACAAAACAAAAAAAAGAAGTTCCCTAAAATCAGATGGCCTGGAAGGTGCTGAGGAAGTCCCTATTTTAATCATTGAAGGCTTCCTTCTCTATAATTATAAGCCTCTCGATACTATATGGAATAGAAGCTATTTCCTGACCATTCCATATGAAGAGTGCAAGCGAAGAAGTACCCGGGTCTATGAACCACCCGATCCTCTGGTATACTTTGACAAACATGTGTGGCCAATGTATCTAAAACACAGAAAAAAATAGAAAGCATCACAAGGAATATAGCTTACTTAGATGGTACAAAATCTGAGGAAGACCTTTTTTTGAGGGTCTATAATGATCTGATAGAAAATTGAGCAAAGCAGAAATTTCTGCAGATAATGCCCAAGGCACCTTCCAGCTCAACATCTAGGATCCTATGAGGAGCATCAAGAGGGTATCTATCAGGACTCTGCAATATAGATTAGAAGAGTCTAAAGAAGATATTCAATCACATAACAGAGAGAATGATACACACAATCACAATCAACACAATGTAAAGAAGAACGATACTGCAAGACTTCAGATTACTGTAGTGATCAATCTTGATTCCAGAAGACTGATGATGTGTCTGTCCTCTTGATAGAGATATGATGGACTGAAGGTATGGAAAACTGCAAATCTGTATGCGCCATCATCTGATGGTCAGTGTGTTGGGGGTCAGAGTGTGGGGAGTGGCTTGCTCAACTATTTTTTTAACTTTATTTTTAATTTATAGTGTAAAACAAGCATTTCTATAACCTAGTACAATAAAAAGATGATTATACATGATGCTATTCACTAATATGCTATTCTTTTCAAACATGCAATAAAATGATTTTGTCAAAAAAAGATATGAACATGTAGTTTTCACACAAAGAAATCAAAACTACCTACAGTCATGTGAAAAAATGCACTACCACTATTGATCAGAAAAATGCAAATTAAAACTCTGAAGTATCACTTCACACCTCTCAGAGTGGCATATATAAGAAAAAAAGGAAAATATCATATTCTGGAGAGGATGTGAGAAAACTGGGACAGTAATCTACTGTTGCTGGAGTTGTGAAGGGATCCAACCATTCTGGAGAACAATTTGGAATTATGCCCAAAGGGTTATGAAACTGTGTATACCCTTTGATCTAGCAATAAAACTGCTATTTTTATATCACAAAGACATCCCCTAAAAGAGACAAAGATCTATTTGTATAAAAAATATTTATAGCATTTCCTATTGTAGTGGCTAAGAACTGGAAATCAAAGGAATGCCCATCAATTGGGTAATAGCTAAAGAAGCTGTGGTATATTATTGTAATGAAATATTATTGTGCTATAAAAAAAATGACAAACAGGAGGATTTCAGAAAGGCCTGGAAAGACTTGTATGAACTGGGGTATTGTAAAGTGATCAGAACTAAGAGAGTATTTTGCACAATGACAGCAATATTGTTTGATGAAGAACTGTGAATGACAACTATTCTCAACAATACAACTATCCAAAACAATCCCAAAGAACTAATTATGAAGCATACTATCCACCTCTAAAGAAAGAACTGATATTGATTTAACAGAGACTGAAGCATGCTATTTTTGACTTTCACTTTTTTATTTTATTCAAGCTTTCTTATACAAAATTAGTAATATAAAAATGTTTTACATAATTGCACATGTATAACCTATATCTGCTTACTAGAAGAGGGAGGGAAGGAGAGATAAAATTTGGAACTCAAAACTTTAAGTAAAAATGTTTATGTATGTGTGTATATATGTAGATATATATATACATATATATATGAAAATATGTATGTGTGTGTATAATATTGTAGTAAATATTATGATCAATACAGGACTTTTGAAAAAATATTCAAATTTGAATTAGGGAACTAAGTTAATCTTGAAAATTACAAGGTTCAGAGAAGAAATCAAATAAATAATCAAATGATAATCAAACAACCAACAAAAAATCAAACAGATAAATATATAACTGAATAAATAAATAGATGTGTAGATAAATGAATTAATAAATAAATAGATGAATGAATGAATAAATGGATGAATCAATCACTGAATAGATAGATTGATAGATGAATGATAGATGGATGGTTGCACAAAGAAAATGGCATCATTGAAATAACAAATCATTATTTTTGTTATTCCTGCCTAAGTAGTTCCAAGGTAAAAATCATACCTCTAAAGAGTTTCATCACAATTATTTAATAAAATAGAATTAGGTCTACAATTTTAAAAAATTGGCATTTGACAATGTTTTTAAAAAAACCTTAAAAATACACAATAATAGTTTAGAAAAAAATGAACTTACAAAATAATTATTTGACGAAACTAGGAGCTATTGTGAAACTAATAAATAGTGAAACCATTAGAATGGAAAACAAAATTACCAAAATGAAGAAAATGACAGTAGAAAATCCAAAGCAAATGAAGAGGAAATAAAAGAAGTTTTTAAAATGATTTCTAAATATATAATCATTTAAAATACTCTGTAGCAATTTATTACATGTTATCCACTCTTTTGAAATTGATAATTCGGGGCAGCTAGGTGGTGCAGTGGATAGATCACCGGCCCTGGATTCAGGAGGACCTGAGTTCACATCTGACCTCAGACTAGCTGTGTGACCTTGGGCAAGTAACTTAACCCCAATTGCCTCACCAAAAAAAAAAAAAGTGATAATTAACCCTAAAATGCATAAGGTTTTTTGGGTCTGCGAAATGAACATTTCACTCTTACTTCCTCCCTAAACAATTTATTCAATGACCATAACTTCAGAGGGTCAAGACAAAGCTTAGATTCATTTTCCTAGAGGTAGTCATGTACTACAAAGAATTTTTTTGATAGATCACCTCCTGATGGGCAATCAACAACCATACTCGACAATCTCACCAAGAGACATCTATTTCGTCAGGTTAATAAAACCAGTCCACTACAGCCATTATTATGACTCCCATGGAAGCAAGCTCCTTAGTCTCTCCACATGGAATATTCTCTCCAACACTCAATATATATGTGCCAGACCCACAATACATGTATACTCCTAATACTTGGCAAAACTTAATAATTGTTAAGTGACTGAGCTTAGTGGGAAACAAATTCTGAAATAGATGGAACAAAGTTTTGAAAATCATACAAGTGTCCTTAGGGAGGAGAGGGCAAAAGAAAGCAGATTTTCCTCAATGTTCTGAGAAATAGTAGGGGCTTAGATTCTAGGCCATCAATGTTGATATCTTAGTTTATAATCATTTTATTACAGAATCAAATTTCTTTGTAGCTTTCAGACAGATAGGGATTTATTTCAGGTTTCTTTGGAAAGTCATTTGTCCATTGAGCAAGGAATTTCACTACAATTTGATTTTTTTAAAGGGTTTGAGTCCATTAATCATTATGGCCAAATAATGACATCAAACATTTTGAGTAACTATATTTGTATTAAAAAGCATTCTATATACATCACCAGCATAGGACCTCATTTTAGGGCAATATTTGTTAAGGTAGTGATAATATTCACATATTCAGAAGACAGAATTTTCTTACACTTTCAATGGATTTGGGAGGTGCTTTTTTAAAGAAATAATTCATTTTTCTTTTGATTATTTTAGAATAACAGTTCTTGTGATTAACATGTTTTCAACATTTTCCTTGGTTCTGAAAACATAGTCAAATTAAGTTGCTTTCTTCTGTAAAAATGTAATCAATAAGAGAATAAGACATCTGTAATCTTCTCATCTTCAAGATATATTGATTGAACATGCAGTCCTTAGAATTATAGCAAAGTACCAATTATTGTGAATAAGGAATATCTTAAAGTAGCCTTAAATTCAAACTATGAAGTTATAATTATGTAAACTTTGGTAATTCATTTTAGATAAATTTAAATATTTGGGTTCAATTGGAATAAATACGATAACTTTATGAGTTTTATTATTTGCACTAATCTGCTCAACAGCACACATTTGCATTTAGGTAACCACTAGCGAAGAACATTAGACTAAAACTAAAAAGGAAATTTGGCATATTTTTTAAAAATCTTTTTTCAAAATATTTTTACATGTAAAAATATTTTTAACATTAATTTCTTTTTTTGTTTTTTGTTTTGTTTTTGTTTTTCCCTTTTTGGGTTTGTTTGTTTCTTTGGTTGGTTGGGGTTTTTTGCAGGGCAATGAGGGTTAAGTGACCTGCCCAGGGTCACACAGGTAGTGTCAAGTGTCTTAAGTCAGATTTGAACTCAGGTCCTTCTGAATCCAGGTTCAATGCTTTATCCATTGCACCACCTGGCTGCTCTCTAACATTCATTTCTTTTTCTTTTTTTTTTTTAGTGAGGCAATTAGGGTTAAGTGACTTGCCCAGGGTCACACAGCTAGTAAGTGGTAAGTGTCTGAGGCCGGATTTGAACTCAGGTACTCCTGACTCCAGGGCCGGTGCTCTATCCACTGTGCCACCGAGCTGCCCCCATATTCATTTCTTTTTAATTTTGAGTTCCAAATTCTCTCCCATCCTCCCTCACTTTTCCCCTTATTGAGAAGGCAAAAAATTTGATATAGGTTATACACGTGCAGTCATGCAAAATATTTCCATATTAATCTTGTTATGAAAGAAAACATAGACTCCCCCCCCAAAAAAAAAAACAAGAAAAATAAATAAAGTTTAAAAAGTATCCTTTCATCTGCCCTTAGAGTCCATAAGTTATTTCTCTAGAGGTGGATAGAATTTTTCATCATGACTCTTTTGGAATTGCCTTAGATCATTATATTGCTGAGAAGAGCTAAGGTGATCATTGTACAATATAGTTGCTGAGGTGTACAATGTTCTCCTGGTTCTGTTCACTTCACTTTGCATCCGTTGATGTAAGTTTTTCCATGTTTTTTTTTTTGTTTTGAAATCTTCCTGCTCATCATTTCTTATAGTACATTAGTATTTGATCACAAGCATACACCGCAGCTTGTTCATCCATTCACCACATGATGGACATCTGCTCAGTTTTCCAAATCTTTGCCATCACAAAAAGCTGGTAGAGATATTTTTATACATATAGGTACTTTTCTTTTTTCTTTTTTTTTTATCTCTTTGGGATATAAACCTAGTAGTGGTATTGCTGGATCAAAATGTGTGCAAAATTTTATAGCCCTTTGAGCATAGTTTCAAATTGTAGAGATAAATTTAAAGTCTTACACTAGGTCACAAAAAATCAGCTTTGTAACTATGAATTGAAGGATCCATGGTTATACAATAGTGTTTTTTTTCTGAAAAGAATCTATAGATTTATACAAACAAAATCTATCTGAGTCAAGAATGTGATGTGGCCATCAAAAAAGTTAATACTAGAATTACATTAAGAAGGTAACTTATAGAGTAGCAAGGTTATTATATCCCTGAAAATTACTTATCAGACCTTTCCTGGAGCATTGACTTTATTTCTGAATATTGAAGTTTTAAGGACTTTGTATGTTAAGAAGAGGGTAATGAGAATACCAAAGAGACTTGATTTCATGTCATATGAGGAGATTTTTGAAGGAACTTAAGATATTTAGCCTGGAGAAGAAAAGACTAATAAGGAGCATGATACATATCTTTAAGAATATGAAGATCTCTAATATGGTGAAAGGATTACACTTGTTTTAGTTGGCCTCAGAGGGCAGGATCAGAAACACTAGGTGGGAGCTGCAAAGCAGAAAATTTAGGTTTGATGTTAGGAAAAAAATAATTCACATTTGGAACTGTTCAAAATTGTAATAAACTGCCTGGAGAGTTGGTGGATTAATGTTCTTTGGACATCCTCAAGCAGAGTTTAGGGACCACATATTAGGCATTTATAGTAGGGATAGTCTTTTCATATTTGCATTGAATTAGATGGCCACTAAAGCTGCTTCAAACTCTCAAATATGATTGTTTCCATGAATGAAGGAGTTAAAGTAGAAATGAAATTCTAGTTTTTAAGAAACCAACCTTGTTGTCATTTTAATAAGGAGAAAAATTACATCAAAGCAAAGGTCTAGAGGTTCTTCAATGTGCCACACATTCCAAATGTATATTACTGCAATGAAAAATTGGTTAGCTAGAAATGATAAATGTCTTGAATTCAGATAATTGGTTATCAATCAACAGACATTTATTAAGTACCTGCCATGTGTCTGCAGATGTCAGATATATGGCTTAGTGGATATAGCTCCAGGCCTGGAATCAGGAGGATTCATCTTCCATAGTTCAAAGACAGCCTCAGACATTTACTAGCTGTGTGACCCTGGGCAAGTCACTTAACCCTATTTGCCTCAGTTTCCTCATCTGTAATAGAGGTAGGAGAAAGGAGTAGGAAACCCCTCCAATATGTTTTCTGAGAAAACTACAAATGGAGTCACAAAGAGTCAGACATGTCTGAATGATAACGTGCGAGATACTGTGGTTGGAATTGAAGATATAGAGTAAAAAAATGGGTGCTGCTAGGTGGCACAGTGGATACAGCACCAGCCCTGGAGTCAGGAAGACCTGAGTTCAAATCCAGCCTCAGACACTTAACACTTACTAGCTGTGTGACCCTGGGCAAGTCACTTAACCCCAATTGCCTCACTAAAAAAAAAAATTAAAAAAAATGAAAGGATCTCTGGTCTCAAAAGTTTTAATTAGATGGAGAAAAAATGCACACCTATGAGCAACTGGTAAATATATACTAAGCAATATAAAGACATTGTTGGTAACTGACAATCTTGGGAAGGATCTTATATTAGAGGTAAAACTTGACCTGATCTTTGAAAAGAATTAAGAATGTTGGGAAGTAGAGGTGAAAAGGGAGTGCATTCCAGGTAGGAAGGACAGCCAGTGAAAGGGCTTGGAGGTTGGAGCTAGAATGTTGTTTATGAGGAGGGACAGCAAATAGGATAGTTTGCATGGTCAGAAGCAGGGGGGAAAGAAAATAACGTGGGAGAATCCTGGAAAGGTAAAGTAGTGCCAAATTTTGATTAGTTTTAAATGCCAAAGAGAGAGCTGGTATTTTATCAAAGGGGTAATCAGAGACCACAGATATTTTGTTCAGCACCAGAGTGACATTGGAAAACCTGTGATTTAAAAACATCACATTGGGATCTGTATGAAGGATGGGTTGGGGAAGGGAGAATATTGAATCAAAGAGCATAATTAGAAAGCTATTGCCTCAATCCAAGCAAAAAGTGATGGGGATATGAACAAGTGGAATTTCCCTAAAGATCTTGGTAAGAGGAACAAGATTGTACAAATTAGGAAACACTTAAGAAAAGGAGAAGTCAACACTTCAGTGGAGACACAGATTTCTTTATTTCCATTATGTTACAAAATCACTTTTCTCCCTATGAGCCAGGACAATGCTGTCGGCAAAGAGAGGTCTGTTGGGACATGAATCTTCTTCCTCTTGTTGCAGATATTCTTTTGTGCACAAGAGAAACTGTTTTCACTTGTAACTGTATTGACAAGAGTTGTTCATCATGTCTGACAATGCCTTCATTGACCAAGTTCATGGTTTTGTTAAAAAGCACTTCCTATGAGAAATCCAGGCTTTGAAGTATATTCTTTTTTCAGTTATTTTCATTATGTTTGTTTTAGGAAGGAAGGGGGAGCGAGTGAGCGAGCGAGGGAGCAAGAGAGAGAGAGAGAGAAAGAGAGATAGAGAAAGGGGGGGGAGAGAGAAACAAAGAACCAAAGAAAGAAAAAGAAACAGGGGAACAAATGCATGGTCATTGTTTTGTACATAGAGAAAGAAAATGATTATTCATTTAGTGGAGCAGTTGCCAAACAAAATTTATATTATAAATAAAATTGATTAATGTATTTTGGGGTAGGGAGGCTACTCAGACCTCTGATTTTATCGGCTTTGGAACTCCTGTTATGAAAACTTCTTGTACCAATGGAGATTGACAGCTCTCCAGTAATTTATAGTCTTGGGGAGTTGCTACTTCATGAAATTCTATAATCATATACATTCTGTTAAAATCAGTAATTAAGCTTAGTTTTTTTACTATAACTTTGTAGTCTAATCAATAGGCAATTCTTTTATGCCCCACCTTAGATTATTGAAAAAATTAAATGTGCAACTTTCCCAATGCAGATACTTTTCCTCCAGTATATGTTTTTTATTTGTTTTGGGGAAATAAGGGTTAAATTCATTTATTGGGAGAGGGAGGGGACCTCATGCTTACAAGGTCTTTATCTTCTTCAATTTCTCCTAGTTTCACAGCATATTAAGGGAATGATTAATATTGATTCTACTGTGGTTTTTCACTTTTTTAAACATCGTTGTACCCTTTTTGACAGTTTTCTTAAGTTATATGTAAACATTCAAGGTCAATGAAGGCAGCAGTGTTACTTTAAACTACTAATTTCTTATATTAAAAGAGAATTTTTTTCATTTATATGCATATATTTGCATGTGGTTGGGAAGTATTTGCCACACATCTAGCTCTGGTTTCTCAACTGACTATTTTTTTTTATGTTTCAGACTCATGGTGGTCCAACAGTTGTCTGAACTCATCCACCTGGTTCCCAGCTGTCTAATAGTTCTGGAAAACCATGTTGAAAGCTCACAGTGCAGAGTCCAGTAACAGCCAACAAATCAGAGGTCACAAAAAAAGTAATTTAGGAGAAATGAAAAAATACAACTCCTTTGTACAATAGGGTGACCTGAGTTATATTTAATAGAAACCTTCCCACTATCAATGTTATTTCCAACCAGAAACACTATCAAACCTCTATAGCAGATTTCTTGTGCCTTGGCCCAACTCCGTGAATCCAGGAACATTCTGATAATTGTGTTTTATTTCTTATTAGATTACTGGTTCTCTCCAGATCATATTATTTTGTCCTCTAAAGTTAACTTCCATTTATTTACTCTGTCTGTCTCTGTCTCTGTTTCTTTCCCCACATAGATAGATAGATGATACATGAATAGAAAGATATTTAGATAGACATATATAGATAGATATAGATACATATATATGTATGTAAATGTATATAGTAACTTTCTGCATGAATGATGGGTTAGAGAAGGAAGAAATTTGTATCAAGGAGAATACATATAAGGTTATTACCACAGGGAAGATATACACACACAAATGCAATATATATGTATATGTGTATTTGAAATACACATGTAGTTATGCATATACATAGAAAGGGACAGAAAGAGCTATTTACCTACTTATACATTTATACACATATCTTAAAATTTGAGTTCCTTCAGGGCAGAGACTAGCTTTATTTCATTTTTTCCTTTGGATATTCCTAGTGCTTAGCAAAATGTTTCATACCTATTTAAGCCCTTAATAGATGCTTCTTCCTGGATTGAATGTTGTAAAGTAAACCACCTCTCTTAATTATTATTTTATGGGGCAGCTAGGTGGCATAGTAGATAGAACACCAGCCCTGGAGTCAGGAGTACTTGAGTTCAAATCCGGATTCAGACACTTAACACTTACTAGCTCTGTGACCCTGGGCAAGTCACTTAACCCCAATTGCCTCATTAAAAAAAAATTATTATTTTACAAATAGTTATGTCTTGCAAAGGCTTAGACAATCAATCAGTAGTAAAAACATTTGGGGGGGGGCAGGGAACATAGAGTATGCATTTAAACTGATATACTAAACCAATGAGGAAAGATTATGGCCTAAGAACAGATTTCAAAGTTATTAAATCACATGAGAAGAGAAAGCTGGTTTTCTGTGATGTAATGAATATCTAATTCTGCCTTCATTTGTACTCTCAGTAGGTGTATTTTGATAAATAACTATAATTTAAAATTCCTCTTTTATAAATATAGTCCTTCCTTCCTTATATCATGCTCTGGATGTTTTTTTTTTCTTGGCTGTTCTTATCTCCTTTTTCAAGTGAACTTTTTGATAGGATGCTATCAAGACTACTCCACTTCATTTTAGCCAATATACCTTAATTAGGCAACATAAAATATCAATCAATCAATTAATCCTAAATTTTAAACTACATGTGGTAAAATTATCTAGTTCATGTAAATCATGTTTGGAAAGGCAGGAGAAATGTTTCCACATTCCAAATGTCCTCTATGAATTATCAAGTGAGGTGAAAATGGTTTCATTCAAAAAACAGAGTGAGCATGGCATACTGTGTAAATCTACTGAGGGAAAAAACAAAACAAAAACCAGAAATCAAACAAATAAACAAAATATTTTTTTAAATCAAATACCTTGGGAAAAGGAAGAAAGAGAGACATCTCTTTTAATTCTAGATGTCTTTCTTGCCAAACTTTGAATCAAGTATGTTCTTGCAAGCTTCAAAATGTTGATAGGGTTTAAGAATTTCTATCTTCTCATAAAGCATCCTACTATACTCTCCCTGAAACAGTACTGACTGATGATAATATCTGCATTAGGAATCAAGCACAAATTGGATGTAGGCTCACCCTTCCACCAGATCCAAACCTGGATAGCTGATATGGTTATGTATCTGATGACAGCAAGAGAGGAGGACTTCCCTGAGAAAGTCCCAGAGTAGCCAATTATTTTGTGACAGTCCTCAGGAATAAAAGAGATTGTCCTTGGAGGATATAGGGTATTCCTGTTTATACTTACTTTCTATCACTAGGCTCACAAAGCCAAGGTCTCCTATCACAGGTATGGCTATGAACAGATGAAGTCCTTGCCCAGATGCCCAGTTTATTTCTTTTTGTTTTGTTTTATGTTGTGAGGCAATTGGGGTTAAGTGACTTGCCTAGGGTCACACAAATAGTAATTATAAAGTGTCTGAGTCCAGATTCCTCCTGAATCCAGGGCCAGTACTCTATCCACTTTGCAGCACCTAGCTGCACCGCCCCCCCTCCCTGCTTATTTCTAAGGAGAGGACTGTGGGCCAACTGGACACATAAGGTGGAAAGGGAGGGACAAACAAACAAACAAACAAAACAAAAAACCCTTAAGAGTTTGAATGCTAAAATAGCAGGTAAAACAATGGAAATCAGTTCAATGAAAAGCTTTATTGCAAGAAGTGGGGAAGTAGGAGAAAGTGAGAGCAAGAAGTGTACCCCAATTTAAAATTCAGAGAGTAGTTGTAAAATGTTACAAAATTCCTGACAGTTCAGTGAGCATTAAAAAGGGAGGGGAAGGGGCGGAAGCAAGATGGCAGAGAGGAAGCAGCAAGCTGTCTGAGCTCTCCTTCTGTTCCCTCAAAAAGAACATTAAATCAAGCCTCTGGAGGGATTCGGAAACTAGAGAACCTGCAAAGAGACAGAGAGACACAGTCTTCCAAGCAGAGATAATTTAGAAGACTTCAGGAAAAGGTCGGTCTGCCTCGGGCAAAAGGGAGGCCCAGCGCAGGGCAGCAGCCCAGCGCCTAGGGGGTGAGTGAAAGTAAGCAGGACCTGCAGGCCACAGCCAAACAACTGAGGCCCCTGGAAGCTGGCTCAAAAATCTGGTGGCAAAGAAGGACAGTGGAAAAACCTACCTGCACCAGCCGGGAGGGTCACGAATGGGTCAGGAGGGATCCTGTGCCGGGATCATGCGCCTGGCTTAGCGCTCAGACAGGAAGTGCAGGGGGGCGAACTGCACACACTATAAAGGCCTCAGAGTAAAAAGCTGATCACACAGCACCTATACCCCTGCACAAAAAGCCCCAAACAGGGACCCTGGCACCCCCAGAGCAGACCTCAACTTAAAAAATAAATAAATAAGCTGCAATAATGAGTAAGAAGTAAAAAAGAGCCTTCTCCATTGAGAGCTTCTGTACCAATAGGGAAGAAGTCAACACAAACTCAGATGAGGACAATACCCTCAAATTGCCTACATGTGAAGTCTCATGAGGGAAGGTGAATTGGTCTCAAGATCAAAAAGCCTTCCTAGAAGAGCTCAAAAAGGATTTTAAAAATCAGTTGAGAGAGGTAGAAGAAAAAATGGGGAGAGAAATGAAAGCAAAACAAGAAAACTATGAAAAAAGAATCAGCAGCTTGGAAAAGGAAGCACAAAAATTGACTGGCCAAATGGAAAAAAAAAAAAAAGAGCATAATTTTACTGAAGAAAACAATGCCTTAAAAATTCATTTGGCCAAATGGAAAAAAAAAAGGTGCATAATCTCATTGAAGAAAACAATGCCTTAAAAATTAAAATTGGTCAGTTGGAAAATAAGCAATCCATGAGACACTAGGAATCAGTCAAGCAGAATCAAAAGAATGAAAAAATAGAAGAAAATGTGAAATACCTCATTGGAAAGACAACTGATCTGGAAAACAGATCAGGGAGAGACAATTTGAGAATCATTGGACTGCCTGAAAGCCATGACAAGAAAAAGAATCGAGACACCATATTCCAAGAAATTATTAAGGAGAACTGCCCTGATATCATAGAATCAGAGGATAAAATCATCATTGAAAGAATCCACCAATCACCTCCTGAAAGAGACCCCAAAAGGAAAGCTCCAAGGAATATTGTAGCCAAATTCCAGAATTATCAGGTGAAGGAGAAAATACTCCAAGTAGCCAGAAAGAAGCAATTTGAATATCATGGAGCCACAGTCAGGATTGCTCAGGACCTGGCAGCTTCAACATTAAAGGACCGCAAGGCTTGGAATATGATATTCCGGAAGGCAAAGGAGCTTGGATTGTAGCCAAGAATCTATTACCCAGCAAAACTTTCCCTCTTTCAGGGGAAAAGATGGACATTCAATGACATTGGGGACTTTCAATCTTTCCTGGTGACAAGACCAGAGCTGAATAGAAAATTTGATTTCAACATACAAGACTCAAGAGAAGTTTAAAAAGGTAAACAGAGGGGAAAAAAAAAAGGTTACTCAATTAGGTTAAACTGCTTATATCCCTACACGGGAAGATAATACTCATAACTCTTAAGAACTGTAAATGTATTTGGGCAGAGAGAAGGAGTTTACACAGAGGGTATAAATATAAATTGTCTTTGATGTGATGATACAAAAAAAATTAAGGGGTTAAAAAGGGAGTCTGAGGGGAGGAAAGGAAAGGGGAGGTGGAATGGGATGAATTATATCATATGAAGAGGTGAAAAAAAAAAACCTATTACAATAGAGGGAAAGAAAGGAGGGGTGAACATTGTTTCAACCCTACTCTCATTAGATTTGATTCAAAGAGGGAATAACATATACCGTTCATTGGGATAAAGAAACTTAGCGCATTCTTTAGGGAAACAAAAGGGGAAGGGAAAGGGGGGGACTGATAGAAGGGAGGACAAAAGCAAGGGAGAAAAGCATAAAGAAAAGAGAGGGGGGTGATAAAAAGGGAGGGCAGATTGGGGGAGGCAGGGGTAAGAAGTAAAACATCAGTGAGGAGGAATAGGGTGAAAGAAGGGGGGAAAAGTACAAAGGGGGTAAATAAAATGGAGGGGAATAGACAGTCAGTAATAATAACTGTGAATGTGAATGGGATGAACTCTGCTATAAAACGAAAGTGAATTGCAGAGTGGATTAAAAACCAGAATCCTACAATATGCTGTTTACAAGAAACACATTTGAAGCAGAGAGATACACACAGAGTAAAGGTAAAAGGCTGGAGCAGAATATATTATGCTTCAGCTAAAGTAAAAAAAGCAGGGGTAACAATCCTTATCTCAGACAAAGCACAGGCAAAAAGATCTCATTAAAAGAGATAAGGAAGGAAATTACATCTTGCTAAAAGGTACTATAGATAATAAAGTAATATCTATATTAAATATGTATGCGCCAAATGGTATAGCATCCAAGTTCTTAGAGGAGAAGTTATCAGTATTTCTAAACACAACCAACAAAGTCCAGCAGCAAGAGATAGAAAGAGAAATTCCATTTAAAGTAACAGTAGATAATATAAAATACTTGGGAGTCTACTTGCCAAGACAAACCCAGGAACTGTATGAGTACAACTACCAAACACTCTTCACACAAATCAAATCAGATCTAAATAATTCAAAAGATATCAACTGCTCATGGATAGGCAGAGCTAATATAGTAAAAATGACAATACTGCCTAAATTAATTTACTTATTCAGTGCCATACCAATCAGACTACATAAAATTATTTTATAGAGTTAGAAAAAATAATAACAAAATTCATCTGGAAAAAAAACATCAGGAATATCCAGGGAAATAATGAAAAAAAAATTCAAAGGAAGGTGGGTTAGTGGTACCAAACCTGGAACTTTACTATAAGGTGGCAGTCATCAAAACTATCTGGTACTGGCTAAAAAATAGAGTGGTAGATCAATGGAATAGGCTAGGCACAGGAAATACAGTAGTAAGTGACACTAGTAATGTAGTGTTTGATAAATCCAAAGACTCCAGCTTCTGGGATAGGAACTCAGTATTTGAGAAAAACTGCTGGGAAAACTGGAAGACAGGTTGGCAGAAATTAGGCATAGACCAACATCTGACACCTTATACTAAAATAAGGTCAAAATGGATACATGATTTAGACATAAGAGGTGATACCATAGGTAAATTAGGAGAGAAAGGAATAGTCTACCTATCAGATCTTTGGAAAGGAAAACAGTTTCTCACCAAACAAGAGACAGAGTATATTATAAAATACAAAATGGGTGATTTTGATTACATTAAATTAAAAAATTTTTGTACAAACAGAAGCAATGCATCCAAAATTAGAAGGGAGGCAGAAAGCTGGGCAACAATTTTTATGGCCAGTACTTCTGATAAAAGCCTCATCTCTAAAATATATAGAGAACTAAATCAAATTTATAAGAATCCAAGTCATTACCAATTGACCATTTCTCAATTTTTTCATTAATTTTGTTTTTCCAATGTGGATAGTTACAACACATTACTTTGGATTTCACTGAAGAATCTTTCTAGTATTCCAAGGTTCAATACAATAAGTACAATTTCATCTGTGAAGGAAAATATTTAGAGAGCCAATAATAGGAAATCTTTTTACTGGACTTTAGTCCATACAACTTCAATGATATTGGCAGACGTAACTGGCAAACATTTATTTCCCTGTTTGGTATCTCACTTGAATTCAATACTCAATGGATCACTGAGAAGAGTAAATGCTGAAATCCTGTCTGTCATGGGAAATTATTGAGGATTCAACTACTGAATATCCTTGGCACTTATTTGCTTTCTCTTTGGAAACACCACCAGGCTGAGTATTACTAGAAATAAACTATATTAGTCTTTGTTTTAAAATTTTGTTTATGTGTTTGTTTTTGCTGCCTTTTGTTTTTACATTATAGCCTTTTCTGGATTTTCTCACTCTAGGCCTGAATAAAGCTCTACTTTGTAACAAAAATAAGTAAAATAACTTAGCAAATGCAGCGGATATTGTGACTACATCCAAACGTGTATTTAGCATTCTCCTTCATGGGTACCCCATTTCTCCTCCAAGATTGGTTTCCTCTATTGTCTTTTCCCGGATCAAAACTGTTAATTCTAATTAGTCAGAGCTCAGCTTCCTTTCAGGGTTATTTTTATTTATATTATTGGAGTCATTATGTGTTTTGTTCTCCTGATTGTGCTTCCTTCACTCCATATCGGCTCATACAAGTCAATCAATTAAGTGCCTTATATGTAGTTGTCACTCTATTGGACACTGGGAATATAAAACCAAACACTCCCCTCCTTCAAAGAGTTTACAATCTATCTTGAGAGAGGAAAGCATATATATTTAGGTATACACAAAATTAAACAGGGTAACTTTTGAAGGGTGACATGCATCTGGTAATAACAAGAAAGACTTCATACAAAGGTGACACAAGCTGAGTCGTGAGGAAAAGTAGGGACTCTAAGAGGCCACAAGGAGGAAGGAATGTAATCCAGTCATGGGGACAGATGGTTCAAAGGCATGGAAATAGGATATATAATATTATACATACAGAACAATAAAAATGTTCAGTGTAGCTTTACTATACAATCCTGGAAATGGAGCAATGTAGAATGGGGCTGGAAAAGATAAATTGGGTCAAGATTGTGAACATTTCCACATGTTATCTCCCATATCTTTGTGGATATTTTTTCTATTTGTATCTGCAGAGTTTAGCCCAGTGCTTAGCTAATAGTAACTATTTACCATCCGCCCCATTCATTCATAATCTTCTAATTATATCTAACAAATAATTGAGTATTTTTGGCAGATTGAATTTCAGATGTACTATGCATTTTGTAGATACTTTGCATATGACTTCTTTTTCTATTATTTCTTCCTAGATTTTTATATTGTATTTATTTTTGTGGGTACATTTTGTAGCTTGTTACTTTAATGAAACTATTGCCTCAGTTTCTTTCCTGATTCTCTAGGACTTTCTAAGTAAATAATCAGTATGTCTGCAATTAGAGAACATTTTGTATCCTCTTTGACTGTCTTCTTACTCTTATTTTTTCTCTTAACTCATTGATATTGCAAACAGTTTTACAAAAATGTTAAATAGCAGGAAAATGGGGAATGTTTCCTTTACTCCTTTATTTAGTGGAAAAACCACTAGTGTTTCCCAATTGAATATAAAGCTAGATTTTGTCTTTAATGATTATCTACTGTTGTCATTGGAGGTGGGGAATTCCTTCTATTCTTATCCTTAGTAAATCATGACAGGATCAAGGTTTTGCTATTTTCTTCAATATAGGTCAGTTTTCAATAAAGGCAAAAAAAAAAATACCCTCCCCCTGATACTTGATTGACCCATGTTTCCCTTGACAAATCTTCCAGGTCATCAAAGGTCGTAAAAAATGTCATTCATTTGGAGAGAAAGGCCCCTTTTATTTTGTAGATGTAATGATTGGAATGACGCCACCTGCTGGAGACTTACTGTAGAAGAGTTCTGCCCATGAAGTGAAGGTCTTTGAGGGCAAGACCAGGAGTCTTTTCTTTGGCATCAGGAAGTGACGTTGGGTAGTGGGAGGAAGAAGGAAGAGAGTAGCGCTCGGTCTGACTCTCTTTCCTCTGGACTCTGGTGGAGAAGGGAGCTAGAAATGTGCTCTCCCTTTAATAGATAGGAATCTAGGCCTTTCTCTCTCTCTTTACCAAATTCTTATTCTCCTTAATAAATGCTTAAAAGTCTAACTCTTGCTAAAGCTTATAATTTATTGGCGACCACTCATTAGATATTTTAGACAGTTTAGCTAGAATTTTACCCCTTAACAGATGGCTGACCACGAAGAGGAAAGCTAAACCTCAGTCTTCTGATCTTCTGGTTGGGTAAGAAATTTCCCCTACCCTTTAAACTGCTAAGTACTGGCGCACTGGCTGTGTTTTCCCTTTAAATTTTTTTGAATGGACCTTTTAAACTCCCTAATTACCCTATTTTTGATTTTAGTCTGTTTAACCAGACAAATGGGAGATAAGATCATGTTAATGCTTTGTTTTTGTGGATTTTCTATTTTTCTTTTTATTTTTGTTAAAAGAGCCAGCAACTTACTCACACTAGGAAATATCTCTCCCTCTCCCAACCATGCTTTTTCAGAGAAACCTGAAGAGATTCACTCAGCTTTTCCCAGTTCTAACACTAATTGTTGCTCTAATTTTGCATGCCTGGAGGCAATGACCCACCCTCTAGAAGCTTTTAATCCCCTAGCTCCCTGAGGCAAAGTGGGGGAAGAGGAATCCAGGCCTGAGTTCAAAATCAAGTCTGATTCAAATTGCGCTGGTCCCTCCCCTCCTCTCCAAACCCCACCCTTTACTCCTCCCATGGCCAAGCCCATTGCTTCTCCTGCCTGGGAAGTCCAGAGAACTGATGCTCATGGGCAACTTTCTCTAACTACATTTGCAGCTTCAGGCTCAGCCCTTCCCCAGCCTGGCTGTGCTTCTGAGACAACTTTAGAAAACCCTTTAAATTCCACATATGCCTGTTTTGTTCATAATTTTACTAACCTGCTTTTGTCTTTAATTAGTAATCTTATAAAGCATTTGTATGGTGAAAAGACTGACAGACAATATAGAGGGGTTAAAGAAGAAAAACTTAAGCTGAATAAGAATGACAATCATCACCATAGTTCAAGACTCCACTTCTTTTGCCATGGAAGGGTATATATTTTACAGAAATGTAGAAGTAAGCAGCAAGATATTGATATGAGTATTGGGGATTTTAGATATCGGAATCAAAAGTGTTCTAACTTCACTCAGATTATTAATGTCAGTTCAGAGGTTACATAGATTTATATGCTATTACATATACATTTTGAAATTAATGGTATGGGTTTATTTTCATAGAGATTTTCATGCTTTTGAGATTGTATTTTATACTTAGTTTTTAAAACAAGGAGAATATTTGTAAAAGCTTTTTATAGTCATGTGATCAAGTTTATATTTTATAATACTCTTATTAATATTAAGTTCATATTCATTTAGATTTCCCTAGTTTGAATTTCATTGTCTTTTATTGTTCCATGTGTATTTTTTTCTATTTATTCATCTCTCTAATTTTGAAACATTGCAAGATGGTTTTGATTTCATAATACAATGTTAATTCTAGGAGTATTGTGCTCCCATATTCTGAGTTGTTTCTTTTTGTTATTTTTTCTCAACTGATTATTTGATCAAACTCTTTGAAGCATTTCCCTGGCAAATTGGTTGCCATGGCAAGTGTAAAGAAGTATTATTTTTGATAAGCATATTCCAAAAAAAAAAAAAAGAGGGGAACATTTGTAAAAGTTTTCTTTTTTAAAAAAAAAAGTTTTCTTTGAGATTGTGTTGTGATTTAACTTGTATTTAAATGTTTCGATTTTTCACAAAAGTAATTGTATGCTAAGTAAAAAAAAAAAGATATTATTTGAAATTGTTGCATAATTATATATTGTGTTCTGAGTCAAGATGTGTTCACATTTTTTGCAATCATTTATTATCCTCAATTTTTAAATCCATATGAGACTTGGATTATGGGAACTTATCATTTAAGACACTAATTACGTTTATTCTGAGTTATCAGATGCCAGTTGGCCAAGATGCCATCCAATCACAAGAGGAATACATGCAAGAACAGACACTGAACTGTCACATGAGGGGAGACATGCATGAAGTCAAGGTATGGCTGAGAGAACGGCTTTTGACAAATGTTGAGGTTGGATTCTCTTGGTTTAATATTTTATTTTATTTTTCCCCACAATATTGTATAGATGGCTGGAAGTATTCATCCCACCCATCTCACTTCTACACCTGGCTTCTATGCTCCCTCCTATATGCCTGATGCCATGGACATCTTAATCCCATGGATCTGATTAAGTCTGACTCAGTTTCCTCCAATATGTTCGGTGGAATGGACGTATATTCCATCCACCTATTTTAAGCCTGGCATACTGTATGGGCAGTACATATTGCTCAAGTGTGGGAATGCTCATATCCCATCATTTCTCTGTTCTTTTATGGTAACCCCCATAATTATCTCAGGTGTCATGATAAATAACAGTGTTGAATTTGGCCTTGACATCTGTTACTAATTATATTAGATTTTAAATTTTTCATAATGGCATGAGGATAATTAGGCAGATGATGCAAAAAGTGATAAAACAAAGATAAAAATTATTTTTATTAATTAATATTGCAGCAATTGTCTTTTCAATTACCCTCCATAAGGGGGGACTATATTAATATTAATTTTAAAGAATGTTTCAATTTTTGTTTTATTATATGTTTCATGTGTAACAACCAAGATTCTGTATTCCCTTAGACATGTTTTTGAGAACTTTCATTGTTTGATTTGATTATTGACAAAGCTATTTTAAAGTTGTGTTAAGCTCAATTTTGTAGGAAATTTCCTGGCTGATTACCAGTATCCACACATCAACCCCTGAAAAGTCTTCCATTCCACGACTACACCTAGAGGACATCTGAGAAAAGACTTTCAGAGACTTTAAATGAACAGTTTTGTTTTGTTGTTGTTGTTTTTTTTTCTCTTTTCTCTTTCTGTTATAATATACACCATCTGTAACATGTATTCTCTGCAGAGGCCCTCCCTTTGCAAGACCAATGTCAAAGCGTCGGTTCATGAGGACAAAAAAAAATCGCCCCTCTGGACAAAACTTTCCTCTCTTCCTTTTCTATATTGTTGTTCACATATTATTAGTTAGCAATAGTTATTATATTGTTTTTACTGTTCCGTCAAGGAAACATTTTATTTCTTGAGGAACAACAGGGGGGACTGTAACGATTGGAATGACGCCACCTGCTGGAGACTTACTGTAGAAGAGTTCTGCCCATGAAGTGAAGGTCTTTGAGGGCAAGACCAGGAGTCTTTTCTTTGGCATCAGGAAGTGACGTTGGGTAGTGGGAGGAAGAAGGAAGAGAGTAGCGCTCGGTCTGACTCTCTTTCCTCTGGACTCTGGTGGAGAAGGGAGCTAGAAATGTGCTCTCCCTTTAATAGATAGGAATCTAGGCCTTTCTCTCTCTCTTTACCAAATTCTTATTCTCCTTAATAAATGCTTAAAAGTCTAACTCTTGCTAAAGCTTATAATTTATTGGCGACCACTCATTAGATATTTTAGACAGTTTAGCTAGAATTTTACCCCTTAACATAGATTTCTGAAGACTTTTAAAATCACCATGTATTGTCCTGCTGAACAGACACTTTTCCATAAAGAGATGAAGGGAACCACATCTAGGGAATGTAAGTGCACCAATTCTCTTGTTATATATCCTTACTATGTAAGTAAGAAGTAAACCTACTGTTGTCAACTATTCAATTATTTGCACATCTCAACATTGAGACTGAAATAATAGCACGCTAGCATTAAGTTCACTCTTTTTTTTTTTTAAGTGACGCCATTGGGGTTAAGTGACTTGCCCAGGGTCACACAGCTAGTGTTAAGTGTCTGAGGCCGGATTTGAACTCAGGTACTCCTGACTCCAGGGCCGGTGCTCTATCTACTGCGCCATCTAGCTGCCCTAAGTTCACTCTTAATATAGGATTTTTAATATAAATAAAAGGTCTTTTCTGGCACTTTTTAACACAATTATGTGGTTGTAGATGTCTTTGTTTTTAATGTGATTATAATATTGTTTTTTTTCTTTTTGGGGGGCAATGAGGGTTAAGTGACTTGCCCAGGGTCACACAACTAGTAAGTGTCAAGTGTCTGAGGCTGGATTTGAACTCAGGTTCACTGTCCTGCCTAGCTGCCCCCATAATATTTTTTTTCTTAATGTTTAAGCATCCTTGGATCTGTATCATAAATTCTAATTTGTCAAAGTGAATAGAATTTCAGCATATATTGTTAAAGTGTTTTTACCAAGACTTTGTTTAAATATTTCAGTGAATATTCAATAATAATATTGTCTGCAGTTCTTTCTTTTATTTAATTTTAAGGTATTAAAATAGTATTTGTCTCATAAACAAGTTTGGTAGTGTTTTTAATAAATGGTCAAGAATAATTTGGTATGAATGTTACAAAGAAAATTTGATGAGTTGTCCCATAAATCCAACAATCCAACTGGACCAAGGTTTTATTTGGCGTTATTTTGTTTTTGTTTTTTGCTTATTTGAAAACACAAATTATGTCTTTCACATGTCTTTCCCTTTGCCTTGTCCTTTAGAACTTTTCTACATTTTTTTTACCATTTCAGATTTGTCCAATATTAACATTTACTGAGTACTTACTCCATAATTATAGTATTATGCTAGGTAACGATAGGGATATATTAAGCATCTTTAAATCACTACAATAAACATACTTTAAAAATATTCCTTTTTATTGTTTCAGTTTTCACATTCTTGAAGAATACCTTTAAATAAATAAAAACAATGACAACAACCACAACAACTGGTACATTGTTTGTTTTTCTTTTTGTTTTTCTTCCCCAAGCTGTTGGCATTAGATAAATATTGAGAAACTGTGGTGTCACGCCAAAAAAAAAAAAAAAATTAAATAGGAGTCAGGAGATTTGAATCCTGGTTCCAAATAGTATAAGTATGTAGCTTTACCTCTTTGGTGCTCCGTCTATAAAATGAGGTTTCACACTTAATTATTTATAGAGTCTAATGTTAACAATAGTGATGATGATGGCATGACAGTGATGATGATTAGCATTTATATAACACATATTATTTCACTATGTGCTAGGCATTATTATTGTAAAGATTGGAATGACGCCACCTGCTAGAGACTTACTGTAGCAAAGCTCTGCCATGAGGAGAAAGCATCTAAGGGCAAGACATCTGGCTCTTTGGCATCAGGAAGTGATGTTTGCTGGTGGGAGGAAGAGGGGATGAAGCTAGTGCTCTCTCTCTTTACTCAGGACTCGGGTGGAGAAGGGAGTTAGAAATGTGCTCTCCCTTTAATAGATAGATGAATCTAGGCCTTTCTTTTCACCAAATTCTTATTCTCCTTAATAAATGCTTAAAAGTCTAACTCTTGCTAAAGCTTACAATTTATTGGCAACCACTCATTAGATATTTTAGGCAGACTATCTAGAATTTTAGCCCCTTACATTTGATCCTCAGAACAACCTTGACAGGTATGTGCTATTATTATCCCTTTTTTTACAGAGAAGAAGGAGGTAAATGGCTTACTAGGGTCACCCAATTGGTAAGGCAGGATTTGAACTCAGGCCTTCCTGACCACAGGTCCTGTGCTTTATCTACTGTGCCACCTCCCCTTCCCTTCCCATATGTTGTGTGGGAAAAAGACATGGTGTTAAAAAGATCTAGGTTCAGATCATGGGACTACCATGCTGCCTGTGTGACCTGTGATTGAGATTTTCCCCAACCCTTAAATATAAGGGATTTAACTATGGTAATAATCAGTACATAGACGACAAATTGTGATTTAATATGTTTAGGTATACTTCAGTGGTATTCTTTTGTAGCTTAAGCAAATGATAATAGAATAAGTAAGATAGATATTTCTAGAGTTTATGTATATTCTATATATTAGATTGATGCAGAAACCACATAAGTGAAACCACATAAATTAAAACCATTAGTTTAATCCACTGTGGTTAGGTATCCACCAATTAGCTTAAAGGTCAAATACTAAAAATAGTTACTCTGGACCAATCAGACCTTGAAAAAAGTTACCTTTGGAGATGGATAACATTAATGGATTTCACTATCCCATTCTTTCAACTGTGGTTTCTAGCATTGTATGTACGATCCACTGTGGTGGATCCACTAGTTGAATTACATAATTTTGCGCAAGCCTGAGGTTTCCAATATTCAATGAAGATTTGTTGTACATACATCACTTGAATTGTGTAGTGTAAATGGTGTTTCTGAGAAGGGTTAGTCTAAAGAATAGTAAGTTATATAAGCATTTAAGCCTCATAGGGGTATAAAAGCAGCTGAGAGACACTACTTGGGGTCTTTGTGTCCTAGACTGGAGCCTGGCTTTACTGTGAGACAGGATCCTTCTCTCAATAAACCTATTTTCTATGGCTTGAAGACTTTGCTTTTTCTTTTCCTTAGTCGGACTTAGAAATAGACCTCTCATAAGCCATTTAGTATATCTGGACCTCAATTTACAGATTTGGTAAATAAGAAACAGACCTAGAACATTTCTAAGTTCTATGTTACCTCTAACTTTGTACATGTGTACGTGTCTGGTTTCTAATGCTCTGTTTCTTAGTAACCATAACAACAGCCTGAGAAATCTGTATCTGATTACCCTATAACAAATAAATAGATATATATTTTAGATAGAAATTTGCCTTTCTTTGGTGTAGTTCACTTGTTTTCTTTTACACCACCATGATAAAGAGGATATAAAGTAGCCCTCACTTGAATAATAATAATAATTTCCCCAACCTCCATTCCCAGGCTCTTGTTCTCAACCAGAGAAAGAAAATATGAATGTCTCAGTCACATCAAACTAAACAGAAAGATTGCTAACCTGTCTTGGAAGAAATCTTCCAGTGGCCATTTGAAAGGTCTGCCTTGGAACCTTTCAGTAGAGACTCAAACATTATAGGAAGTGGAAGGAAGGAGGAAGGGCAGAGCATGTAGGGCTGCTGCCCAAAAAAATGAAACCATCAGCTACTGTTCCCCAACCTCCTGGCTCTCTCATCTTGCTTGCTCCACTCCTGTCTGCTATACATTTTGCACTGTCCGTCTCCCCCAGTAGGACACCAGTCCTCTGAGCACTCAGAAGCCAAACAAAACCCGGATTCACAGATATGTAACTGTTTTTCTTTGCTCATGGCATTAAAAGGAAAAAAAAATTCTGTTAGCACAGGGCTCCAGTGTGTTTATTTTTTGGCCAGCTGCAACATACTACCCTCACAGGGGATCACCTAAAACCAGGTATGCTTTGAGTTGGAGGGTAATGTCAAACTTAAGCTGTGGGCTTGGCCTCTCTCAATGAATTATGACCTTGTCAAGAGCCTTTTTAAAAAAATCAAGTAAGTTTTCTATCAAATCAAATACCTACACAGTAAATTATATTTTTGGTGCCAGGCTGGCTCTTCCATCCCTGCCCCCCCCCAACATATACACATCCCTTGATTTTTTTCCAGTCTTCCCCATCATCATTCTCCACCCCCACTAGCTCTGATATAGAAATTTTGGCAATGAGAAGTACAAAATGGTGAGGCCCTTAGTATTTGAGAACAGTGATTTCTCCTTGGGCCTCTTATAGTGTTTATGCATTTGGCTTATGGTTCAAATTTATAGAAATATAAGAATGGAGTAAAGAGAGAAAGAAAAAAATGGACATAGATGAATCATGATTATGTGTTTCTGCGTATATAGATATACATATATGTATATAATCACACATGAATATATACACAGAATACATGCAGGCTTATATATACATATAAGTATACATATATATGCAGAAATATGTATATATATAATATATTTAGCTGTATCTATATAGCTAGAGAGAGAGAGAGTAACAGAATTAGGGCACGTACTTTTGGACACAATCTTATTTTTAACTATCCTAGGATTATTAGGGTGACAATGTAAAGGACTTGATCTAAGAAGATAACCTAGTAAATCTTGGGTCTCTTTCAATTCCTATGAATTGATAGTAAAATAAAGATTTAGGAGATTGATATCTCTTCATTTTAAATTGAAAGATACTTCTCTTGAAAGAACCTTCTGGACCAGTAATCCATGGGGAAACTATATTAAAAAAATACTTAGCATCCTAAGTTTTGAGCAAATGGAGATGAAATCAAAGTTAGGGTTACCTTGGCACCCAAATCACTATGGAGTCAGGAGCTCTAAGCACTGTCCCTCTGGAAGTGTTGTCTGACTGATATTTCAACATACATTCATCTCTGTGGGTTTCCATAGTGACCATCAATTGATCTTTTTTATGGATAAGCCTTTAGGTATTCAGAATTCAGTTCTGGCACCAATCATTATCACTTTACATGACCCAAAGGAACTTATTTGGAATATTTTCATCAAGTTGTACCATTTCTTTCTGGGCATATATAAAACATTCCTTGAATGAATTGCAATCTGTTTACATTACCAACTGGAATGGCTACAGGATTGAAGAGAAATCCCTGATACTTGTGTCTCAATATTCTAAACTCAATTTAAATATTCTGTAGTTGGACCTGAAATATGTATGAAAGGTTGCTATGATATCAGTACATTCTTCACTTGAATATATACTTGGTTAAGTTGACAGGAATTAGTCTTTCTGATCTAATACCCCTAATTTTCTTCACCTTCTTTGGCTAGAAGCCACAGCTCATGAGCACATTTCTTTTCTATTTTAATTTTTTTTAGGGGCAATGAGGGTTAAGTGACTTGCGCAGGGTCTCACAGCTAGTAAGTGTCATGTGTCTGAAGCCAGATTTGAACTCAGGTCCTCCTGAATCCAGGGCCAGTGCTTTGTCCACTGTGCCACTTGGCTGCCCCCCCCCCACTTTGTTTTTTTATTTTTATTTTTCATGAGCACATTTCTATCAAAAATACCATAATCCTTATAGATTGTGTTATAACCTTGGAGTTATTCCCAATTATTTATCTTTTTTCATTGAATATATTCAAGGATGTTCCAAATCTTCTACCTCCAAAGTATCTCTTGTATGTGTACTTTCTTTTTAATACATATTCATTGTGCTAGTTCAATCTCTCATCATCTCTTTTTTGAGACAAATATTATAGTTTTTCTTTTTTTATTTAGTCTCACTGTCCCAAGCCTCTCCCATCTCTATATTCATATACCACATTGTGGTCAAAATGCTTTTTACTAAAGAAGACATGTAACAATATCTTTTTCCTGCTCCATAAATTTCAATGGCCCCCTATTGATTCTAGGATCAAATTCCTCTGTTTTGATTTTAAAGTCTTTGGCAATTTGACCCCAAACTATCATTCTTCTGCTCAACTGCCTAGCCAAGCTTTCTTCTTGCAGTTCATTACACACTCTCCTCTATCTCCCAGAACCATAATGTATACTCTCCCATAGATATAATGCACTCCCTTATCACCTCTGCCTCTTAGTTTTCCTTATTTCCTGCAAAACTCTACTCAAATGCAATCCTCTTCATATAGACTTTCTGATGACTCACTCATTCACCTAGTGCTCTCCCTGCCAGAATTATCCTTATTTTGCATATATTTTGCAAATTTGGGAGTAATTGTTTGGCTGAAGAGGAGCACAAGTTGTTCTTTATCTTAGGGTCTCCCCTCCACCCACCCATAACTGCAGAGCTATTCTTTTCCAGATCCACACTTAGCATTTCTCTCTCCTCCCCTCCCCTAGCCAGGGAAGAATAGGATTATTTAAACCTTCGGGAAGAATCAATGCCGAAGCAAATTTCACTAGGCCAAAAACTGGAAAAGTGTTCTGTTTCTACTTACCAATAATTCTCTCATCAAAACATTACTGACCCTTTCTTGTCCAAGTGGACTCAGGACCTTATAGATTTATTCAAGCCTTTTCTTTCTTTTACAATATAGAATATATGAATAAATTCTTTTTTGTTTGTCTTAAGCTTCCAGTAATCTCAGTCTTCGTCTCTCTTTTCTTTGAGCAAATGAAATGAATTGTTAAACTTCACTTTCATCTTAATACAAATTTTTAGAGACTATGAGGATAAAAATGTAAATTACACTTTAAAAAAAGAGAGCTAAGAATGGGATTGAATTCATTCTTCACTGGGGAAAAGAGATCACAGAAAGGAGAAGGAGGAATGGAATCACCATCTCAGATTGACTTCTTTGGCAAGTTCAGCAATTATCTGCCCAGACTCTCCCCATGGCCCTGAAATCCGGTGATGAGCTTATTCTGGTAGCTTTGCCTTTAATTCCATGTTATCTGCTCTCCCTGATTTCTGCTGGCCTCTATCTCCTGCTTATCTACTTGTTATCTTCCTTTGCTCCCTTGGTAGCAATGGTGCATGAACATAGATCCTTTGTGGCAATGACAATGGGGATGGCTTAGGGGGGCACATTATTTTTCCCTTGAATTTCCTATCCTAATACTTTGGGGTTATAACACTTTATGATTTAATCATTTACATTTTTAATAAATAGTCAGCAATAATTTATTAATAACATCCTATGTGACATGCAACATCCTATGCTAAGCACTGGCAATAAATAAACATAAAAATAACAATAATAAAAAGATGATGCTTGTCCTTGAGGAGTTGGAGGAAGACAACATCCAAATTAATGAAGGGAAGCTGAAAAACTGAGGTGAAGGAAGGTACCTGAAGCAGGGGCATGGTAGAGGAGTCAGTCAGAGAAATCCCTAAATAGGGACATCAGTTGAGAAATAAGGAGATTTCTGAGCTGGCTCTCTCCCTGAATAGAGGCAGAAGTTAGAGATGAGAGGGAGAACTAAGACTTATGAGATCTTGGAGGATGGTGAAGTTATTTCAATTATAAGTTTCCTAGGTCATGATGGAGAAGTTAGTCAGAAAAGTCCCAAAGTGATTCAGCCAGATGAGAAACAGATATCTAAAAGATTAAGAGCTGAGATTTTCATAGGTGAATCCCAGGTTATACTTATATATGTACATATTGTCTCCATCTTAGAATATAATTTCCTTGAGAGAAGGAACTATTACATTCTAGTATTTTTGTCTTTATATGCCTGGTATCTAGCAATGGTCCTGAAGACAATTTTGTTAATTGATTTTTTGACAGCCTTACCCTCAAAGAATTGGAATTCTAAATTCCTCAGACCAGTAAAATGGTGGCTATCATGATACTCTACTCCCTCTCTATAGAATGTCAATCAATAAATGTCATAATTCTTAGAGAAAGGAGGAGAGATTTAGTCCATAGAAACTATTTGTTACTCACAGAAGAGGTCGCACATGAAATGTATTAGGCAGTATTTGACATGGTTCGCTATGAAAATTAACTTTTCTGCTAATCTAGAAAACTTAGCATTAGTTCCACTCATGTTTAAATCATAAAGACTAGAATTTGAATATCTGGAAGGTACTTTGACCTCAGAGCATACATGTATTCATAAGAAAAAACTTATCAAATTGTCTAGTTAAAACTTTAGTCACAGAAGATAATGAAATACAAGGCCTTAATTCCTTAATAGATAAGTGGTCAAAAGTAATTAAAAATATTTCTCAAAATATAAATGGTAAACTATTGATGACCATATGAAGAATGTTCTAAATATCTGATAGTATGGAAAATGCATATCAAAACAACCCTGAGGTTTCACCTCACATTTTGAAAATTGTCAAATGATGAAAAGAAAACAAAATGGTAATAGTCAGTGTTGAAAGTTGTGGTATATGAATGTAATGAAATATTATTGTGCTTTAAGAAATGATGAGCAGGCAGATTTCAGAAAAATTTGGATAGACTTAAGTGGACTGATGCTGAGTGAAGTGAGCAGAACCAGGAGAACACTGTACATAGTAACAGCAACATTTTGTGATGTTCAACTGTGATAGACTTAACTCTTCTCAGCAGTGCAATGATCAAAGAACTCATGATGGAAAATGTTCTCCATAACCAGAAAAAAGATCTGTGGGTTCTGAATTCAGATTGAACTATACTGTTTCTAATTTATTTATTTATTTTTTAATGTTTTTTCCCTTTTATTCTGATTCTTCTTTCACAACATGACTAATGCAGAAATGTGCTTAATGTGATTGTACATATATAACATATATTGGATTGCTTTCTCTCTTGAGGAGGGGAGAGGGAAGGGAGGGAAGGACAAAAATTTGGAACTAAAAATCTTATGAAAACAAATGTTGAAGATTATCTTTACATGTAATTGGAAAATAATAAAATCCTTTTATGATTTCAAAAACAAAAACAAATTAAATTAAATAAAGATGAAAAAATAGTCAATGTTGAAAGACAGGGATACTTGTGTATTGTTGGTGAAGCTAAACAGATATTTTGGAAAGCAATTTGGAATTTTTCAAATAGGATGATTGAAATACAATACTCTTTGACCCCGAATTTACATTATACGCAAAGGATGTCATTGATAAGAAGAAAGTCTTCATAGACAACAAAATATTTATAGCAGCCCTTTTTTGTGATAACAAAGAATTGCAAACATAGTGGTGGTCATTGTGAAATTGCTAGACAAATTGTGTTACATGATTATAATGGAATATTACTATGCTGTAAGAAATTATTGATGTGATGAATACAGAGAAGAATGGAAAGATTTACATGAACTGAAGTAAGCAGAGTCAAGACATACAATGACTACAATAAGATAAATGAAAAGAAGAGGCAAAAAACAACAAAAAAATAAATGTTGGAAAACTACAATGAACAAGCATGGCTTAAAAGAGGATATGTGATGGGTAGCTAGGTGGTGCAGTGGATAAAACACCGGCCCTGGATTCAAGAGGACCTGAGTTCAAATCCAGCCTCAGACACTTGACACTTACTAGCTGTGTGACCCTGGGCAAGTCACTTAACCCTCATTGCCCCACCAAAAAAAAAAAAAAAAAGAGGATATGTGAGAAGACATTCCCACTTCACCCCTTTGTAGAGGTGGGAGTCCACAGGTATGGTATATTACACATATTTTCAGACAATTTTGCTATCAGTTTAACTTATTCTCTCTGTCTGTCTATCTTGATTCTATTAGTTACATATATAATAGTTCTCTAGGACAGGAAAGGAGAGGGCTACTATAAGAAATTTTGGTGATATAAGAAAAATTATATCAATAAAATTTTTAAAAATGCCAGTTACAATCTAAGTAGGATTTATGGATATGTTTTAAGGTGTTGTCAGAGGTACATGGAGGTTAAATGACTTACATAGGGCTATTTAGCTGGTGTCAGAAATATGATTTAAACCCAACTTTTTCTGAATCCAAACCCAGCTCCCTCTACTCCATTTTGCCTCAACTCAAGGTGTAGGTAGGGTAGATAGAGATATTTGAGTAGTAGTGTTGGTAGATTTTTTCAAATAATAGAAAGTAGAATCTGATGCAAACAAAGTATGCCAGTATTTTGGACATATTTGAGAAACTATATACAATGGCAGCAGTCATTCAAGGACTGTAACTACTTCCTTTTCTTTCTTTCTTTTTTTTTTCTCTCTGGGATATATCCCTCCTGCCCCTGCCACTAAAGCAATGAATGAAAAAGCACATTTTGCTTCTAAGGGGAGACTGAAAAAATATCATTCCATTATAGCATTTATGATTCAATCTTAATACAAGAAAGCATAGTGTCTCCTACAGCTGGAAATGAAAGAGTATAACCTTCTAATTTTACAATATTATATGAGTAAAAATATGTGTTTCTTTTTCATTTGAACCTCAGTTTTCTTGGCTGTAAAATGAAGGAGGGAGAATAAATGATTTGTAAGGTAACTTATAGTTTTAGCATTCTCTGATTCTGTGCTTTTAAAGTGTGTATCACTCTATATTTATTACTTTGTATCAGTTTTTTTGAAAAAGAGACCCTTCACCCAACCCACCTAGATATTTATAGCTTGCCTGACTGGCACAAAGGAAAGAACAAAGAAGATACACTTAATTTTATTATAGTCATTATTAAATAAAGGCCCAGGAAAATAGCAAGGGTGAATTAGTGATATGAATGAATGTAAATTTATGCAAATAACCATGTATATTTTATAAATTTCTGCCTCCAGAGAAATTTCCAAACAACCTCTCCCCATTTATTCATCTGATGTTTCTTCATTTAGGGATTTACTAATTCTACAGCTAATGTTAAAGAAGTTTGGCCCAAATAGAGCATTGTTTTAAGCTGATAAACTGATTTTACAAATACAATTTTCAAATAAGTATCCCTTTTCTTTTCAAGAACCAGATTTTAGCCCAAGGATTCTTCTTTGTCTTTCTCTCTGCCTCTCTCTATCTCAATCTCTCATTCTTTCTCTCTCTATTTCTCTGTCTCCTTTCTCTTCTTTCTTTTTTCTGTTTTGTGTATACAGTTAAAGCTTCTTGCTTCACATATATGTAAATATATGTATTCCCACATGCATATATATGTTTCCATATGTGTGTATAAAGTGCATGTGTAAAGTTTACTGGTTGTAGTAGCCCCAACTAAAGATAATACTACTGCTTATTGAACAAAGTTATTTTAACTGAAATTACTTTCTTTTCAGTTTTTTGGTTCTAACCAGAAAAAAATGTTTTGTTATAAATGTTCGTTTACATTTGATCTTTCCTTATATCATATGTCTAGCAGTGGGAGTTCTGGATCAAATGCACCGAACATTTTAGTTACTTGGTTTTTTTTTTAGCATAGATTGCTTTTAAGGATGTCTCTATATCACACATCCACCAACAGTAAATTAGTTTGTATGCCTTTCCAAAGCCCCTCTAGCATTGACCATGGCCATCTTTTGCCATTTGTGGCAGTTTTTTGGGTGTGAGGCTGTTCAGATTTTCATTGTTTAACTATGAGTAATTTGGAAAAATGTTTTACGTGGTCATTTATATTTTTCTTTTTTTTTTGTTCATAAACTTTGATCACATAAATGGAGGACTGTTCTTTGATCTTAAATATTTATGCCAATAACCTATCAGTTGGATATCAATCTTTTGTCATAAATATTTGATACTGTCCTCCCCCCAAAAGGAAGAATGCTTCTCTTTTTTTTACTGTTTTTGGATCATTCTGTTGGTATTAAAGCTATTCATTTTTATTAAATTGTAATGACCTATTTTGTATTTTGTGATCAAGTTTATCCTTTTTTGCTTACTCTTCTATATTATCCTTTTCACAACAGTGAAATATTTCTGGTTTCCTCCATTTTTTTTTTCATGATGTGATTTTTATTTAACAGTCACTTATCCATTTTTAACATACGGCACCATACAGTGTCTAAATGTTGGTCTAAACTTAATTTCAGCCATTCAGCTTTACAAATCTCCTAATAATTCTTGGCAAAGAGGGAGCCCCTCTCCTATTTCTTGGATTTATGAAGTATTAGGTTCTTGAAATCAATAGCTTCTGGTTCATAGTTATGTAGTTCATTCTACTGATATGCTTGTTCTACTTTTTAATCAACATGATGATTATAATTTTATAATATAATATGAAATCTGCAAGTGACTCCTCTCATTACTATTTTTTCTTTTCCTTGAGATTCTAGGTTTTTAATTCCTCCTAATAATTTTTAATTATTATTTTTGTCTAGCTTTAGGTACTGGACTACTGACAGAAGTAGATGAGGAAACTCTCTCTGTAAATCCAGGTCATTATCTTCTCTACAAACTTAGAGCTTTTAACAATTGCCCAAAGTACTGAATGTTTAAACGACTTACTTAGGTGTGTGTCAGAAATAGATTTTGGATATAAGTCTTTCTGACTCTGAAGTCAACTCTCTACTCATGCCATGCCACAATCCTTTAAAATATTTATTTACAATTTCTTTGTGCCTACACATTTGATCTTAGATAAGTAAGAATGAAAGACTGTTGGCCCTAAATTTCCCAGTGGCTCAGTGCTTTGTCCTTGTGATTAATTGTGTTTAAACTATGTTGATGCTCTTCTAATTCCACAAGTTCTTTTCCCTTATCCCACAATCCCATTTTGTTTATGCACTCCCTAATTTTAGTACCCTATTTAATTTATTGATTTGTTCTTCTTTGGTTTCCTTTGTTTAATTACATTGTATTCCTTTTTCTGTCTTCTTTCAGTTGAATGGTTGGTTCAATAATTGCCTTACTATTCTTACCTCTTATTCTTCTTATGTTCATTAGTTTTCTTTCTATATGAACGTTTTTCTAAGACTTTTTTCTTTCTCTTTAATTTTTCCCCCTAATTTTCTTTAATTCATCAATAGAAGTGTTTTTCTCATTTGAGAATATTTTAATTATCCAGGCAACTACTGGAACTCCTTCTTCTAAAAACTAAGTAGCCAATAGCTTCTCAACTTCTTTTGGTAATAATTTTATCATTTAAACAAGGTAAAACAAACAAAAGGAAATTCTGTTCTATTTCTTATTTTCAGTAACAGGGAGATAATAATTGCTAAATTGGGAAGGAGGGGAGCCTTCAGAGAAGTAACCACTCCATTCAAGAACAAATAGAAAAAAAGAGAAAAACTTGGCATCTTTTGACATATACCCTAGGTTTTGGAAAATCAGATTTCAAATGATTCCGAGGAAAATGAGGCAGTATCAAAGAAGAAAATGCTTTATAGAAAGTCACACTAGCAACACTTGGGAGATTTTAAAGAATGAAATTTTGTCCTAATCTCTCTGTTCATCTTTAATCTTATATCTTTCACTGACTTTCTTTTTAAATTATTTTTATTTCATCAAATGTTTGCCAATTAAATGTAAAACACATTTATATATATATATATGTATATATGTGTGTATATATATATATATATATATATATATATATATGTATATTTTTTTTTTGAAAATTTGAGTTTTAAATTGCCTTCCTCCCTTCAATCCATGGTGCTTCCAAGGTGCTATTATCTGTAGTGAGGTATGGTCTTTGTTCTCTTGGTATGCATTCTGGTCCTTACCCAGGAAGTGTTCCTTGGGTTTGAAATCACCACTATTGTTCAGAGCCTCTTCTCCTTTGGGACCTAAACGATACTGTTTTTCATCGTCCCTTATACAATGAGGGCAGAACTGGTATTATCTCTTAAGACTTCTAGTCCCTCTTGACCAAAAATGATCCTCTCTACCCTTCAACTGTGATCTAGAAGTGGGGTTAGGTAATGGAGTTGCCAACAATTTCTCCTTAGGGTTCCCACTCCCTCTTGATCAAAAGTTTTCTACCCTTTAACTGTGACCAAGAAGTGGCTATAAGCATTGGAGTTCCCAAAAATTGTCTGGTCCTACATCCAGTGCTAGCACAGGAGTAGCCTCTATTCTCTTTGTGAGCAGTTGTCAGCTCCTCTTACCATCTTGGACTTGATAGCTCCCAAAGCTGCTGCTACATCTGTTACCAGAACTTAGTTCCACCCCTGGTATTTTATTCATGTGGGTTCTATGCCATCCTTCTCTCCCATATCACATATCTCCCTTTGCAACCTCCTATTTTGTCTTGGCTCTACCCCTGAAAATTCTTTTGAACTGACTTTCAAACATCTCAAACTAGATTTTCAGTAGACATCTTAAAGTAAACATATCTAAAACAGAACCTATAATCATTTTCCTTAAGTTTTCTCACTTTTCCAACCCTTTCTATTACTGTAGAGGGCAACATCATCTTCCAGGTCCCTCAGGCTCACAAACCAGGAATCATCTGTGATTCCTTACTCTCTCTCATTCCCCCCATATCCAAACTGCCAAGGCCTGTCAATTTTACCTTTGCAACATCTCTTAAATATGTCCTTTCTTTCCTTTGACACCAACACCTCTCTAGTTCATGAACTCATCACCGCATGCCTTGATTACTGTAAAAGCAAGCTGATGGGTCTCTGGCATTTAAGTTTCTCCTTACTCAAAGCCATTTTCCATTCAGGCATTAAAATGATTTTACTTAAAACACCTTCATGTCACCTTCCACCCAAAAAACTTTAATGGCTACATATTTCCTCTAAGAACAAATGCAAAATTATCGATGTAACATTCAAATTCGTTTATATTCTAGCCCCCTCTACCTTTATAGTTCCGTGAAAAAAGAAAAATAGCACTTCATCTATTGACTCTACACATTTTCTTTTTTTCTGGTAAAAATATTTTATTTTTTTCCAGTTATAGGTAAAGATAGTTTTCAACATCTGTCCATATAAGACTTCCAATTTCAAACCTTTCTCCTTCCCTCCCCTTTCCCCCAGACTCCTAGACAGAAGGCAATCAGATGTAGGTTTTATATATATATATAAACTAACATTAAAGATATTTCTCCACTAGTCATGTTATAAGAGAAGAATCAGAGCAATAAGGAAAAAAACCTCAAAATAGAAAAACAACAGTCAACAAAACAACAGAAATAGTATTGTTCAATCAGCATCCATACTCCACAGTTCTTTTTTTTCTGGATTTGGAGATCCCCTTCTATCATGAGTCCCCCAGAACTCTCCTGTACCATTGCATTGGTGAGAAGAATCTAGTCCATCATAGTTGATCAACACACAATGTTGATGATACTATGCATAATGTTCTTCTGGTTCTTGCTCATCTCACTCATCATCAGCCCACACAAGACCCTCCAGGTTTCTCCGAACTCCTCCTGCTCATCGTTTCTTACAGCACAATTGAATTCCATTACATTCATATAACACAACTTGTTCAGCCCCCATTGATGGGCAACCCCTCAATTTCCAATCCCTTACCACCACAAAAAGAGCAGCTATAAATATTTTTGTACATGTCAGTCCTTTTCCCTTTTTTATGATTTCTTGGGGGAAAAGATCCAAAAGGACTCTACACATTTTCTCTACATGTCCCCTAAACCTGAAATGTTTGCACTCCCCTGCCTCTGACCACTATCCTCTATGGATTCCTTTAAGTCCCAACTAAAGTCCAACCTTCTACTGGAAGTCTTCCCTAATTCTTCTTATTCTTATGATTTCCCTCTTGCAAGAATTTCCTATTTATCATATAAATATATATGTATCTCATGATATATGTGTGCGTGTGTATATATGTTTTGGTTTCATGTTCTCCATTCACTTGCAAGATTCTTGATGAAAGGGATTGTGTTTTTCCCTCTTTTTTATTCTCTGAGCTTACTGAAGTTCCTGGCACATGGTGGATATATAATAAATGGTTTATTGAATTAATGAATAACTCTACATTCTGCTTTATATTATCAATTTCTTCTTTTATATATTGAATTTCTTTTTTAATTAATAAAGTATTTTTTCCCATTACATGTAAAGATAGTTCTCAACTTTTGTTTATACAAGCTTTCCAATTTCAGATTTTTCTCCCTCCCTCCCTCCCCTCCCTCCCCCATCCCCTAGACAGCAGGTAATCTGATATAGGTTATATATATATACACATAATAACATTAATCCTATTTCTGCATTAGTCATGCTATAAGAGAAAAATCAGAGCAATGATGAAAAACCCCGAAATAGAAAAAAACAACAGCACCAAAAACAAAAGAAATCATATGGTTCATTCAGCATCTATACTCGACAGTTCTTTTTTTTTTTTTTTCTTGGATTTGGAGATCCTCTTCTATCATGAGTTCCCTGGAACTCTTCTGTACCATTGCATTGGGGAGAAGAATATAGTCCATCATAGTAGATCATCACTCAATGCTGATGATACTGTGTACAATGTTCTTCTGGTTCTGCTCATCTCACTTATCATCAGCCCACGCAAGACCCTCCAAGTTTCTCTGAACTCCTCCTGCTCATTGTTTCTTACAGCACAATAGTATTCCATTGTATTCATATACCACAAGTTGTCCAGCCATTCCCCAGTTGATGGTCATCCCCTCAACTTCCAATTCCTTGCCACCACGGAAAGAGCAGCTATTAATATTTTTTGTACATGTGGGTCCCTTTCGCCTTTCCATGATTTCTTTGGGGAAAAAACCCAAAAGTGCTATTTCTGGGTCAAAGGGTATGGACAGCTTTATCGCCCTTTGGGCATAATTCCACATTGCTCTCCAGAATGGTTGGATCAGTTCACACCTCCACCAACAATGCATTAGAGTTCCAATTTTCCCACAGCTTCTCCAACATTTATTATCTTCCCTTTTTGTCATTTTAGCCAATCTAATAGGTGTCAGGTGGTACCTCAGAGTTGTTTTAATTTGCATTCTCTAATCAATAGACATTTAGAGCATTTTTTCATATGGGAATAGATAGCTTTGGTTTCTTCATCAGAAAACTTCCTATTCATATCCTTTGACCATTTCTCAATTGGTAATGACTTGGATTCTTATAAATTTGATTCAGTTCCCTATATATTTTAGAGATGAGGCCTTTATCAGAAGTACTGGCCTCAAAAATTGTTTCCCAGTTTTCTGTTTCCCTTCTAATTTTGGATGCATTGCTTCTGTTTGTACAAAAATTTTTAAATTTAATGTAATCAAAATCACCCATTTTGTATTTTATAATATACTCTATCTCTTGAGAAACTGTTTTCCTTTCCAAAGTTCTGAGAGGTATACTATTCCTTTCTCTCCTAATTTACCTATGGTATCACCTCTTATGTCTAAATCATGTATCCATTATGACCTTATTTTAGTATAAGGTGTCAGATGTTGGTCTATGCCTAATTTCTGCCATACTGTCTTCCAGTTTTCCCAGCAGTTTCTCAAAAACTGAGTTCCTATCCCAGAAGCTGGAGTCTTTGGGTTTATCAAACATTACATTACTAGTGTCATTTACTAGTGCATTTCCTGTGCCTAGCCTGTTCTATTGATCTACCACTCTATTTTTTACCTGGTGCCAGATAGTTTTGAAGACTGCTGCTTTATAGTAAAGCTCTAGGTTTGGTACCGCTAACCCACCTTCCTGTGAATTTTTTTTTTCATTACTTCCCTGGATATTCTTGATTTTTTGTTTTTCCAGATGAATTTTGTTATTATTTTTTCTAGCTCTATAAAATATTTTTTAGGTAGTCTGATTGGTATGGCACTGAATAAGTAAATTAATTTAGGCAGTATTGTCATTTTTACAATATTAGCTCTGCCTATCCATGAGCAATTGATATCTTTCCACTTATTTAGATCTGATTTGATTTGTGTGAAGAGTGTTTGGTAGTTGTGTTCAAAGAGTTCCTGGGTTTGTCTTGGCAAGTAGACTCCCAAGTATTTTATATTATCTACCATTACTTTAAATGGAATTTCTCTGTCTATCTCTTGCTGCTGGACTTTGTTGGTCATGTATAGAAATGCTGATAATTTATGTGGATTTATTTTATATCCTGCTACATTGCTAAAGTTGTTAATTGTTTCAAGTAATTTTTGAGTTGATTCTCTAGGATTCTTTAAGTATACCGTCATATCATCTGCAAAGAGTGATAGTTTTGTTTCCTCCTTGCCTATTCTAATTCCTTTAATTCCTTTCTCTTCTCTGATTGCTAAAGCTAACATTTCTAGGACAATATTAAATAATAGGTGTGATCATGGACATCCCTGTTTCACCCCTGATCTTATTGGGAAGGCCTCTAATTTATCTCTAGTGCATATACTACTTGCTGATGGTTTTAGGTAGATACTGTTTAATATTTTAAGGAAAGCTCCACCTATTCCTAAACTCTCTAGTGTTTTTATTAGGAATGGGTGCTGTATTTTGTCAAAACCTTTCTCTGTGTCTCTTCAGAAAATCATATGATTTTGGTTGGTTTTCTTATTGATGTGGTTAATTATGTTAATAGTTTTCCTAATGTTGAACCAGCCCTCCATTCCTGGTATAAATCCCACTTGGTCATAGTGTATTATCCTGGTGATCACTTGCTGTTATCTCCTTGCTAATATCTTATTTAAGATTTTAACATCAATATTCATTAGGGAAATTTGTCTATAATTTTCTTTCTCTGTTTTTGCTTTGCCTGGTTTTGGTATCATCACCATATTTGTGTCATAAAACGAATTTGGTAGAACTCCTTCCCCTATTTTTCCACATAATTTGTGTAATATTGGGATTAATTGTTCTTTAAATGTTTGGTAAAATTCACCTGTAAACCCATCTGGCCCTGGGGATTTTTTCTTAGGGAGTTCATTAATGGCTTGTTCAAATTATTTTTCTAATATGGGTTTATTTAAGGATTTTATTTCCTCTTCAGTTCAGTTTGTATTTTCTTAAATATTCATCCATTTCTTTCAGATTGTCAAATTTATTGGCATACAGTTGGGCAAAATAATTCCTAATTATTGATTTAATTTCCACTTCATTGGTGGTAACATCACCCTTTTCATTTTTGATACTGGTAATTTGGTTTTCTTTCTTTTTTTTAATCAAATTAACCAATATTTTATCTATTTTATTGGTTTTTTCATAAAATCAGCTCTTCATTTTATTGACTAATTCTTTACTTTTTTTGCTTTCAATATTATTCATTTCTCCTTTGATTTTCAGTATCTCTAATTTAGTGTCAAATTGGGGATGTCTAATTTGTTCTTTTTCTAGCTTTTTATGTTGCATGCCCAATTCATTGATCTCCTCTTTCTCTTTTTTATTCATTTAAGCATTTAGAGCTTTAAATTTTCCCTTAAGCACTGCTTTGGCTGCATCCCATAGATTTTGGTATGTTGACTCATTATTGTCATTCTCTTGGATATAGTTATTGATTGTTTCTATGATTTGTTGTTTGGCCCATTCATTCTTTAGAATGAAATTATTTAGTTTCCAATTGATTTTCATTCTACTTTTCCCTGGCTCTTTCTTACATGTAATTGTTATTGCATAGTGATCTGAGAAGGATGCATTTACTATTTCTGCCTTTCTACATTTGACTATGATGTTTTTGTGCCCTATTACATGGTCAATTTTTGAAAATGTGCCATGTACTGCTGAGAAAAAGGTAAATTCCTTTCTATCCCCATTCTATTTTCTCCAGACATCTATCATGTTCTACTTTTCTTGTAATCTATTCACCTCTTTCACTTCTTTCTTATTATTTTTTGGCTAGATTTATCTAATTCTGAGAGGGGGAGATTCAGATCCCCCACTAGTATAGTATTACTGTCTTATTCCTCTTGCAACTCATTTAACTTCTCCTCTAAGAATTTGGATGCTATACCACTTGGCAAAGGGAGGATATAAGCAAGGGAGAAAAGGGTAAAGAAGAGAGAGGGGAGTGATAAAAAGGGAGGGCAGATTGGGGGAGGCAGGGTTAAGAAGTAAAACAGTGAGGAGGAATAGGGTGAAAGAAGGGGGAAAAGTACAAAGGGGGTAAATAGAATGGAGGGGAATAGACAGTCAGTAATAATAACTGTGAATGTGATTGGGATGAACTCTGCTATAAAACAGAAGTGAATTGCAGAGTGGATTAAAAACCAGAATCCTACAATATGCTGTTTACAAGAAACACATTTGAAGCAGAGAGATACACACAGGGTAAAGGTAAAAGGCTGGAGCAGAATATATTATGCTTCATCTAAAGTAAAGAAAGCAGGGATATCAATCCTTATCTCAGACAAAGCACAGGCAAAAATAGATCTCATTAAAAGAGATAAGGAAGGAAATTACATCTTGCTAAAAGGTACTATAGATAATGAAGTAATATCAGTATATATTGAATTTCTTATTTGAACCATCACAAAGTTTTTTTTTTCTCATTCTATCTTGAGAGTAAATTGGATCTATATTTCATCAGTCATTAATTAGTTCACTTTCCTTTCTCTTATAATATTTATTCAGAGAGGCTTTTATTCTCCTTGAAGGTTTACTACTCACCATTATACCATTCTGTGTTCTTCTATTATGTAGGAAAATAAGGTTAAATATTATATCAGAGGAATTTTAGAGGTTATTTAAGCATATTCTCAGTTGAGGAATATGCTTGTTCTTTTGGCTTTTATTAAGGATTTCTATTTTACAATTTTTAATTCTTAAGGATTTTTTTGAGGAGGGAGTTGTTTTGTATCATTGATTTTCTATTGCTTTCCCCCTTGAAAATTAATATAACCCTTAAACTTAACCTCAATGTTACCTCATCTCCCACTTATTCAGGAATTTTGGGTATTCTAAGCTGGTTTCATGAATATCTCTGTGGAACAGGACTTGCCCCAATTGCGATTCTGTACATTTTCCTTCTGGTGCATCATAGCCATGCATGCTGATCTCCTACCTCAATGCTTTCTTATTTCCCCTTTCCTATACATAGCTGGGATGCATTGCATTCTAATGCTTTTTGTGGAATAGAAAGAGGGTAGGGATGAAGTTCTTGTCAAACTCTTTGTATGTTCATGGTCCCTAACTTAGCGTTCAGTCCAAGTTTGAAGACAGAATATTTTCATCTACCCTCCCAGCTCTAAGTAGTTTGGTAAAGGCATTGTTCATTTCTCTTACAAGAATGGGAGTGAGATGTGATCTCAAGGTGTTTCCCAGGCAAGAGTTTGTAATTTAGTTTGTGATCTTCATAGAGCTGAATCTCTAGAGACTAGTTAGGTTGGTATGGTGAGTGAGTATTTTAAAAAATATATTTATGCTATGTTAATTATTGAGAATTTCAATTTCTCAGAGTTCTTCCTTCTCTTGTTAATTTAAATATAATTATTTTACTAGGGCTTATAATTTCTTTTTCTTTTCTTGTGTGATGAAATAATGGGATTTAGCAGATACTCAAGAACCCACCTGGAGATTAATCTAGACTGATTGAATCAAGTGAGAGTGATTGACTGCTGATTATAGGATTGACATGTGGAGCAGCCCAAGCAGATTCAAGATGCTGTGTTAGTCACACCTGGTGTGGTTTATAATTTAATGTGACCACAACTTAGATTTTAAACATCTCAGTTGTAATAAACAATGAGCAGGACTTTCATTGTATTAAATTTGATCATTGACAATGCTATGCTAAGGTTTAGTAAAAAATTCAGCAATTTAAACAGTTTTAAAGATGAGAATCCAGCTTTCCAGTCCAGAGTCCAGGGCCCAGTTTTCCAGACCAGAATCCAGCTTCCTCCTGATGACATCTTACCACTCCAAGAAGACAAGAGAACTGAGAAAAGACTCCCAAAGACTTAATTATTTTTTTACTGTTTCATCAAGGAACACCTGTTCCTAGAAGAAACAAAGGGCTGAATGTGATGAAATAATGGGATTTAGAAGATACTCAAGGACCCACCTGGAGATTAATCTAGACTGATTGAATCAAGTGAGAGTGATTGACTGCTGATTAGCCTACTTCAAGTTAACTGGATTGTAATCACACCTGGCTAGCCCTTAAGAAGGTATTTTTCTCAGAAGCTAGACTGTCAACTCAACTTGAGAACACCTTCAAAGCCAATGGATTTGGATGACACCAACCAATCAGCTTGAAGCAGTGTGTAAGGACTGCCTCTGTTCCAGACCTATAAAAAGGTTCCACAATCAGCTTGCTGGAGAGTTCCTGATTAAAGCAGGCTTGTGGAGGAGGACTTGAGGAAGAACCCAACCAGGCTGGAACTCTATGCGAGATAGGCCTTTTCTTAACTTTCTGAACTCCATGTTAATACCTGTATATTTTAATAAATGTTTAATGCCCAAAGACTGGTGCTGAAGCTTCTAATTTAAGGTGATCACACAATATAGATTTTAAACATCACACCTGAGAAAGTTATGGGTGAGGGGCGGGTGGAGCCAAGATGGCAGATAGTAGCCAGCAAATTGTGTGAGCTCTCCTTCTGGTCCCTTAAAAAGAATATTAAATCAAGCTTCTAGATGGATTCTGAAACTAGAGAACCTACAAAGAGACAGAGACACAGTCTTCCAACCAGAGATAATTTAGAAGACTTCAGGAAAGTTCGGTATCACTCAGGCAAAAAGGAGGCTCAGCTCACTGCAGTGCAGCATGGGAGAGGGTCAGGGCAAGTCAGCAGGAAGCTGTGGGTCAGAGCCAAGCAACTGAGGCCCTTGGATCCTGGCACAACAAGCTGGTGGTACAGCATAACAGTGGCAAAACCCACCTACGGTGTCTTATGTCTGGGGCCAGATATGGTTTGGGGCCTTCTGGGACCAGGGCTGGTGCATTGTCTACTCTGCTACCTAACTAGCCCATAATGACATCTTTAAAATAGGGTTGAGGTGTAGGAGAAATATACTGGGGGAGAGGGAAGGGGAGAGATGGTCTGGGGAGAGGTTGTTCACATGAAGGAAACAAGAAAAAAGCTTATGGAGGGGAGGGGAAGAGGGGGAAGAAATTGGAGAGTGAGTGAACCTTAATATCATCAGAATTGACTCAAAGAAGGACTAACATACATACTCAAGTGGATATAGTAATATATTTTTGTCCTGAGGGAGGAGAGGGAGATAAGTGGGGCGAGAGGGGAAGGAGGGAAGGGCAGGTTGGGGGACAGAGCAGTAAAAAGCAAAATACTTTTGAGGAAGGTAAAGATGTTCTGCACAACTGCACAAGTATGACATCTTGAATTGCTTGATTTCATAGGGAGGGTTGAGGAGAGAGGGAGGAAGAAAATTTGGAACACAGAATTAGCTCAAAGACCTTAAACTCATCAGAGTTGGCTCATGGAGGGAATAACATTCACACACGGTTGGGAGGAGTAATCTATTTAACCCTACAGGAAAGTATGAGGGGAAGAGGATAAGGAAGGAAGGGTGAAAAAAAGGGAGTGAAGAATAGGGGAGGGGACAGTCAGAAGTAAAACACTTTTGAGGAGGAATAGTTTAAAAGAAGATAGAAAATAGAGTAAATATCATGGGAAGGGAATAGGATGGAGGGAAATAGTTAAGATGATTGAATATAATGGCAAAACGTATGGTACCTACTTTGCTGGGTTAATATGAAGAAAATTCTTTGTCAAGTGTAAGGTACTTTATTTAGGTTATGATGAACAGGATACTATCAGAAAAACCTGGAAAGACCTACGTGAACTGAAGCAGAGTGAAATGTACTGTATACAAAATAACAGCAATAGTGTAAGATGATCTGCTGGGAAGCATGTGGTTATTTTCAGCAAGGCAATGATCCAATATAACCCTGAAGGACTTATGAAAATGGCAACCCATTTACAGAGAAAGAAGAGATAGTATCTGAAAATAGATGGAAATACATTTTTTCTTTTTTCTTTTTCTTTTTTCTTTTTTTTTTTTTTTTTTTTTTGGTGAGGCAGTTGGGGTTGAGTGGCTTGCCCAGGGTCACACAGCTGGTGGGTGTTGAGTGTCTGAGGCCGGATTTGGGCTCGGGTGCTCCTGGTTCCAGGGCCAGTGCTCTGTCCTCTGTACCACCTAGCTGCCCCTGGAAACACATTAAAAAATTTTTTTTTCCTCTTTGCCAATACCTCAATCTGAAGTTTTGGAGTTTTTTTGACTGTTTTCTCTCACAACATAGCTAATATGGGAATGTTTTCCATGACCACTCATGTATAACTTATTTTGAAAAGCTTGAGTTCTAGTGGTTGGGGGGTGGGAATGGAGGAGGAAGAGAAGTTGGAACACAATTTGTTTTTAATTGATGTTAAAATTTGTTTTTACATATATTTTGGAAAATAAAATTCTATTCAATAAAAATAGAAAAAATAAATAAAGGGGTCTATATCCTTCCCTTGCCTTCTGAATGATTCATTTCCATCACCCCTCCTGCCCCATGTCAGAAGTTTTGCCATCTGAACTCTGACTATGTTCTGTCCAACAACTATGGACACTGACTTGCCCTGCAACTTCCCCTATGGTAACAAAGTACTCATGGAGTAATAATAATCTATTTGAGAAATTATTCTACTACAATAAAGACTTTTTCTAGACTGAACTCATTGCATGGCTGTTTCTTATTGAAGGTTCACACTTCTTCATTTTTGGGAATGTTCTGCAGTGGTATCTATGTCCTCTCCTCTAGGGTAAGATTTTATAATCCTGCCCCTGATTCTGGTTCTACCAATTCACTACATCAGTGTCCTTCCATATCCCTTATTTTTTTTTAAATCAGTGATAGAAATTCCTTTCATTTTACTATTTATTTATTAATTTACTTGTGGTGATTTGCATATTTTTCTATCATCTGCCTTTTCTTTCCTGTTATATTCAACCTTCCCAAAAGTCATTGATTCTCATGTGACTGATCAGGAGGTAGAGTACACAGGGACTCAATTCAAGTCTTCCATCTTTGCTTCTCCTGTCTTTTATTTCTCTTGAAATGTTTTCTCCTTAGGTCATTTTTTTATCTTTTGGTATTTTCTTCTTATTCTTCTCTTTAAATCTCAGATGAATTTTTCTCAGTATCCTACTCAAGAATAGCTTGTAGGTGTGAGATAACTGTTTATGTCATCACAGAAAACCAGTTTGCATTGTCAATGACTAGAGAAAAACATAATACCTCTTTTATTGCACTATGCAGAATGATTGCTGTACATTCTCTTTGAAAAACTCTTAATTTAGTGACGTGGCAGAATTTTATTTTGAAACAACATGCTTCCTCTCTCTCTCTCTCTCTCTCTCTCTCTCTCTCTCTCTCTCTCTGTCTCTCTCTGTCTCTCTCTGTCTCTCTGTCTCTCTCTCTCTCTCTGACTGTCTCTGTTTCTGTCTCTGTCTCTCTGTCTCTCTGTCTCTCTCCTCTCCTCTCCTCTGCTCTCCTTCCCTCACCTCTCCTCTCTCATGCTTTGTGATTCATTGGTGGAAGAAAATCAGTTAAATTGTTTTCTCTTCAGCTTTGGGTATTTGGTTGAAAACTGTGCCTTGTAAAAGTCATCTCTTTTCATTAACTTTGTTTTTCCTTACTGTGACAACTTCAAAAACAAATTATTGGCAAAAAATATTGTTTTACTTATAATTCTATACAGAAATGATGAGCTGAATATTAGATTTTACAAAGTAGATATTCACTTGCAAAATCTTTGTATGTGCTTTCTTAAAGGATAGTATGTAATTTTTAAAATAGAGATTATTTATTGATATTCAGTAAAAAATTGTATTTAGCTATCACTTAATCACTACTTCATCTTTTCCTGATAATTATGTTATTTTCCTGTCTCATGTTTCTATTTGAGGTGTTTGCGGGTCAAATAATTTGCTTACCTCTTTATAAGGAATACCTAAACTGCCTCTTTTTTTGAACATTACTTTTTTCAATTTCTATTTTTATGTGGTAATTATATTTAGGATATGTCATTTCAGGTTGCAGTTGAAGCTCCATTACATTTTGGAATATATTACTCCATCCCCTTCTCTGATTTCTTATAATTGCAGAATAATTCTGCATTATTTTATTTGGCTTTCTTTCATATTTGAAGGTCTCCCTCTTGGATGTTTGCAAAATTTGTTCATTATTGACATTGTTAAACTTGAACACTCTATGTTTTGGAGTTTGAAGAGGAGGGTATTTTTTTCCTAGTGTTGATCTCTGTCGTTGTTGTTTTTTTTTTTTTTTAATAAATACTCTTGTTTTTATTTTAAAATCCTGGGCATTTAAAATATATTTTTTCCTATAATATGGTAATTTTTATTTGTTCTACTCTTCTGGGAGACCTGTTATCTGGGATGCATCTGGTCTTTAAGATCGGTCACCTTGGACACTATAGAATGCATATTTTCTTTTAACATTGTTGCTTTTCTTTTTTTTTCTTCCTTTTTTATACTTTTTTTCTTTTGTTGTTCCATATCTACTATTCTCTCACGTCATTAGAGAGATTCTCCATTATAGATTCAATTCTTCTTAAGTCTAATTCTCTGTATTTTTAAATTATACACTGAAAACCCTATTTCTTACACTGATAGCTTGGATTTCTAACCCAAGTAACTTTTAAATTTAGGTTTTATGAATTCTATTTGGAGCTATTTTGAAGGTTGTTCTAATTATTTGTCCTGGGTGGCAGGAAAGGGGCAGGGCACACAGAGAGTGGAAAGCGATTTATAGGTTTCTGCCTTTCATCAGACAACAGTCGATCACTTCTCTTCATATATTTATTGCAGCGATAGATAGTCTAGCAAATAGAGCATGGAAGAATTGGGTTCAAATATGATTTCAAATACAAACTGTTTAAACTTGAACAATTTTAAAAAAATTTTTATTGTCCTCAGTTTTCTTATCTGTAAAATGGAGATAATCATAGCACTTGTCTCCCAGGATAAATAAAAGGACACAAAGAGTTCATCAAACTCATGTACGTGTAGACAGCTCTTCAGGTCAGTGATTTTAAAACTTTAATCCTGTGCACTTACATGTTATACAAATAATTTCCACTTTTTCCCCACCCTGTTTTGTGTAGAGGTGAAAAATCCTCCTTTAAAAGTATATTCATGGGAGGGGCGGAGCCAAGATGGCGGAGAGGAAGCAGCAAGCTGCCTGAGCTCTCCTTCTGTTCCCTCAAAACGAACATTAAATCAAGCCTCTGGACGGATTCTGAAACTACAGAACCTGCAAAGAGACAGAGAGACACAGTCCTCCAACCAGAGATAATTTAGAAGACTTCAGGAAAAGGTCGGTCTGACTCGGGCAAAAGGGAGGCCCAGCGCAGGGCAGCAACCCAGCGCCGAGGGGGTCGGGGCAAATCAGCAGGAGCTGCGGGTCACAGCCGAACAACTGAGGCTCCCGGAACCTGGTTCAAAAATCTGGTGGCCAAGAAGGACAGTGGAAAAACTTACCTGCACCGGCCGAGAGGGCCACGAACGGCGGGATCAGACGCCGGGGTCTGGCGCCTGGCTGGCCGAGCACAATCAGACAGGAAGTGCAGGACAGGGGATCTCCACACACCATAAAGGCCTCAGAGTAAAAGCCCGGTCACACAGCACCTATACACCTGCACAAGAAGCCCAAAACAGGGACCCTGGTGCCCCCAGAGCAGACCTCAACTTAAAGAATAAATAAATAAGCTGCAATAATGAGTAAGAAGCAAAAAAGAGCCCTCTCCATTGAGAGCTTCTGTATCAATAGGGAAGAAGCCAACACAAACTCAGATGAGGACAATAGCCTCAAATTGTCTACATCTGAAGCCTCACAAGGGAAGGTGAATTGGTCGCAAGAACAAAAAGCCTTCCTGGAAGAGCTCAAAAAGGATTTTAAAAATCAATTGCAAGAGGTAGAAGAAAAAATGGGGAGAGAAATGAAAGCAACACAAAAAAACTATGAAAAAAGAATCAGCAGCTTAGAAAAGGAAGCTGAAGAAAACAAAGCCTTAAAAAATTCACTTGGCCAAATGGAAAAAAAGCTGCATAATCTCACTGAAGAAAACAATACCTTAAAAAATTCACTTAGCCAAACGGAAAAAAAGGTACATAATCTCACTGAAGAAAACAATACCTTAAAAAATTCACTTAGCCAAATGGAAAAAAAGGTGCATAATCTCACTGAAGAAAACAATGCCTTAAAAATTAAAGTGGGACAGTTGGAAGAAAAGGAATCCATGAGACACCAAGAATCGGTCAAGCAGAATAAAAAAAATGAAAAAATAGAAGAAAATGTGAAATACCTCATTGGAAAGACAACTGATCTGGAAAACAGATCGAGGAGAGACAATTTGAGAATCATTGGACTGCCTGAAAGCCATGACCAGAAAAAGAATCTAGATACCATATTCCAGGAAATTATTAAGGAGAACTGCCCTGATATCATAGAATCAGAGGATAAAATCATCATTGAAAGAATCCATCGATCACCTCCTGAAAGAGACCCCAAAAGGAAAACTCCAAGGAATATTGTAGCCAAATTCCAGAATTATCAGGTGAAGGAGAAAATACTCCAAGCAGCCAGAAAGAAGCAATTTAAATATCATGGAGCCACAGTCAGGATTGCTCAGGACCTGGCAGCTTCAACATTAAAGGACCGCAAGGCTTGGAATATGATATTCCGGAAGGCAAAGGAGATTGGATTGCAGCCGAGAATCTATTACCCAGCAAAAATGTGCATTTTCTTTCAGGGGAAAAGATGGACATTTAATGACATTGGGGACTTTCAATCTTTCCTGGTGAAAAGACCAGAACTGAATAGAAAATTTGATCTCAACATACAAGACTCAAGAGAAGTTTAAAAAGGTAAACAGAGGGGGAAAAAAAAAGTTACCCTATTAGGTTAAACTGTTTATATCCCTACACAGGAAGATAATACTCATAACTCTTAAGAACTGTAAATGTATTTGGGCAGAGAGAAGGACTTTATATAGAGGGTATAAATATAAATTGTCTTTGATGTGATGATACAAAAGAATTAAGGAGATAAAAAGGGAGTCTATGGGGAGGAGAGGAAAGGGGAGGTGGAATGGGATGAATTATATCATATGAAGAGGTGGAAAAAAACCTATTATAATAGAGGGAAAGAAAGGAGGGGGGAACATGGTTTCAACCCTATTCTCATTAGATTTGACTCAAAGAGGGAATAACATATACGTTCATTGGGATAAAGAAACTTAACTCACTCTTTAGGGAAACAAAAGGGGAAGGGAAAGGGGGGGACTGAAAAGGGAGGACAAAAGCAAGGGAGAAAAGGGTAAAGAAAAGAGAGGGGGGTGATAAAAAGGGAGGGCAGATTGGGGGAGGCAGGGGTAAGAAGTAAAACGTCGGTGAGGAGGAATAGGGTGAAAGAAGGGGGGAAAAGTACAAAGGGGGTAAATAGAATGGAGGGGAATAGACAGTCAGTAATAATAACTGTGAATGTGAATGGGATGAACTCTGCTATAAAACGGAAGCGAATTGCAGAGTGGATTAAAAACCAGAACCCTACAATATGCTGTTTACAAGAAACACATTTGAAGCAGAGAGATACACACAGAGTAAAGGTAAAAGGCTGGAGCAGAATATATTATGCCTCAGCTAAAGTAAAAAAGGCAGGGGTAGCAATCCTTATCTCAGACAAAGTGCAGGCAAAAATAGATCTCATTAAAAGAGATAAGGAAGGAAATTACATCTTACTTAAAGGTCCTATAGATAATGAAGTAATATCAATATTGAATATGTATGCGCCAAGTGGTATAGCATCCAAGTTCTTAGAGGAGAAGTTAAATGAGTTACAAGAGGAATTAGATAGTAATACTATACTAGTGGGGGATCTGAATCTCCCCCTCTCAGAATTAGATAAATCTAGCCAAAAAATAAATAAGAAAGAAGTGAAAGAGGTGAATAGATTACTAGAAAAGTTAGACATGATAGATGTCTGGAGAAAATTGAATGGGGATAGAAAGGAATATACCTTTTTCTCAGCAGTACATGGCACATTTTCAAAAATTGACCATGTATTAGGGCACAAAAACATCATAGTCAAATGTAGAAAGGCAGAAATAGTAAATGCATCCTTCTCAGATCATGATGCAATAAAAATTACATGTAAGAAAGAGCCAGGGAAAAGTAGAATGAAAATCAATTGGAAACTAAATAATTTCATTCTAAAGAATGAATGGGCCAAACAAGAAATCATAGAAACAATCAATAACTTTATCCAAGAGAATGACAATAATGAGACAACATACCAAAATCTATGGGATGCAGCCAAAGCAGTGCTTAGGGGAAAATTTATAGCTCTAAATGCTTACATGAATAAAAAAGAGAAAGAGGAGATTAATGAATTGGGCATGCAACTTAAAAAGCTAGAAAAAGAACAAATTAGAAATCCCCAATTAGACACTAAATTAGAGATCCTGAAAATTAAAGGAGAAATCAATAAGATTGAAAGCAAAAAAACTATAGAACTAATCAATAAAACTAAGAGCTGGTTTTATGAAAAAACCAATAAAATAGATAAAATACTGGTTAATTTGATTAAAAAAAAGAAAGAAGAAAACCAAATTACCAGTATCAAAAATGAAAAGGGTGATGTTACCACCAATGAAGTGGAAATTAAAGCAATAATTAGGAAATATTTTGCCCAACTGTATGCCAATAAATTTGACAATCTAAATGAAATGGATGAATATTTACAAAAATACAAACTGCCCAGGTTAACTGAAGAGGAAATAAAATCCTTAAATAAACCGATATTAGAAAAAGAAATTGAACAAGCTATTAATGAACTCCCTAAGAAAAAATCCCCAGGGCCAGATGGGTTTACGGGTGAATTTTACCAAACATTTAAAGAACAATTAATTCCAATATTATACAAATTATTTGGAAAAATAGGTGAAGAAGGAGTTCTACCAAATTCGTTTTATGACACAAATATGGTGGTGATACCAAAACCAGGCAAAGCAAAAACAGAGAAAGAATATTATAGACCAATCTCCCTAATGAATATTGATGCTAAAATCTTAAATAAGATATTAGCAAGGAGATTACAGCAAGTGATCACCAGGATAATACACTATGACCAGGTGGGATTTATACCAGGAATGCAGGGCTGGTTCAACATTAGGAAAACTATTAACATAATCAACCACATCAATAAGAAAACCAACCAAAATCATATGATTATCTCAATAGATGCAGAGAAAGCTTTTGACAAAGTACAGCACCCATTCCTAATAAAAACACTAGAGAGTTTAGGAATAGGGGGAGCTTTCCTTAGAATAATAAACAGTATCTACCTAAAGCCATCAGCAAGTATTATATGCAATGGAGATAAATTAGAGGCCTTCCCAATAAGATCAGGGGTGAAACAGGGATGTCCATTATCACCCCTATTATTTAATATTGTCCTAGAAATGTTAGCTTTAGCAATCAGAGAAGAGAAAGGAATTAAAGGAATTAGAATAGGCAAGGAGGAAACAAAACTATCACTCTTTGCAGATGATATGATGGTATACTTAAGGAATCCTCGAGAATCAAGTCAAAAATTACTTGAAACAATTAACAACTTTAGCAAAGTAGCAGGATATAAAATAAATCCACATAAATCATCAGCATTTCTATACATGACCAACAAAGTCCAGCAGCAAGAGATAGAAAGAGAAATTCCATTTAAAGTAACGGTAGGTAATATAAAATACTTGGGAGTCTACTTGCCAAGACAAACCCAGGAACTCTATGAACACAACTACCAAACACTCTTCACACAAATCAAATCAGATCTAAATAATTGGAAAGATATCAATTGCTCATGGATAGGCAGAGCTAATATAGTAAAAATGACAATACTGCCTAAATTAATTTACTTATTCAGTGCCATACCAATCAGGCTACCTAAAAATTATTTTATACAGCTAGAAAAAATAATAACAAAATTCATCTGGAAAAACAAAAAATCAAGAATATCCAGGGAAATAATGAAAAAAAATTCACAGGAAGGTGGGTTAGCGGTACCAAACCTGGAGCTTTACTATAAAGCGGCAGTCATCAAAACTATCTGGTACTGGCTAAAAAATAGAGTGGTAGATCAATGGAATAGGCTAGGCTCAGGAAATGCAGTAGTAAATGACACTAGTAATGTAGTGTTTGATAAACCCAAAGACTCCAGCTTCTGGGATAGGAACTCAGTATTTGACAAAAACTGCTGGGAAAACTGGAAGATAGTATGGCAGAAATTAGGCTTAGACCAACATCTTACACCTTATACTAAAATAAGGTCAAAATGGATACATGATTTAGACATAAGAGGTGATACCATAGGTAAATTAGGAGAGAAAGGAATAGTGTACCTATCAGATCTTTGGAAAGGAGAACAGTTTTTGACCAAACATGAGATAGAGTATATTATAAAATGCAAAGTGGATGATTTTGATTATATTAAATTAAAAAATTTTTGTACAAACAGAAGCAATGCATCCAAAATTAGAAGGGAGGCAGAAAGCTGGGAAACAATTTTTGAGGCCAGTGCTTCTGATAAAGGCCTCATCTCTAAAATATATAGGGAATTAAATCAAATTTATAAGAATCCAAGTCATTCCCCAATTGAGAAATGGTCAAAGGATATGAACAGGCAGTTTTCTGATGAAGAAACCAAAGCTATCTATTCCCATATGAAAAAATGCTCTAAATCTCTAATGATTAGAGAGATGCAAATTAAAACAACTCTGAGGTACCACCTGACACCTATCAGATTGGCTAAAATGACAAAAAAGGAAGATAATAAATGTTGGAGAGGCTGTGGGAAAATTGGAACACTAATGCATTGTTGGTGGAGCTGTGAGCTGATCCAACCATTCTGGAGAACAATTTGGAATTATGCCCAAAGGGCGATAAAGCTGTGCATACCCTTTGACCCAGCAATCCCACTTTTAGGTCTTTTGCCCAAAGAAATCATGGAAGGGGGAATGGGACCCACATGTACAAAAATATTTATAGCTGCTCTTTACGTGGTAGCAAGGAATTGGAAGTTGAGGGGGTGCCCATCAATTGGGGAATGGCTGGACAAGTTGTGGTATATGAATACAATGGAATACTATTGTGCTGTAAGAAATGATGAGCAGGAAGAGTTCAGAGAAACCTGGAGGGTCTTACGTGAGCTGATGATGAGTGAGATGTGCAGAACCAGAAGAACATTGTACACAGTATCATCAACATTGAGTGTTGACCTACTGTGATGGACTATATTCTTCTCACCAATGCAATGGTACAGAAGAGTTCCAGGGAACTCATGATAGAAGAGGATCTCCAAATCCAAGAAAAAAAAAGAAAGAAAGAACTGTGGAGTATAGATGCTGATTAAACCATATTATTTCTTTTGTTTTGGGTGCTGTTGTTTTTTTTTTCTATTTTGAGGTTTTGCATCACTGCTCTGATTCTTTCTCTTGTAACAGGATTAATGCAGAAATAGGATTAATGTTATTATGTGTATATATATGTGTGTGTATATATATATCTATATGTATATGTATAGATATATATAGATATAACCTATATCAGATTACCTGCTGTCTAGGGGAGGGGGGAGGGAGGGGAGGGAGGGAGGGAGAAAAATCTGAAATTGTAAAGCATGTATAAACAAAAGTTGAGAACTATCTTTACATGTAACGGAAAAAATAAAATATCTCAAAAAAAAAAAAAAAAAAAAAAAAAAGTATATTCATGGGGGCAGCTAGGTGGTGCAGTGGATAAAGCATCAGACCTCTATTCAGGAGGACCTGAGTTCAAATCCGATCTCAGACACTTGACACTTACTAGCTGTGTGACCCTGGGCAAGTCACTTAACCCTCATTGACCTGCCACCCCCCCCCCAAAAGAGTCTCTTGTTAAGATACCTGAGATATAATAGCTATTAAAAAAAAGTACATTCATTAGAGGGGCAGCGAGGTGGCACATTGAATAGATAGAGCATGAGTCCTGGATTCAGGAGTACCTGAGTTCAAATCCTCATTAGCTCTATGACCCTGGACAAGTCACTTAACCCTCACTGCCCTGCCAACAAATAAATAAATAAACAAATAAACAAACAAAGAAAAACAAACAAACAAACAAACAAATAAATAAATAAATAAACAAATAAATAAATAAAGATATATTCTTTAGCACCTCAAGCCACACCCAAGCACCAAGGTTTATTTGACCCAATATCAACTTTATGTTACTTCTTTTTCCCCTGAGAAAATGGCCTATATACTGATTCAAAATATGCTTGGTTGCCTTCTAAAATATTCCCTTGGGGTTATTAAGACCTTTAGATAAAAATCTGGCTTTAGATTGGCTCTCCCCAGAAGGAAAAATCTATGCTTCTACAATCTGCTCTTGTTATTTTTACATTAGCACTACTTCGGCTGGTGCCTGCTATTAGCATGTCAGTCTCTTGACACATCATTAATAAATAGTTAATTTCATAACCAGTTTCCACCTAATGTCATATTGAAAACCACCTGGGTTTTAGGTTTTACTTTTTCACATGAAAGGAAAAGGCTAGAGGGAGGTAGTTATTATTGAACTGGGACTAATTTAATTGAATAATGGATGAAATTGATGAGAAAACATACATATGAAAGAAGAAAAAGTCATATAGGTAGCTGATAGATTTGGATCTGCTAATCAAAATGGGATTACATCCCATCCTTGTTGTCAAAGTCATATGCTCACAGGCATGCTGAAATGGTAGCCTGTGTTCCAGAAAAGTTTCAAAAACACCCCTAAAATCTCCATCTGGGAGGATGGTCATTATATTGAAAGAGCAACACCTCACAATTTATTTAAAAATAGGTTTTTATAATCATTTTTAGTCACATGATCTTCATTTCCCAGTAGAGCTCACTCTCCTTCTATACCCAGATAATTGTTCTTTATAACAGAGAATAAAAAGACAGAGATTAATAGACATACACATATGCAAACATTTCAGTGAAATTAGTCCAACATAGCAAAATAGTTTCTGTAGAATATGCTCAACTCTACATTCATAGTCCCCCACTTCTTCTTTTTTTTTTTTTTGGTGAGGCAATTGGGGTTAAGTGACTTGCCCAGGGTCAAACAGCTAGTAAGTGTCAAAGGTCTGAGGCTGGATTTGGACTTAGGTCCTCCTGACTCCAGAGCCAGTGTGCTCTATCCACTGCACCACCTAGCTGCCCCTCCCCACTTCTGCAAAGAAGGGACGGTGTTGGATTTTTCATTTCTTTACAGTCACTAACATTACACAGACTTCAGTTTCATATTTTCTTTTCCATTTATATTGTTGCAATCATTGTATATATTGTTTTATTGGTTCTATTTATTTTGGAAAAGTTCATGTAAATTTTCCCATTTTTTTCTATATTCATTATTTCTTTTCTTTTTTTTTCTTTTCTTTTTTTTTTTTAGTGAGGCAATTGGGGTTAAATGACTTGCCCAGGGTCACACAGCTAGTAAGTGTAAAGTGTCTGAGGCCAGACTTGAACTCAGGTACTCCTGACTCCAGGGCCAGTGCTTTATCCACTGTGTCACCTAGCTGCCCCCTTATATTCATTATTTCTTAAAATAAAGTAATATGTTGTTACATCTATTTGCCCCTATTTATTTACTTGTTCCAGAATTACTGCACAACTACTTTGTTTCCAGTTTTCTGTTAACATAAAAACTTCTATAATAAATATTTTTTTAGATAGGGAATCTTTTTTTTTTCTTTGACTTTTTTTTCTTGGCATATATACCAAGCAGTGGGATCTCCAGGTCAAAGAACAAGGGAATTTTAATCACTTTCTTGTCATAATTCCCAAATGATTGTTAGAATAATTGAACTAATTCCCATCTCTACCACTTCAACTAATCTTGAGGCAACAAGAAAAAAGCCAAATACCAACTATTGTTATCTTTTTTACCTCTTTGTCAATTTTCTATGTGTGAGGTTTGCTTTAATTTTCACTTCTCTATTAGTGATTTGGAGCAAGCTTTCATATGGATAATAGCTTACAATTCTATTGAGAATTATTTGTTAATATTCTTTCACAATCCCTTAATTTTTGGGAAATCAATCTCATTGTGGCTTAGAGTTGAATATGGAACAATCAAAAGAATGATGATGTGAAAGTATCTAGGTTTAAATCCCAGTTCTATATAATACTTGTTCTATCTTGTAAAATTTACTTGACTACTCTAGACCTCAGTTTTTTCATATGAAAAATAAAGAGGTTAGACTAGAACTCCAAGGTCTTTAATATGTCCAGAACTGTGATCCCATGCCACACATTATATTTAAATATAACTCCATATTGACACACCCACAAAGATGATACTAGGCAGAAGTAGGAAGGTAACATTAATTGTGTAATGAAAAATAATGGTGCTATTGTTCAATAGCATCAAAATTCATAATTGAAGAATAAGTTGCAAATTAGGCAATATCATATGTATTTTTAATACTACCTTAAAGACACCATTTTTGTTTCATTGGAAACACAGGGTAGAATGTACCTGGTTTTACTTTAGGAATCTCAGGTTTCAGATCTATTGTTGGCTTATTTTTTTAACTTTCTCAATGACCCTAGGTTAACTTATTCTTCTGTTCTTAGCCTTCTGTTCACAAAGAAAGCCAGTGAAAAGGAACTAAATAAGCCTGCAGAAAAGGGTCTCTAAAGGGGCTTCTTGCTGGTTTGGACCACTCTTTTCTAGATAACCAATACTGAACCATGGACTTCCAACTTCTTTCCATTCCTTCTCCAAAGTTACCAAGGTACCCTTTATTGAGAAGTTTCTGAAAAAGAGAACAATAAAAATTTGAATCCCCACAATAGAATACATCATCAACAACCACTAATAATGGTAATCCATAACATTTCTATATGTTTTTAATTTTTGCAAAGCATTTTATAAATATTATCCTCTTTTATCCTCACAATAACTCTGGGAGGTAGCTGCTGTTATTATCTTCACTTTACAGATGAGAAAACTGAGACAGGCTGCTTAAATCACTTCATTGGTGTCATGAAGTTGATAGTGTCTGAGGCTGGATTTGAATTTGGGTCTTCTTGACACCACATCTACCTCTATCACTTGCTTCAACACTGTTAGCATTTTTATAGTGCTTTGGGATTTGCAAATATTTTAGCTATCTCATTTGATCTTCGCAAGAACTATCTGAAATAAGTGCTCAATTTTCCTCTGTTTAAGTAAAAAGTATGTAGGCTCTCACAGTAAAACTGCTCAAAGGCCTGATTAGCTTTGAGAAGTAATTGGTACTTCTTTCTTTCATTATAAAATATTGATGTGGGATCAAAAATGCCCAGAATTTTAGGAAATCTGGCCTAGCTTTGAAATGGTAAAGATCAGCTTTCTCTGTTTTGGGGCGAAGTCTCCTACCTGAATGACAGGAGATAAAGTTCTGATCACCAGCTTCTTATGAGGCAGAGGTCATGTAATGAAAGCGAGGAACAAGTGTACAGCAATTTTGGACTTTCTTCGTACCAAAATAATGTGAGAAGATCAAAAAGAATAATTTCAGAATGATGGGTGGATGCTTATAGAGAATTTATAGCAATGGAAGATATGAATAGGAGTCTCAGGGGCTAAGAAGGTGTGGATGGTTTGTTATGCAACCATTGAGGGGTGTCATATTAATGATCCTTTGAAGAATTATAATTATTATCATTTAGATTCATAGAAATTCCTTGCCCTTCAATGAAAGTGCATGATACTTTGTCCTTCATGAGGACATACAATGATGTTTTTTCCTGCTTTCGTTCACCAAATTCCATTTAAGTTCTTTGAAAGAACAAAAATTGAGAGGCAACTATACAGCTTAGTAAATAGAGTGTTAGGCTTTGAGAAAGAAAGATATGAGTTTAAATACTGCTTTAGGTATTTAGCCTGGGATAGTCATACAACATCTCTGATCCACTTTCTTCAAATATGAAATGGGGGTAATAAGCACTTATAGCAAAGGGGTGTTGTGAGGTTCAAATAAGATGTGTTATATAAAGTACTTTGCAAATGTTAAAACATTTTATAAATGATAGCTGTTGTTACTATTACTATTACAGTAGCCATGACTTTAACATCCATGATACCACTACTTTGTGATTATGCCAATTCAGTAAATCACTCTAATGTCTTTTAGCAGCTTCACCTACTAAAATTTGCTCAATCTCAATAAAGAAATCCGGCTATTCTTTGGATCAATAATATTTATCTATTATATGCTGCTCATATTTTTGTCACCCACCTTGCTGCCCGGTGTATGTCTTCCTAACATCTTTCTCCTACCCCAAGCCTGACATTCTGTTTTTGTTTTTGTTTTGTTTTGTTGGTTTTTCTGTGGGTCAATGAGGGTTAAGTGACTTGCCCAGGGTCACACAGCTAGTAAATGTCAAGTGTCTGAGGTCGGATTTGAACTCAGGTCTTCCTGAATCCAGGGCCATTGCTTTATCCGCTGTGCCACCTAGCTGCCCCTGTGACATTCTTTTTTGAAGCTATAATCAAATAAATACTTCCATTGTTCATGGAAAGGTTGTGTTAATGTACTTCCATATTATTATACTCACTATCCCTTTGGCTTTTCAAACTGCAACCCCTTCACTAGCCACCACTATCCTTTTTGTTTGGTCTTCCCCAATTAGAAAGTTAACTCTTTGAAGATGGAGACTATCTCATTTTTGTATTTGGATCTCTAGAACTTTAACATGGCACTTAGCCCACAGTAAGTATTTTTCATTCATTTTAATTGGTGGGCAAAATGTTTTGGGAACTTTGAAATAAGAGAGTTATACGCATAGAGAAAGATAGCTATTTTAGGACTGAATAGTAGTACAGTCAGGGAAATTAGTGCATGCTTATGTGTACAGATCAGGCTGAGTCTAAGGGAAATTGGGCAATGGGCCTAAAATAAATTGAATTACCACTACCAATTTTTTCCTCTACAATGTTAAATAGCAGTGAGGGCCTTTTCTGTAAAAAGGTCTATATTTCATATTTAAATATCCTATAGCATCATAGATTTAAAGCCATAAGGAATCCTAAGACAACTAATCTACCTACCTTATAAGAAAACAGAGGCATAAGAAAGATAAGAGACTTGTCCAAAGTTATATAAGTTTCAAGTAGCAGAGCTAGGAATCAGAAGGAAAGTGCTATGATGCCAATTTAATCATCTCCAATGGTTCCATAATATCATCTCTACTTGTATTCCTTGCGATGGCTCACATCATAATCCAAACATACTTGCTCCTCCTGCATAGTTCTTAACCATGCCTTCTCATACATCCTCAATAGATAACCCACCTGCTGTGGAAAAGACTGCTTTTAGGTATTTTTATTCAATTAAATCAACATTTTGTTAATCAAACAATAATGTAAAAAGGTATTTTGTTATTTATTGTGTACCAGTGTAGTAACTGGGTTGCCCATCTGTTATTTTTCATTCTCAATGAAATCTTAATCTCTAGCCCACTCTTCCCCAAGTCTTACATTTCCCAGTTAAAATAATTTGCATTGCTTCAACAAAATTCATGGGTTACATGCTGTATCCTACTTATACCAACAAACTTCTCTCCACTGTCGTTCATTTATTAAGTGCCTGCTATTTACAGAAAGCTCTGCTGGGAGAGATCCAAATATTAGATAAGACAATTCCTCTACTCATGAAGTTTACAGTGTACTAAGGGGTGAATATAATACATAGAGGAATAAGTATAAAGTAAAAATAATATATGGTAAACACAAGAGGTGTAAAAAAGGAAGGGATAATTCAGTAGTGACCTGAGGAAGAGAAGGGAAGCAGGCATGAAGGAAGTGAAAAGTGGAATTGTAGTTGGGTTTTTAAGAATGGATAAAGATTCAACAGAAAGGAGTTGGGAGGACATTACATTTGTGGAACCAAAACTGGGAAATCTGGACTGTATATGGAAAAATCCCAAATGTTGTAGCTTAGGTGAAGCATAGGGCATTTGGAAAGGAATAGTTAGAGGTAAGACAATAAAGTTAGTAAATATTCACAATCTCAGAGCTGGAAGGAGGCACAGAAGCTTTTTTGTGATTGCTGAACAAGAATTCTGTATAAAATATACGTGTCAAATACATGGTTATTTTCAGCTTGTAGACTGTTAGTATGGGGAAATTCACTAGCCCCCAAAGCAATGGATTTGAGTGTTGGATAAGGCTAATTGTTAGGAGGGTAGCAGGTTTATATAGAATATCAGGTTTAAGAGTTTAGACTTGACTTAGTAGCCAGTAGGGAGACAAAACGTTGACTACCCTATGCAATAAACTCTAGAGGCTCCCTTTTGACTCTACAATAAAATATAAACTACTGTTTAGCTTTTAAGGCCCAGCTCATCCTGGCCTAATACTACCTTTCTAACCTCATTGCACATTACTCCACCTCCCAAACTCTGCAATACAATCAAACTGCTCTTCTCTCACAACAAAAATGACCTTACAATATTCCAACTACTATCTCTTTGCCTTTGCTTTGGTTATCCCTTCATGTAGAATTCAATCCTTCCTGATCTCCACTATACAAAGTCCCTCTCTTCCTTTAAGATGTAGCTCTCCAGTTATCTTCATTTTCCTTATCCCCAGCTACCCAAATGCTTGTGCCTTCCTTCTCAAAATACTTTGTGTTTAAATATTATGTATACATACTTATCTAAAACCTTTATATTTATACTTTATCATCTATTATTTTTCTATCTATCTATCATCTATCTGTGTTGATCTTTTTCATTAGGATATAAACTCATTTTATAATGAGTAAGGATCTATTAATTTTTTGCATTTGTATACCCAGTACAATATCTGGTAATGAGTTAGCCAACAAGCATTTGTTAAGCACCTACTATTTTCTAGGTACTATGCTAAATGCTGGGAATATGAATAAAGACTTAAAAAATTGAATGGGACTGTGAGGAGTTGAGGATGATATTTACATGATAAGATTGGGTGACTAGAAGAATGGTGGTACCCTTGACAGTAATAGGAAAGCTACCCATTGCAGATGCTTAATAAATTATGATTAATAAGCAATAAGTACTTGTTGATCGATTGACTATCTCTCCATTGCCAAATTAGCAAGTTTATAGGGAGAAAGGGATGTAACCAGATTTGTATACATAAGGAAAATATATCTAGTCCTACTGTCTCAGGTGTTTTGACTCTGGTCCCAAAGCATTTTCCACTGACTCCCACCCTCCCCCAATAAGCAAACAGAAAAATAAACAATAGAAATTTAAGGGAATTATCACCTATGATAACTGTCAGGCATTGCTGAATTTTGACTTTATTCTTCCAATATGTAAGGCAGGTGGCAGGAAGTTCTCACTGGAGCAATTAAACTGAAGAGCTATTGATGATAGTCACTGCTTTGTGTTTCCTCAATCTCCAGAACAGTTTCCATAAGGTGAATATACCAAAGTAGAAAAAGAGGTTTACCAATTTTGTGTAAACCCAACATAACCCCCTCCCCAAAGCAAAATATTACACTGTTCAAAATCTCTGGAGAAGCCAGAAGCATAAAGCTTTGGGTGAAATGTAAATTTCTTAAAATATTTATCCATCCATAAGTGGCTACATTTTTGACATTATTATAGGGTTTCTCAGTGTTCCATTTTATTAAAAAATATTTATTCGGTTTCTAAGATTACTGCTTTTCTGACCACAGAAAATTCAATTACTGAAAACTGCAGCTATCAAATTGGTTGAAAATAAATAGCCTTTTATCCAAACCTGGCAGAGACTGGTTTACTTTTAATATGTAGTCATAAAAAGGAGAGAGTGAGGGGAGAAAACCCATTCCATTGAGCACTGGTAAACTATGGAGTCAGAAGTCAAGCCGGACTCTCTATCATTGGATACTATTTTAAATGAGAGAAGAAGAAAGAAGAAAAGACAGATGTTATAAGAATAAGTGCTATTTTTTCTTCTTTGTTTTAAGTGATAGAAGTTATGTGGATGCCTTTTTCCTCCCCCACCAATTAAAATCACTTTCTCCTTTCTGTCTCTGTTTGAAATATTTAGGAATGTGTAGGAAATGTGGTAAGTGAGATGTAAAAACCTGAGGTTCCCTATATGGAAAGTAATTATGTGCTAAGCAATTGGTGTAGCAGCATAGTGTTGAGAATGGACTAGACAAGGAGGCTAAGCTAGGTTGCTAGGGTCAAATTACTTGGTTTTGCTCCTATTTCCATTTCCACTTTTTTTGTTTTTACCTCAACAGATAAGGTGTTTTTTCCCCCTCTCTCTGTCTCTCTGTCTCTGTCTCTGACTCTGTCTCTCTGTCTCTCTTTCTCTCTGTGTGCCTCTCTGTCTCTGTCTGTCTCTGTCTGTCTGTCTGTCTGTCTCTGGTGAGAATATACCCCAACACACCCAGTGTCTCCCCAAGGAGGCATTAAGAAATGCAGTCAAACTTTGGTCAACTGTATATAGGTGTTATACTTTTTCAGATTTTCTCTAGCAATATTTTAATCAGGATCTGGCTTCGCCCAACCACTTAGCAAGTGGTTAGGCTGTCTATCAGTGATATTAATAAATGACTGGTCAAGAAAAGCAAGTTATTTCTAAGATTAACCAGGGTAAAACTTCATTAAGGAGGTAAATCTGCCAGGAGTATAAAACAGAATTATAGCACTTTAAAGTAAAAATTGTTTTTTTTAATTTTTTTCCATTGTTAGTTATCACTACCATAAGAGTAGTACCCATATGAATTATGGTCATAGTAGGAAAAGCAAAATAGAAAGAAGAGACAAAGACTTCTGATGCATACTTAAGAGAGTGATGGAAATAATTTCAGATATCTTATGTATTCACACCTAATTAATTTAAAAATAAACATTTAATTGTGGCAAAAGATGCAGAAGGTTATAATGGAGTATTAATGTTCTTTTAAGAAGTGACAAGGGGGTGTTTTCAGAAGAAAAAAAAACATGACAAGACATATATGAACTGATTCAAAGTGAAGTGAGAAGTACCAAAAGATAATTGTGCACAATGGCATCAATGTTATAATGATTATCCACTGTGAAAGACTTGGCTATTCTGATTAATAGAATCATCCAACATAACTCCAAAGGACTCATGATGCAAAAACACTATCCAACTCCAGAGAGGGAACTGATAATTCTGAGTGCAAATGAAGTATAATTTACCTTCTTTATTTATGGCTAATATGAAAATATGTTTTACATGATTTCACATGTAAAATTGATATTGATCTTGTTTTTCAGTGAATGATAGAGGGGTAGAAGAAAAGGAGATAATTTGAAACAATTTTAAGTGTTAAAGTTAATAGGAAAATAGAAAATAAAATGTGAATAGTTATGATATATGTTTAGATATTTATAATGATATTTCATATTGTTTTAATTTTTTCCTAAAATTTATTTGAACTCTCTTTACTTAGGGCATACAGGTAGGAGTTGCCTCTAAATATTTGTTTCTTGACTAGAAGCATTTGCCATTTTTCACTTCCTATCCAATACACACTGGTACATGATCTGGAATACATGTAGCTACTTGCAAGGATTCTTGAATTTGTCTGATTTCAGACTTTGCTTCTGGAATGTACACTTTCCCAGGGCTCTGGTGATGTCATCCCCTTTGAAATGGTCCTATAAGAAATGTTCTCTAACCTTAAAGTGTAATAATATGACAAGTAAAGATAATAGCTTTAAAGACTACTTTCCACAAAATAGCCATGCACAATAAATGCTTAAGTAAGACCCATGATGTGTGAGGCATCTTAAATAAGATGTTCCCAATACCTGTATTTTGTAAGTTACAACAGAGAAAGTCTGAACTGTATAGACATTGTACTATTAGATTAGCTTCCTATTCTCGAAATGTCTTGTTATGGGTCAGAAGGAGCCTAGAGAAAGAAGTGAAACCAGAACTAAATATATGATGGTTGTGACAAAGAATACACCTGGAAAACATTGAAATTGAGAGAGGGAAATGGTTGACTCAAAGCACTTCCACAAAGAATCAATCAACAAGCATTGATTCAGTGCCTTCTATATGCTGAGTGCTATGGTAATGTAGACCATATAACCTCTGAGTATTTGTGTACAAACTCCCACTCCCATTGACAATTGACAAATAAGGTCTCTAAAACTTAGCTACATCTTTCTGTCAGGACTCTAAAGGATGAAGATTCCTTTTTACCTCTTTGCTCTAATGCCATCAGTTTGAGTCTCTTCCAGTAGGATTCTCCCTGTGATTAACATTTGAGAATCAATCTAATTAGATTGCTTTAAAGGACCTTTAGAATTGGGATTTTATCATAGGTTACAATTAAAACAGTTGATATAAAACTTCCATGCACTGAAATGTGTCTAACACACTCTCACAAGCAAATATAGAATTGAGGATAAAGTGGGATCCAGTGTAGAGAACACATGAAATAAAAAGGCAATCTACAATCCCTGACTGCTTGAAATCCTCTTCTAGTAGTTTACCAAGAAATTAACTTTAAACACAATAAATCTGTATCTAATCTGTCCTTGACTCCCAATGCACACACTTTCATCAGTTGATCCAGTGATACTACTAGGACCTTGATAGAGAATTACAAAGGACAAAATCCTCCTTGCTTTTGGAAATTTTAAATATCCTCCTCTGGCCAAAAACAAAAACAAATACAAATACAAAAACAAGCAAATAAAACAGCTGGGGAAAGAGATCTGACCAAGGATGAAGAGTTCTCTCTTTCCTATCCAGGTGGTTTTTACTCAAGGTTATACTGGAAAGCCAAACATATTCCAACTTTTAAAATGATTCTGGTTTTAACTAGCTTAGTACTTTATAAGGTCCTTTGGGAAATGACCAAATTTCTTTGTCCTGTCTGAAGGCCTCATGTGGGAGGTGCTTCATGAGATCAGGTTTAAAGAAAGATTGAGATTCTAAAGAAATCATACAAAAAAAGAGTATGCTCCATTCATAGAAGACAAGTTGTGGAAATGGACAGAGATAAGAGAATAAATGATATGCTTTAATTAGTATTATTAGCTATTTTGACTGGATCATAGAATATTTAGAGAATACTTATGCAATAGGTTTGATGATAAATTAGCCTAAACCCAGATTGTTGAAGAGTTTTAAATGCAAAATGGTCATTTATATTTTAACAACATCAATAGAAAATCCCTAGAGGTTTTTTGTTTGTTTTATTTGTTTTTGTTTTGAATAAGGGAGGGAAATCATTACCCTTGTATTTTAAGAATATCACTTGTACAGCCGTGTGGATGATATATTGGAGACAATAAAGAAAAGAGAAATAAAATAATAGTTTGAGGGTGTGGTAGATTCAGGTTAATTCTTTATTTTGGTGTGTGTGTGTGTGTGTGTGTGTGTGTGTGTGTGTTTAGGATAAGGGAACATTGTGAATATTTTTGGTGTCCTTTCTAGAACCAGTAGATAAAGAGAGATTGAATATATGGTGAGAGAGGTGCAGCAGTCTACAAGATGGCATGACAAAGACTCTTACCAAGAGTACACATAGAGATGAGAGCAGGCCCAATACAACTTTAATGGCTTCAACTCTTTCTATAATGTCAGTTTTCTGCAATTTTAAACATCTTATTTATTATGAGATTAACAATATGGTTTTATCTGATAGAATTTTGTACTTGGAAGTGTTATCCTCTTCCACAGCTTGAGGCATTTACATGAATTGATGCCCAAAACTATGAAATAGACACACACGTATTGACACTTTTACATATCTACATTAATAAATGAGGCCTTTCTACCTTGTTGAGATCTTTGAATAGTTCAAGTGAATTATTGCTCCCCCCCAAATTTGAGTTATTATTTGACCTCTAGAATTTCAAAAAGAAAAAAATAATAAAGTACAAGTCTTTTAATTCCTTACATGACAGAAAAACTGGAAGCCATTCTTTGGACATTTGTCATAAAACTGACATATATACCCAAAGTGTTGATTGTCCTTTGCCTTTTGTTTTTACCCTTGAAACAAGCCAATGAAGTCTCTTCAACTCTTTCATAATAAACTCAGATAAAGTATCTATCTGGGCTCACATGGCCACATAGAACCTAGCACTGTATATAAAACCCTCTTTAGCTAATCCTGAATAAATCAAGGAATGTTTGAGTCCTATACTTCTATACCCTGCAACCAGTTACTTTATTCAAAGATCCCAAATCTAGAAATCCAAGTAGTAGATACCAAACTGCTCTCCACCAATCATCATTCCCTTCCTCCCAACAAAGCGAGAATCCTTAACTGCAACAGATTTGTTTACTGATATAAAAATAGTTCTTTGTCATAGTATTTGGGCATGGGAAAAACATGAGTTCATCTAATCACTTAATCACTTAAAAATAAAAGAAAGTTGCTTGATTGTCCTAAGTATTAAAACCTTTGAGTATTTACATGTCTTTAGAAGAAGGGCTGGTATCTTTCAGCCTGAGGGCAAGGGCCATCAAAGAAGGTAATGTGAAACATCTTCAGAGTTCAAGAGGCCAGCAGATTAATGCTAACAGCTCCTGTTAGCAAGCATGCCAACATATACTCCATGTTCATGATGGATCAAGATTCTATGATGAGTGACAGTTTGGTGATGACTGGAGAGGCTTCAAAATGGTCCTAACAGGCAAGGTCTTCTGAATTCAAAGCTATCCCTTTGGTCAAATTAATGAAAGAACAAACAAATAGACAAATGAATGAATGAATGCATGCATGAATGAACAAATAAATGGAAAATGAGTGTATTAAAGTCAGGAATGGAAAAGAACATGAAGATGCCTAGATTTTCAGTGTCATTTCTATAAAGAAACAATGGACAAAGACAATTCCAAAAGACTCATGATGGAAAATGCTATCCACATCCAGACAAAGGACTATGGAATTTTAATGAAGATCTAGGCATATTATTTTCACTTATTTTTTCTTGTGGTTTTCCCCTTTTGTTCTGACTTTTCTTTTACAACATGACTAATATGGAAACATATTTAACATGATTTTAAATGTATAACCTATATGAGATTGCTTGCTGTCTTTGGGAGGATAGAGAGGAAGGGAGAAAAATTTGGAAGGCAAAATCTTAAAAAAAATGTTGAAAATTAGCTTTGCATGTAATTGGGAAAAAATAAAAATAGTATTAAGTGAAGAAAAGAAGTGGACAGCTCTGAATGTTGAGGCTAATGATAGTTCACTTTACCTTTAAAGTGCTTTTAAATAGTGCTTTAAAATTCACAAAACAATTTCCTTATAACCCTATGAGATTTGAAGTGCAAATTATTTCCATTTTATGGAGGCTCAAAGAACTGGAATGACTTGCCTACTATGCTCAGAAAACTTGTACACATTAGACCAGAGATGAAAATTTATATATTAATCCCAGATCTTATTCATTAATACCACCATTACCTAAATATGCATTGTTGTTGTTTAGTTGAGTCCAACTCTTTGTGACCCCATGGACCATGCTATCCATGGGGTAAGGCAAGCAGACATGCGTCCATGTCACAGAGCTAGTAAATGCCTAAGGCTGGATTGGAACTCAGGTCTTCATAACTCCACTTCCAGTGCTCTATCCACTGAACCACCTAACTGTCTCAGCCATGCTTAACCATTTTAATTATTCAAAATATTTTAAATTCATTTCCAAAATAATTCAACAAGTGATATAGAAATAGACAGAAAATGGTGTTTCTCCTAAAATAGTTTTTAGTGGATATATTCTATAATATGCTATATTCTATTCAACTAGATAAATATAATATGCACACAAATTAGTATCATATAAGGAAATGCAATCCAGCCTTTTTTCCCCATTCTGTATCATGGCAGAAAAATTATGTCATACCTGCAGGGAGTTAAACCATTCATCCTAAAAAGCTCAAGTGATACAAGAGTAAACAAGTTTATTTCTAGTTTAGTACAAAATGAGGTATACCAATATATGTACAGAAACAATAACTTTGGCTTTCTCATGAGATAATTCTGGTCAATCTGCAAGAACCATCTTTGTATTATATCATATCCTAGACTGAGTTTTGTATACAAAAATGTCAAGAAAGTGGAATGAGAATCAAACTGAGGCTGTGTTTAAATGAAACCAAGTCAACTTAAAAATTTAACTGAATCAGTCAATCAGTGGATATGGTGAAGGAAAATATTGTTTGGTTGAATAAATTAATTACTTCATAGATTTAATTGTTTGAAGGGTGAAGTAAATTGGCATTTCAGTCCAAATACTCAATTTGAAGTCAGTAAAATGTTACTTTCACCCTCACAATCCTACTTCTGGGAATGTATTTGAAGGAAGTCAAAGTCAGAAAGAAAGGTCCCATGAATATCAAAATACCATTTTTTTTGGTAGCATTGAAATATTTAAAAAGTTAGCTCTAGAAAAACTAGTAATTTGACATGCAACTTCTTCATCTCTACCCAGATGTGATGGAGTATAAGTGAGGAATGTTTCATATGCTTTCAGAGGTAGAGGCTGTGTTAATTAATGTTGGCTAAACAACTCTGAGGTACCACCTCACACCTATTAGATTGACTAATATGACAAAAAAGTAAAGTGATACATGTGGGAGAAGATATGGGAAAATTGGAACACTAATGCATTGTTAGTGGAGTTGTGAACTGATCTAACCTTTCTGGAGAGCAATTTGAAACCATGCCCAAAGGGCTATAAAACTGTGAATAAATTTTTATCCAGCAATACCACTGCTAGGTCTGTATCCCAAAGAGATCATAAAAAAGGGAAAAGGACCCACATATACAACCAATTTTATATATATTCTTTTTGTGGTGGCAAAGAACTGGAAATTGAGGGGAGGCATATCAATTGGGGAATTTCTGAACACGTTGTGATATATGAATGTAATGTAATACTATTCTGCTGTAAGAAATGATGAGCATGCAGATTTTAGAAAAACCTGGAATGAATTACATGAACTAATGCTGAGTGAAATGAGCAGAACCAGGAGAACATTGTGCTTAGCATAGTGTATGGCACATAGTAAGTGCTATATAAATATGTCTGAGGTTGTTGTTGTTGTGTGTTGTTGTTGTCATATACAAGCCCTTGAAGGGGATGGGTAAATCAGGATTGTTTGTAGTATGAAAAAACAAACAAACAAACAAAACCAAAAAGAACAATAAAGCCAGAATAATAATTAGTCTAGTACTCACATTTATGAATAAATAGAATTTTTGAATGAGAAGTAGACATGATATACAACTTGAGGTAACTTTGTTCATAGTTACAATAGTAAGAGAAGTAGAAATTTAAAGCAATGATATAGGTAAATCAGAGGAAATAATCCTCCAACTGAAAAAAAAAGATAAATTTGATTAAATTATATGAACAATTACAGTAGTCAGACTGAATGAAACATTGATTGAGTGGGAGCTGTCAAAAAATTAATAATGTCTCTCATGCTCATGCTAGTCATCTCTTTATCTCTGTCTCTCTTCCTCCCTTCCCCTCTCCCCGCTTCCCCCTTTCTCTGTCTGTATGTGTCTGACTCTCTCTCTCTCTCTCTCTCTCTCTCTCTCTCTCTCTCTCTCTCTTTCTCTCTCTCTCTCTCTCCCCCTCTTCTCCATTTTTTCTACTTTCTATATAATTTACATTAAAATTCAGCACCTGCTCAGAAACTTATAGTTAAAGAAATTTGTCTGGGACACTGAGAGGTTAAGGGTTAAATCACACGACAGTCATAATGTATAAGAGAGAACATGAATGCTAGTCTTCCTGACTTAGTACAGTTGGCTATCCACTACTCCTCTCCACATTAATTGTAAGAATCCTATCTATCATTTTTCATTTTTCTTCAATGAAAGTGTCTAAAATGTCTTTCCAATTGTAATCCCTTAGTATTTGGGGGTGTTACTATTCTTAAATACTTTCATGTTTGTATGGTAGGGTTTTTTGGGGTTTTTTTGGTGAGGCAATTGGTGTTAAGTGACTTGCCCAGGGTCACACAGCTAGTAAATGTTAAGTGTCAGAGTCCAGACTTGAACTCATGTCCTCTTGACTCCAGGACTGGTACTCTATCCACTGTGCCACCTAGCTGCCCCTGTATGGTGTTTTACTAATGAAATGTAAGTTCTCTGAGAGTAGAGATTGTTTCAATAGTGAGTACATAATACATATTTGTAGGTTGGTTGATTGAAATAAGAGGATTTAAAATAATAAAATAAGATTGAATAAGCACTTAACTTTGAATTTTCTAAGTCCTCATAATTTTTCTACTACCTTTAAATAATCATACATTTAAGATTGGAATGGAAAAAAGAACCTGAACCTATCTCATGATTAGTATCTTTTCAACCAGTAATAAAATGAATTTATCTGTTGAAAGGGATTAAGTACATCATGAAAATTATTCTAACACACCTTTCTATATTGGGCAAGTCAGTTGCTGAGTACGTGTGGCAAGGAAAAAGGAGTTACATACGTTGACAAATATGTTGCTTGAGAGAATATGACAGGGAAAATGTTTGAAACTCCTGCTCTAATCTGCTTTTTATAGGATTTTCAAGTTCATCTAGTGGCCAGTTAAACTGAAACCAACCTTTGCATTCAAGAAACATAATTGTGTGGAAGTGGGAAGAAAATTGGTCATTTATACCAATGCTTACAGTGTGTTAGACTTTTAGGAGACCTAACCCTGTCTGCAGCCTCCCTTTGACCAAGCTAACTCTGCTCATTTCCCAAGCCTATTATGAGCTATGGCTTCTATTGGAAACCTGGTTTATGGATAATGTATCTAAAATGAACTCTGCACTCAAAACCAATAGAGCAGTAGCTTAGCCATCAGCAATCAGTCCATAAAATCTAGTTATTTTCCCCTTCCCCTTTAAGGGGGCAGGACGCTAATGGATTTGAAATTGAAGGAGTGGACCGCAGACTTTTTTAATAAATGAAAATAAAAGTGAGTCTCAGGTTCATGTTGATCTATATAACTGTGAGTCCCAGAATTCACTCAGGTTTTCCCCCAGGGTTGATTTCTAGCCTAAACCACCCTATGTTTATAGCTGATAAGTGTCTGCTGAAGGGTAATAATGTAACTTATCACTTTCATCAGAAGCTCCCTGAAAATGTGTTTATCTAAAAGGCTTGTATGTTTGTGTATACTTCAAATATCTATGCCTTCAGATTTGAGTTGCTTGTGCATTTAGAAGCCATTCCCTGAAAAGGCTTTTGGGGAAGCTGTTTAGCTGAAGGTTAATGGCTGTATGTCTTTGGTTAGCAGATACCCTCCAGGTTACAGTATTCATACAAATATATACAAATGAGACATTGACTATTGTCCAATTTTATTTTCTCACTAAATCAAGGTAAAGATTTAAGGCTCAATTCATGAAGAAGAAAAAAACAATCTTTCTGTGGGTGTGAGTTGATTTTTAACTCAGGCACAACTGGTGCTGGGAAATTCTCCAAGCACTAAGCTGCTGAGTGGTAGGGGAAAAATACCTAGAAAGGTTGAAACAGTTTAAAAGAGTTAAGGATACCCTAGTGATGGCCATCAAGTATTTCTGGTAGTCACTGAAAAGCTAGTTTTGTGGAAGCCCATAATCAGCAGTAGGTCTTCTTGTTTTAAAATGCTTCTGAATTACTTGGACTGAAGACAGAAACCAGATATTTCTAATCAAAGACAGTCTGATTTATAAATGTGACTGTGACACATTGAGGTTTTCCTTAAGGAAGGTTCTCACTAAGTACCAATGATGAAACAACTTCTAAGGGAGTCACAATATAAGGTATTTTTAATAAATGTGTAACATCTGCATCTCTTTGTGAAGCTGATGATGAAGCTGAAAGGGGTGTCAGTTCTCTCTCCACTGGCCCCTGCCTTTGGAATGTGGGTGTTGGCAGCCAGGACCATGCACATACCTTTGCTTCTCACAACAGGAAGTTCCTACTCCCTAGTTATTGCTTTTAACTACAACCTTGTGATATCTTTCTCTGCATAGTTCAGGAGTAGGAAGGAATGGAGGACTAATGAATGAGGTCATATGATTTGACACCCAAGCTTTGTCTTAGAAAGTAACTATGTATGGTGAGAAGAGGGAGACAGTGTAACATAGAGGATAGAAAGCTGGTTTAGGATTCTGGAAATCTGGTTTCAAACCCCACCTCTGAAACATACCAGATTTATCATAATGAGCAAACCACTTAACCACTCAATGTCCCAGGCAATTCTCAAAGGCTATAAGTTTTAGAAAGCAGCTATTTTGTGCAGGTGAAAGGGGTTTTCACATCAGGGAATCCCTACATCAGTGTAGGGAATTACATTGATGTAGTTGCACATCTGAACTATTATACTCTAAAAAAAATAGGCAAAAAAAGAAACTTGTCATTGAGAGTACACACATATGAGTGTAGATGTATATTTATACACACATATATACACATGTACATGTACATACACACAGGTAAGCACATGGGTCCTTAGGATTCCTATGTAAAGAATTACACTCTCGTGCATGTCCTGGTTAGGAATTGTTAATATATGGATCACCTGGATTTGATGGAGGTACCTTATCATCTAAGGGGAGTTTTATGAAACCCTGGATTAATAGGATTAAAAGGAGCAAAATGTCCTTCAACTGAATTCCAAACTGAACCCAGATAGCTGGCATATAAAAGACCTTACCTAGTGACTTCTTATCCCTCAGGATAGTAAGTCCCTATCTTATGGTCACATCTAGGTGTCTCATCCTTGCCAAAACCTTTTTTGGAATCCTGTACTCTTATCATGATGCTTCTGTATTTCCTCCATATTTGTTATAACTGAAATTGTTAAACTACTTTTTGATTCTGAGTTGATTTCTGTATCATACTATTGAAACTGACAACTCCCTGTAATCAGTGGAATAAAACCATATATGCCCTCAGAAATGGAGAGTCCCCCCAACTTCTCTCCACATGATCATGCGTTGTGTTATCTTTCTTCTTGGGACAATAAAATATTAAATTGATATTATATTTTTTTCTGTCTGTGCCAGATCTGTTTTTGTAGGAGGACAGGTATGTTTTTCTGTCTTTGATTTGTAGGAGAAATTAAACATTATTTCTCTGATCTATTTGTAGGAGATAGGCAGATATATCATTCTCTGATCTGGTTCATTGTAGGAGATATAAGATGATGTAATTTCTCTGATCTGTTTATTAATTTGTCGGAGAGATTAAACATTATTTCTCTGATCTATTTGTCTCCTGACAGGCAGACACAAAAGTTGTATTTTAATATTCGGCAGAAAAAAAGCACAGTTTTATTTGATATAAGAGAAACTGGCTGGGAGGAAAGTTTAAAACTTTTTCCTCCCCAACTAGACTGGGGAGCGCCTTTTTATAGAGCCAAAATGTCATGACCATGCAAGTGAGGGTGAAATGTCCCTTATTGGGCGATGGGTTGGAAGCAATGTGGTGCTGGATGGTTGTTCTGTCCCTTCCTGGTGCAGCCACGCCTAACAGGATTACCTCATTCAGGGGGTGAGATGAGGGAGACTGGAAAGAAGGGTGGTGGTCCTGGAGTTATCTAAGTCCAGATCCAGTGCTGCTAATCTCTCTAGGTGTGTCTGTCCTTTGGTTTAGTGTCAAGGAGAAGGTTCCTTGATTTCCAGGGAAAACTCCTGGGGTGTCAAGGAGAAGGTTCCTTGACCTCCCCAAACAACTTCTGGGGTAACTGGGACCCATAATGTTCCCATAACACACATACATACATACATACATACACACATATATATACTCACATATATACATATATATGTTATAATACTATATTATATTGAGGGAAGCTAGGTGCTGTAGTGGATAAAGCACTGGCCCTGGATTCAGGAGGACCTGAGTTCAAATCCAGCCTTTCAGACACTTGACACTTACTATCTGTGTGACCCTGGGCAAGTCACTTAACCCTCATTGCCCTGCAAAAAAATACTATATTATAGTCTAGGTTCAGATGTATAGATTGGCTTGCCTTGATCAAGTTAGCTCAGTAACTATTCAGCTCCTATATTTACCTTTACTAGTTAGATATAAAACCCCAAAAAAGTATATTTATATTTTTCAAGGATATTTCTTCAGAAGAACTTAAGGAGTTTGCAACACAAAATAATTATTATTATTTTTTTTTAGGCAATGGGGGTTAAGTGATAAAATAATTATTTTTAATCATGAAAATAGAGTAAAAATTTTAAATCTCTTCCCAATCTGGGTCCAGCATACCTTTCTAATACTTATTGCATTTTACTTTGCAAACTCCAGATTCCAGTTAAACTGGTCTATCTACATTTCTCCATATATTGCACTACATTTCTTATTTCCATGCCTTAGTGAAAGCTTTTTCCCATATCTAGAATGATCTTCTTCCTGACTTTTGCTTTCTAGAATCCCAAATTTCCTTCAGATTTCAGCTCAAATACTACCTCTTATACTAAGCTGATTCTGATCTCCTGGGTTGAAAATTACTTTGCAATTATACATACATATGTGTGCATATGTATGTATATATGTGTTTTATGGATTATGTTATACATACACTATAATATATATAATATGTATACACATTATAAATATGCATGGTATTATAAATACATATACATATATTTACATATATGAATATGCACAAATTATCTTTTAAAAAATGTTCTTATATGTACACATATTTATTCTTAGATATAAAATCTTTTAAGGCAGGAACTGTTTTATTGTTATTTTTGGGTCACCAGCATGCCTTCCACATCACTTGATTGCATGATGTTGAACATGTCATTTTCCCTCCTTTGGCTTCAATTTCCTTCTCTTTAAATTGAGAGGGTTAGACTAGTTGGTTCCTAAGGTCCCTTGAAGCTCTCACATTCTATGATTCTAAGCTTCCACTCACTTGTCAGAGCTATATGTTTACGACTTCTCAGGCCTTTAGACAAGTAAAATCCAAAGTGGGGTTTGTGCAACTTTAGGGAGCTGTGGCATAACCTCAGACTCTATATAATTAATGAATCAGTGAATGTGAATGCTGATTACATTCCCCTTTCCGTTTGATAGCAAATTATGAGATCATTTTTTAAGAAAATTTTACCATTCTTTCATTCATTATTGGTCAATACTTTCCCAATATCCCTAATGTCTAGGATTCTCTTTCCAAGGTTGGTCCTGGAGAGGGCTTATATAACCTATCTTCAATCCAGGCACCCAAAATATTTTGCCTCACTCTGAGTCAATGCGACTTGGCTCCAAGATCACCCTATAGATGTGGTAGGATCTATTCATCAGGCAGATTCTGTAAATTATATTTGTTGAATTTGTTGTTGTTTTTTTTGTTTGTTTGTTTGCTTGTTTTGTTTTTACATTTGAGATTGTTGTAGGGCATATCTGATGCTGGCAAACCTCATGTTTCAGATTTACAGCTAGCAAATTGAGGTTTACTTAATCAAAGAATAGAAATAATACTCAGCATGGATACTGCATTGATTCAATTGAGTGTAGTTTACCCCTTCTTGGTTTGTCATTCTGGTACACTGGTTAAGCCTGAGGAATCTGCACACTTGGTTTCTTATTCACTAGATTTTGTATTTAGGCCACTGAGAAGCTATTTGAATTGTAGAGTCTTTGTCTTCTCAGCCAATTAATATTGAATCTAGTTTCAGTGCTTTTTAAACAAAGAAAAATAGAAATAAAAAAATAACAAAAAATAGCCTATCCTCTATGTCAGATATCACTTATACCACAATCTAACCCTTGGTCACAAGATCTTAAGAGTATTCTAGAGGATTCTCCCCTACTTAAATGGTTTTAGAGCTACTATTGAACAACCCTAATATCAGAAATTCAAAAACCCTGCCACAAGCAGCATTAGAAAGAAAAAAGAAAAATTAGAGCATAAAGATAGCCAAAAATCATAAATGAAAAAAATTCAACTCTAATTGTCCTTCTCTTTCTAATATATTATATACAATCTATTATAGTATCAACAATCAATATAACAGCTTCCTAAAGGAGTAAGAGAATAGAGAGGATAATGAAGATCTGAATGAAATCCAAGGCTCTACCTCCCTCCTTGGGAAGGACCAAATAGTGATCCAACTCTTTTTGTCATGGATCAAGTTCTTTTGGAATAAGGTAACTAATAGGTCATTAGTTTGTAGCATTCAGCCTGTCTCAGGGCCACAGTTGGTAACACTTTATTATGTTCTGTACTGCCATACACTCATTTTCCTGGTCCAGTGGTCAGGATTCTGCTTCGCTGGGTGCCCCGTTGGAATGGTGATAACTATTCTTTGCTTCTTTAGAGATGTCTGCTAAGAGAATTCTTCCACAGCAACTGGGTGGACAGTTTTACCTCTGTTCTGTTGATAGAAGGCTAGCCAACTCCCAAAACTAGCGTTCTTTATTCCTTCAAGCCATCTTTAGGAGAGAGTTGTCCAAGAACCACAAAGTACTAATAGAATCAATGTAGATGGGCCCCATTAGCTCTAGGTTATATTAAGCAAAGTGTTACCATGGGCTTGCCTCTGCTACTAATCCTGACAGTGCCTTTTCATCTGGGACCCATGCAATTGACAATTTTATATCCAGTAGAGTCTTTAGTACTGATTACTTTCCTTTCTTTTGCTATTTTCTACTTTTTCCTGCTCTCCTGAAGCTGAAAGTTATCCCACTGTGACATAGCCTATCAATTTTTTCCATTTACACTGAGTTTTGAAGGCTACCCTTCTCCCCATCCCAACCCCAATATAAGACCAAGCATTGCTACACATGCAGCTACTTCCCTTCAATGCTGGGCCCTCTGCTGGGCCCATTATTCAGAGGTTCCTCATGCAACCCTTACTGGAAGTCCTAGAGAGAAACAGAGTTATAGGAGAGAGGGTGAAAGCTCTGTTTCTTTCTAAATGAATTGCATGAAACTCTTTCAGGCCTCCTACCATCCCCAGAAAATCAATTAGGATGATGACATTTAGTACATTTTTCCATATCCCCCAAACTGAAAGGTCTCTGGGTTCCTGAGAGCGATTAGGCATTGTACTTTAAAGTACCCATCTAGTGTCTTTGCATCAAAGGATCCCTAGAAAGGCCCATGTGGAACAGTACTCCTTGGCCTCCTAAATGTCATATAAAATGTACCATGTAATTCCTTTAGTATAGTTATACCAAAATTTCCATCTTTAGGAAGGGCTTCCTGATTGCTTAAATAAAAAGGCTAGCCTCTAAGAAGTTGCAATTTTCTTCAACCAGTATTTTCACACATAGACATAGAGCCAACATAGAAGCAGAAAAGCTATGTCCATCAATGCTGTATCTTTCCTGGATATCCAGTCTCTGTTGTAACTAAGTAAAAGTCTTCTTATTAACCTTTAGGTGTAGTGTAATATAGTTCATAGTCTGAAACTGAAGCACTAAACCAGTTTTAATCAGGCCTGGTCTAACACAGAAGGTCTTACTTCCAGGCATGTGGAACAACTTGTTCAAAGAGAGACAGAAGATGTGGTGTCAAGTATGTATAGCAAGCGAGCCAATATGGTGGGCTTGTAGAATGAGTGAAAACAGCATTAAATAGAGGTTATATTACAAGTTAAAAAAATAAGGAAGATCTGACTTCATTAAACTGACTAGTTATGTAACCTTTGGTACTTAGTCTCTTAGTCACAAAAGGGTTGTGATCTACCTTGGTGGTGGCAGTCCTGATTATTAAGCTATGACCATAAACTTTACCACCACCATCACCCAAAGAGCTTTTTGTTTTAATCTTATTTTTTATTTACATAAAAATAGTTTATTATTTTCCAGTTACATGTAGAAATAGTTTTTAAGATTCGCTTATATAAGATTTCAAATTTCAAATTTTTCTCCCTCCCCCCCTGCCCTAGACAGTAGGCAATCTGATATAGGTTAAATATACACAATAACACCAAACATATTTCTGCATTAGTCATGCTATATGAGAAGGATCAGCACAAAGGAAAAACCTGAAATCAGAAAACTAACAGCATAAAAAACAAAAGAAATAGTATGGTCCAATCAGCATCCATATCCCACAGTTCCTTTATTTTCCCCTGGATTTGGAGAGCCTTTTCCATCATGAGTTCTTTGGAACATTCTTGTTCCATTAGATTGGTGAGAAGAATCTAATCTATTACAGTTGGTCAATACATAGTGTTGATGATACTGTGTATAATGTTCTTCTGGTTCTGTTCATCTCACTCATCATCAGTTCATGCAAGTCCTTCCAGGTTTCTCTGAACTCCACCAGCTCATCCTTTCTTACAGCACAATAGAATTCCATTACATTCATATACCACAACTTGTTCAGCCATTCCCCAATTGATGGACATCCCTTCAATTTCCAGTTCCTTGCCACCACAAAAAGAGCAGCTATAAATATTTTTGTACATGTGGGTCCTTTGCCCTTTACCCAAAGAGCTTTAATAGAAATACAAATCCAAGTAGAGCTAACTCACAGCACATCAGACTATATCACAAGCAAGTCACTTAACCTCTGTTTGTCTTAACCCATGGGAGAAGAAAATGACTAACCATTCCAGTATCTTTGCCAAGAAAATCCTCCTGACAGTATTGGTGTGCTATGGTCCACAGACCCATGATGAGTCAGAAATGATTAAACAACTGAACAATAGCAATAATTCTGAGATGTAACTATTATTAGTATACTCATCTTAAGTATGAGGAAACAGGCAGTTTAAGTGACTTGCCTAAGGTCTCACAAAGTTTTAAAAAAATATGTATTTAATATTTTATTATTTCTCCAATTACATATAACAACAATTTTAAACATTATTTTTTTTAAATTGTGAGTTCTAAATTCTGTCCCTCCCCTTCGCCTTAATTGAGAAGGCAAGCAATTTGATATGTATTATACATGTCACACAGCTTTTAAGGTCAGATTTGAACTCAGATTTTTCTGACTTTAGGCTAAATACTTTATCCACTATATTACCTAGGTGCATAGTATGACAAGAGAAGCTGTTGTATATATGCAGGAGAAGGTGGTGGTCCATGTCAAATGGTACTTTTAAATAAGATGAAGACTGACAAGATGGTATCATAATTTACAATAAAAAGAAAATCATTGGTAACTCTAAAGAGTGTAATTTCATTTAAGTAAGAGTCAAGAATGAGGAAGAGATTGAGAGTAAGAGTGCAAGGATGGCAGGTCCATTCATAGAGGCTTGTATCAGAGTATAAACTGGATAGCTGTCTTATGATTTTTGCCAGCAATAGTACAAAGGAAAGCCAATTCATGTCAAATATAGATTTTTAAAAAGAAGGCCTAAATTTGAATCTATAAACATGGTTACAATAAATTTATATAGTCTTACAAGGACAAATGGAGGACATTGTGTGGACAAATTACTGACTTACAAATTTTGTCTCCTGTAATATACTATGCTAAGGTTCATTACAGGAAGGACATGATATATGCATTTTGTTTTAACCTGTTAGGACAGATCTGAATTGCTTTAAATTTAGAAACAGACTAGTAGACAAATTTCAAGTCTGAAACATCGTGCAGATCTTGGATGGTGCATTGCCAAGTGTGGAGCAGATAGGAAGCATTGACTCTCTTTTCTTTCTTTTTTTTTTTTTGAATTAAGTAACTTCCCTGAGGGAAGGGAGGTGGTAGGTCACCAATATTTCTCAAATTTAGGAAAATTTGCCACAAGTATATGTAGTTTCATGTCTCACTCTCAGAAGTTAAAGAGATATAGGTTGAGCCAATATAATACAAATGACAATTCTATCTAAATTAATATACTAATTCAGTGTCATGCCAATCAAATAACCAAAAAATTATAGAGCTAGAAAAGGAATTGCAAAATTCTTCTGGAAGAACAAAAGATCAAGAATATCAGGGGAATAAAAAATATGTGAAGGAAGGTGGCCTATCCATATTAGATCTCAAACTGCATTATAATCCTGTAACCATCAAAACAATCTGGTATGGGCTAAAACGTAGAATGTTGGATCAGTGGCATAGATTAGGTACATAATAAACAGTAGAAAACAAACCATAGTAATCTTGTCTTTGATAAAGGCAAAGATCCAAACTTTGGGGAAAAGAACTCATTATTTGACATAAACTTCTGGAAAAACTGGAATGCAGTTTAGCAGAAACTACATATAGACCTGTATGCCTGTATACCAAAATAAGATTAAAAATGGGTACATGGTTTAGACATAAAGGGTGATACCATAAGCAAATTAGGGAAATATGGAATAGATTACCTGTCAGATCTATGGATAAGGGAAGAATTTATTACCAAAGAAGAAATAGAGAACATTATAGGATGTAAAATGGACAATTTTGAACACATTAAATTAAAAAGGGTTTTGCACATGTACAAAAAACCGGGTTTCTATTCAGTATTCTATTAAATAAAAGGAGCACAAAAAGAGGAAAAAGCAACTGAGGCCCAGATAAAACTTGACTGGTTCAATCTTCCTTTCCTAGCTTTTACATTGTTCCAATTGCCATGCTGACAGGTTGAGGAATCAGCTAACCAGCCTTTCCAAACAATTTTTTACAATTCACAGATAGAAAGAAAGGTGTGTTGAGGGGGGTGGGGGAAGGGTAGAGGGAAAGCTGTTACCTTTTGTGCAATTACTTAGTAATTAGCTCATCCAGATTGGTGGCTAATCAAGAAAATCATTGTCATTTCAAAGTACATGTCATTATATCCAGAAACAGCCATTCTATCCTCTCCACCTCCACCTCATCTTTTATTTGTAGACTGTGGGTTGATGACCTCCCAAGGGTGGAGCAAACAGATAGTATTAATGGCAATGTCTGCATTCCATATATATAGTATATTTGTTATATAATATATATATGTATATATATGTGTGTGTGTGTGTGTGTATATATATATATATATATAAGAATAGCAATAATAATACCTGGCATTCACATAGTAAATTTTATTTACTTTGAAATAACTTAGAAAAGTGATTTAATTTTATTTTCATAGATGTCTTTTTTGGCTGGGAATGTCAGACTGGTTCATCAAATACTATTCCTATTTATTAAGGACAAAGAATGTGACTTACTCAAGATTCAACAGTGAGTTAGCATAAGAATAGACAGCCAGATTTCCAGCTGAGGTCTCTTTGAAATAAATTATGTCAGTATTTAGTCATTTCTATTTGGGGGTTAGGAGATTTTGTATATGAAGTTTGGCATTGTAGGGAGAGCCATAGTAAAATATCATTGGGAAATATTTCAGAAAATAAATAAAAATAAAATAGAACATAGATAATGTCAACATTTTTTAACTCAGTAGGCAGCAGCAAAGGTCTTTATGTGTATTTGGCCTTGTTTCTATTTGTATCTGACCTCATTACTGAAGTAGACTAGGAACAAAGTGTATTTGAAGGCAACTATTCCCATTAAGGACTACACATTTTTTTTGCTTCATCTCAGAGGGCAAAATTAGTGGAAATGAGTAAAAGTAACAAGGAGGTAAATTTAAGCTTAATGTCCAGAAAACTTTCCTAATAAATATAGTAATCTCTGTGAATATAATGGTCTGCCACAGGACATGAAATATACCCCATCACTAGAGGTAGGGTTATCACTTGTTTAGTATGTTTTGGTAGAGATTCCTTTTCAAGTGTTTATTGGAGTAGATAATTGTTAAAGTCCCTCCCAAATTGAAAAATTCTGGTATTCTGTGATAGATAAAAATGAACTCACTTTGCAACATACATCTTCAAGGTTCAGTTCAGTTTCAGAAAAACAATTGGGAATGATCAACTTCCCAAAGAGTAGAAAACGAAGAGAGCAATTTCCCTGCTATAAAAGACACCCGTGAAGATAAAATAACTTTTTTTGACAAATATATATTTCAAAGTAAATGGAATATATTCTACAAATTTCAGGTGTTATTATTGTAATTCAGATCATTCTAATACTTACCTGGCACTGTTATCTTATCAATGGTACTTTTTGTTTCCTCAACTCCAAACCAAAAAAAAATTTATTTGCTCGACAAATTAACAAACAAGCACAGTACAAATTAAACTCTTTATGTGCCAAGCACTTTGCTAAGTCCAGGGTATATTAAAAAATTATCTAGCCACAATAAACTTACATTCTAATGGGGGACAGAATAGGTTTGCATTTTGGTACATATAAGACATGTACACATCAGACACAAAGAAACTTTGGTTGGGAAAGGGCTCTCAGTCAGGAGGCTAAAATTCTCAGATTGCTGAAGATGGCTTACAACCCACCTGCTCCAACTGCATTCTGGCCTTAGGATGATTCAAGTACATTTCTGTTTTTTTTTTAAAGAAAGAAATTCAATTTTAAATAACCAAACCTAAATAAGAAAGGAATATCAAATTCAAACAAAAAAGAACAAGTTGAATAAAAAACAGAGAGGTTATTTTAAAAAGGATTATTAGCACTAGCATAAAGAATAATTAACATTAGTATGTATAATTTTACATTCACATTGTTAAGAATTTAGAGGATATTGGGGCAGCATGGTGGCACAGTGGATAAAGGCACTGACCCTGGATTCAGGAAGACCTGAGTTCAAATCTGACCTCAGACAGTTGACACTTGTTAGCTGTGTGACCCTGGGCAAGTCACTTAACCCTCATTGCCAGGAACAAAAAAAAAATAAATAAGTGAAGGAGTCCTACCAAATTTATAAAAAAAGAAAGAAAGAAAAGGAATTTAGAGCATATTAATGATTACTTATAAACCTAAAATATTCACATAATCAAATAAAGAAATAGAGATCTAAAACAACCCAGTTTTCAAAAATAAAAATGAACATCATAGAAAGAGAAACACAATAAGAAACAAACAAAAAAGCTACATCAGATGAATTTATAGGAAACTTTATAAATTACTTAAAAACAATTATAAATAAAGTCATAAAATATTTCCATTAATGAGGAAATCATTTCAACAATGTCTTTGGGAAGAAGGGGACAAATATGATTCTATTACCTAAACTAATAAAAATCATTTATTAAGTATCTATTGTTTGGTAAGCAGTATACTAATTACTGAGAATATGAAAAGAATCAAAAGCAGTCCCTCACTTCTAGCATGTTATAAACTAACAAAGGAGACAACATGCAAATAAATACATACAAAGCAAGCTATAGATAGTGGAGAAAAGAAAAAAAATGAACAGAGAACCCACTTGAATTAAAAGGGTTTGGAGATGAATTCCTGTAGAAGTTAGGATTTTAATTGCAACTTAAAGGAAGCCCAGGAGATCTGCTGTCAAAATGGGAGTAGGTAGAGCATTCAAAGTATGTTGAACAGCAAAAGAAAACGCTCAGAGCCAAGATATGTGAATTGTCTTGTTTGGGAAAGAGTCAGAAGGCCAGTGTCATTGGAAATGGATTGGAAAGTAAGGTGTAAGATATCAAGGAGTCATAAAACAGAGAAGAAAATAATGTATCATTGCCACTAATGCCTATTAATACAAATGTTTTCAATTAAAACTTAGCAAAGACAACAGGGAAACATCTTGGTTTATGTAGAGAGTGTGAGAAAGTATTCAAGAATGACACCAAAGTTCTTATCCTGAATGACTGAGATGACATCGGTGCCCTTGACAGTAATAAAATTGTTTGGGAAACAGGAAGACTTGGGTGATGGGAAGATAATGAGCCCAGTTTTTTGACATAGTGAGTATGAGATGCCAACAGGACTTTCATTGAGTGATGTTCATGAGGTGATTGGTGTTGAGAGACTAGAACTAAGGACAGAAGTTAAGGTTAGTTATATTGATCTGGGGATCATCAGCACACAGAAGATAATTGAACCCATGGAAGCTGATGAAGTCAACCACAAGCTAGTATAGATGGAGATGAGAATAAGACTGTGAGAAATAATTATTAAAAACCAACATGGGGGACCCAGTGATTTCCCTTTCTTTCTTAGTCCTTTCTACTCCCCCCCACTCCGGTGCAAAGGCTAGTTCTCCTTAAAAGTATGCTTCATATGGGTCAAACCCTGCCCAAGCTTACAAAGAATCTTGAGTGGAGACAAATCAATTTATCTAGATCACTAAAGGACTTTACTGATGAGATTTTGGCCTGTACAACCACACTTACATGGAAATTATTGTGCTTTGATCAGCTTGAGTTGGGGGGGGTGTCTTAAATTCTTTCATGTCAACCTATTAAATGTGATTGCTATGTGATGGACCTCCTCAAATTAGAAGGGTATATAAACTGAGACCCCACCACCATTAGGGGTCTTTGATCTGAAGGAGACAGCCAAGTAAACATCATTTTATTAATAACTTGCCAGCCTATTAATAAAATGATTAAGTTACCTAGGAATTATGTCTTTCATATTTTTAATCATCACAAGACACAGACTTGGGAGATATCACAGTTAGTGATGCTAATTTGGCTGCAAAACTGTCAGTCAAGACTGAAGAGTACTCCTAGCCAGTAGGAGTAAAACCAAGACAGAACAATGTCATGAAAACCTTAGAAAGAAAATCATATGAAGGAGAAGAGGATTAGCCACAAGGTAAAAGGATGCATAGAAATGAAGAAGGATGAGGATTGAGAAAAAGAAATTAGATTTGGCAACTAAGCAAGCTTTAGAAGGACAAATGTACAGAATCAGATATGAAATAATAATTAATTTAAGTATTATAATTGCAAATAATTATAACAAAAATAATACCAATAATAATTAAAAGGAATGAAGGAGCAACTTCATGTAGACCTCACACTACACCATGAAGCAGTGATCTGACAAACCTGTTGACGATTATTAAAAACCCTTTGTTAATTGTAGAAAAGTAGGTTAATGAGATACAGAAGACAGGTAAAAATCAGTCACCAGTCAACTCATAAGCCCAATGTTTGCTGTTTCCAAAATATAAAGCCCTTAGGGAAGGACTCCCTATTCAACAAAAACTCCAGGGAATTCTGGAAATCAGTTTGAATGTCTTAAAACAACCAAACAAATAATTTAAAGACATTGTAACAGACATCTTGCACTGTCTCAAAATAAATCCCAATGAAGGTATCATCTAAACATGAAAATGCCATTACTTTATTTTTAATGTTAAAAATAGTGTGATCTTTCCTAGTTATTGCTAAAGGGGGAATTCATTGAGCAAAAAATCAGAAACAATTTCATTTGCATGAAATAGAAATATTTTGTCTACACAAAACTGCACAACTAGTATGAGAAGGAAAACTGTCAAATGGGGGGGAATCTTCAAATACTTTTTTTTGTTTGTTTTTTGTTTTTTTAGTGAGGCAATTGGGGTTAAGTGACTTGCCCAAGGTCACACAGTTAGTAAGTGTTAAGTGTCTGAGGCTGGATTTGAACTCAGGTCTTCCTGACTCCAGGGCCAGTGCTCTATCCACTGTACCACCTAGCTGCCCCAAAATACATTTTTTTTGGTGAGGCAATTGGGGTTAAGTGACTTGCCTAGGGTCACACAGCTAGTAAGTGTCAAGGGTCTGAGGCTGGATTTGAACCCAGGTCCTCCTGAATTCAGGGCTGGTGCTCTATCCACTGCACCACCTAGCTGCCCGCCAAATACATTTTTTAAAAGGTCTACTATCCAAGATGAATAGAGAATTAATGCAAACATGCAATGAGTCATTTATCAATAGATATAACATCAAAGAGTATTAAGAAAGAATTCTTAAAATAATTGTAACCTCTTAACAACATATAAATGTTGCTCCAAATCCCTAATTATAAAAGAATTTCAAATTAAACAGCTCTGAGGTTTTACTTTACACAGTGACTTGACAAATAAAAGAAAGAATAATAAATGATAGAGACTGATATGGGGTTGGGGCATATCAAGAAATTTGGTACTATTAAAGTTTAAATTGGCCAGCTAAACTAAAGGATGAACACACCTTGAGAAGTAAGGGAGATAAGCCCATTAGGTGTGGTGGCTGCCTGATCTGTGCCAAGATATAGAAATAACTCCAGAAGTCAGGACCACCAACTCTCATTCAAGCTTTCCCCACCCCCAAAGGGAACTTTCCATTGTCCAGTGGTCACCCCATATGTCCACCCCATCTACCATCTATAAAAGCTTTTGTCTTCTGTTCAAGGAGATAGGTATCTCAGAAAATAATGTCTCTGAACCAACTCCCCTTGAGTACAAATATTTGACTTCCCTCTTAGTCTCTTTCTCTAGTGCCAAAATAAAAGACTATTTTACTCTAATTGGGTTGTGGGTGAGAGGGTGTAATTCTATTTTTTGTTGTTGTTGTTCTGCATTTTATTATTTTCCAGTTATATATAAGAATAGTTTGCAACATTCGTTTTCATAGGATTTTCAGTTCCAAATTTTTCTCCTACCCTCCTTTCTCTGCCTCCTCCCCAAGATAGAAAGCAATCTAGTATAGGTTTTATATGTGCAATCACATCAAACATATTTCTGCATTAGACATATTGTGACAGAGGAGTCAGAGTGCAAGGGGAAAACCTCAAAAAAGAAGAAAGGAAAAAAATACAGCCCAAATGTAGAAACAGTCTGGTTCAATCTGCATTCCTAAACCACAGTTCTTTTTTCTGGATGTTGAGAACATTATCCATCATGAAGTTTTTTTAAATTGTTTTGGACCATTGCTTTGCTAAAAAGAGCCAAGTCTATCACCATTGTTCATCACATAATGTTGCTGTTACTGTATATAATGTTCTCCTGATTCTGCTCCTCTCAGTCAGCATCACTTCATCTATGTCCTTCCACCTTTCTCTGAACTCCTCCTGCTCATAATTATTTTTCACATTGAATTTTCAAAACTTTGTGTTGTATATTTTCTTCTTCCCTCCCTCCTCATCCCTCCCTATGAAATCCAGCAATTCAATATGAGTCATACATGTGCAGTTATGCAAAACATCTTTCTTGTTAGTCAGGTTGTAAAAGAAAACAGACAAAATACCTTTAGAAAGAGGAGCTAACAAATAAAAGTATACTTCAATCTGTATTCAGATACCATCAGTTCTATCTCTGTTGATGGTTCGAATTTTCACACATCCTTCTGATAGCATCCTGCTCAGCATTTCTTTCACAGTTACTATTGTTAACTGTATTTTCCTCCATCGTAATCCTTACCCTTGATATTTACTCTATTATCTATCTTCCTTCACCCTATCCCTCCTTTGAAAGTGCTTTGCTTCTTACTGAATCCTCCACCAATCTACTCTTCCTTCCATTGCCTCTCCCCCCCACCCCTTATCCCCTTCATATCCCCTTCCTCTCCCACTTTCCGACAGTGCAAGATATGCTACTATCTTGTCTTCAGTGTGTATATTATTCCCTCTTTGAGACAATTCTGATGAGACTTAGGCTCACTCACTCCCCTGCTCCTGCTCCTGCTCCTGCTCCTGCTCCTGCTCCTGCTCCTGCTCCTGCTCCTGCTCCTGCTCCTGCTCCTGCTCCTGCTCCTGCTCCTGCTCCTGCTCCTGCTCCTGCTCCTGCTCCTGCTCCTGCTCCTTCCCCATCTTCCCCTCTACTCCATAAGCTTTTTCTTATTTCTTTTATGTGAACTACTTTTCCCCAATCTGCCTCAGCTGCTCAGCCCGAACAGCAGGTGATTGCAATTTCCCTCTTTTGCTGAAAAACAGTCTCACTCTGTTCTTATGTGCATTAGGCTGCTCTGGGTTTATTGTTGTTGTTGTTTGTTTGTTTGTTTTTATGACATTATTTGGGAGTGACTGCATGGGTCTCTCCTCTGCCATCTTGGCTCTGCCAAAGGTTTAATTCTTTAAAGAGGAATAACTAAGGACCCCCACCAACTATTTCCCCTTTGACAGGGACTATGAGGAAAAACATTCACACTATTGTAATTTTGGTAGAACTGTAACTTGACCCAATCCTTTTAGAAACATTTTCAAAACATGCATTTATTTGAGCATAGCTTCCCAGTGCTATTCATGTATCTTGTATATGGTCTAACGCTCTGATTCTTAATTTTTTTGCACTTGTGATCCCTTTTTGCTCAAGAATATTTTACGCTACCCTAGGTATATAGGTATATAAAATAGGTACACATAACCTTTTACTGATGCCAATTTTTTTAACAACCCCACATTCAGCTACATGACAGTTGTGACCCACAGTTTAAGAAGCTAGGGTATAAAGACTAAGGGGGAGGATCTAGCACTTTTTTTCTTTCTATTTTATACCCAGGTGATCAGAAAGATTGATCAATGACCTGACCCTTATTTTCCTGAGCCAATCAAATCTCAAGGAAAGTTTTAATACCTTTTAAGGGTGGAAAAAAACCCTGGCCTATTTTTCTGGGCATCAGAAATAGTGGAAGAAATTTCAGATATTTGCTTCTTTTACATTCTTCATTTTACATTATATCTTTTACCCAGAGATCCCACTATTAGGCATAGCCACTGAGTATGTCACATCCAGAAAGTTTGTGCATTGGTATATGTGTGTGTCCATAGCATCTGTTTTTGTGATAGCTAAAAGGGAAAATTGATTTCCAATAACTGGAAATAGCTAGAAAAATTGAGCTATATGAATTTAAGGGAATTTATTTTTCCCATAAGAAATTATAAATAAGGAAATTTGGAGAAAGAGGTAAACCGTTTATGGCCTGATGGAGAGGGAAGTAAGCAGAAGAAAGAAAACCATAGACACAATAAATACAACAATGTAAACAGAATGATAAAATGTAATTAAAATTCATTAGTTTGGCTTCTAAAGGCCCTTACTGTCTGACTTGAGTCTACTTTTCCAGATTTACTTCCTTTTATTCTCTCTGCTTTCTAGACAAACTAGCCCACATGCTGTTCTTTTAATTCTACATACCTTTACAGACAGTTGTTGCCACATTTCTGAAATCTACTTCCTCCTTACTTCTTCCAATGGATGTCTTAAAGAGGGCAGCTAGGTGGTGCAGTGGATAAAGCACTAGCCCTGGAATCAGGAGGACTAAGTTCAAACCTGGCCTCAGACACTTGATACTACCTGTGTGACCCTGGACAAGTCATTGCCCTGCCCTCCCCCCCCCCCCAAAAAAAAAGTATTCTTAGGGTCAACTCTTAGGGTCTCCAGGGTCAATTCAGATGCCACTCCTATGGCAGGCTTCTCCTGATTGCTCAATTATGAACATTCTTTTACTATTCAAATTGTCTTATCTCTGTCCTTTTTCATCTCACTAGAAGATAAATTCTTTGAGGTCAGAAATTGTTTTTCATTTTATCTTTGTATCCCCCAGACTTAGTACACCACAATAAGTGTTTAATAAATGGATTTTAAGTTGATTTGAGTTATTGAAAACACTCATTTCTAGGTTTCAAGAAGCCCTACAACGCAATTAGCATAGTCTGAACTGAAATTCACTATGTGTGTGTGTGTGTGTGTGTGTGTGTGTGTGTGTGTGTGTGTGTGTGTGTATATATATATATATATAGTGTGTATGGGAAAATTCCAAAAAATTGACCTATAGATTTTGGTTAAGGTATATTACTATGTATGTATAGTCATATTTGTGTGTCACTTTTTCTAAAATTTTTCTTACATTTATATTTATAGTCTTTTCTTTTCCTTTCTCAGGTAGCATTTGGGGTTCATAGGCTAGTATATAAATTTAGCAATTTTTTTGTGCCTCAGAGAAGTCAAATTAGGATATCCTTTGACTGTATATGGAATTGTTTTAAAATTGGCATAAATAATAACTCATTCTTTTAGCACTTTAGGTTTTACAAAGTGTTTACTAACTCTGAGTCAGTCAGTATGGCTCTGCTCCCCTTTGGGAAGAAGAGGGAGTGAAGCTCCGCATCACCTGACCTTCCTCTACCTTGCCCTCCCTTCTTTTCTTAGATTAGAGGTTAACTAATTAGATATACCCTCGGGAAACATCTAGCTAATTTTTAGCTTAGTGATAATATAATGCTTCTCAGGTACATATTGGTTTTTTTCTTTGCTCTTTTATGGAGTTTAAATCAGATTTTAAAAGTCATTAAAATCGCTCAAAGCCCACCATCAAAACTATGTCTAACATGGAAATAGAGCACTAACTTAAATTTTTGTATATCTCTTGCTAGGCCATAGCTTCTCTATATTTGAGGGAAAATAAAACTATGGGCAATGTTTTGGGGAAAAAAATGAGCAGAGAATATCATACTATCTGTTATAGGATAAGCATGAGCAGAGAAAGTTTAGGTAAGAATAGATGTTATTTTATTTTATTTTGTTTTGTTTTTAATTTTCACCAGCCCTTGAAGAAGTAAATTCAGTGAGTATCTTTGCCCTGAATCCTCTATTCTGGGCTATGTTCAGGAGTCTGATAGCACACTTCTATCTCTCCCTCTTCTGCTATAGCTGAATCTACTTTTATATTTATCCTTTAAGTTTCATCTTTTACTTGTCCCTGTACTGCCAGTTCTTTAAATCTCAGATAAGGATGGGCACTCTGTTTCCTGCTGCCTGCATTTCAGTCTCCTTTTATTTTTCCTTTTTTTTTCTTTTTTCTCCTTTTTTCTTTTCTTTTCTTTTTCTTCTTCTTCTTCTTCTTCTTCTTCTTCTTCTTCTTCTTCTTCTTCTTCTTCTTCTTCTTCTTCTTCTTCTTCTTCTTTTTTGCAGGACAATGAGGGTTAAGTGACTTGCCCAGGGTTACTAGTGTCAAATATCTGAGGCTGGATTTGAACTCAGGTCCTCCCGAATCCAGGGCCAGTGCTTTTAAACACTGCACCACTTAGATGCCCCTCAGTCTACTTTTCTACAGGCTAGGCTATTCATGTCTCTAAAACACCTAAGCATGACTTACATCCTCTTTCTGATGCAAATATCCAGACCAAATAGTCTTCAGAGTTTTGAGGAAATGAATGCATGGCCCTCTAAAGTCTAAATTCCAGAACACCAGTCACATTCTTTACACCTATAACAAAATGATTATAATTTTTACTTTACATTTACTATGTCACTAACTTCTCACAACAACTCTTCAAGGCAAATGATATTTTATCCTCATTGTACAGATGAGGAAACTGAGGCTGAGAGGTTCATTAACTTTACCAGGATGACACAAAGAGTATGTACCTAAGGCAGGATTTAAAGCCTAGGTATATCTGATTTGAAGGGCAATACTGTGTTATGTAGCTGCCAATAGAAACTCAAGTTTCTATAGCATTTTAAGGTTTAATTCAATTGTGCCAACTAGGAGTTAAATCAAAAGAAGCTGTTAAAAGTTCTCCTCTCCCCCTTTTATTGGAGTAAAATTATTATCTTAAACATTTGAGCACTGGACAGATAGAGACCTGCCAGCGTATTTATGGGCCTTAGACATTGTTTGACATTCCCATCTGCTATGTCTTACTATGACAGGTGAGAATTGGATAACAAGTGGACTTCTAAGGTGGATGAGCAGCCCAGAAAAGGGTGAGGCCAGCCCTTTCACCAGAGATGCAAGTCAGACATTGTGTCAAACAGTGGGAAAACAAATAAAATAGAAAGACACCCAAGAAGCTCAGCAAGCTCAGCAACCACTCACTGGAAAAATCATGTAGGCAGGCAGGCTAAACCAGGTTGAGGGTAACTGAAGGGCCTCAAATTCATCAGTGAGTCAGGGGGTATTACTCCAAGCATGTAAAGGTGGAATGGGCAGAGGAGAAGAATTTGTTCCAATAACTACGAAGGCAGTTAAAGCAGGAGCTATGAAATGATTAGAGTTGAGTCAAATATCAAAGATGACAGTCTTTGATGGGGCCATCATCAATATTCTTGACTTTTGCCCTGCTACTGGACTTCAATGACTCTGGAAGAATGAGGCTGATGATTTTATGAAACTTTGCCCCACTTAAATCTAATTCACATGCAATTCCAGGCATCACCCAGTATGCCATTGGTCCTCTTTAAAAATGAACGATGAACAGTCTCAATTGGAACCTTTGAGTTTCCACAATAACATTTGCAACTGGATCCATTTGTCCTATAGAGTAGAAATCCCTGGCATAAAAATATATGTACATTCCATACTCTAATTGAAGTCATTTTATCCATGAGATACTCACTCTAATGGTGTATATTGAAAGCCATTCTGTATTCTTTATGATTCTTCTCCAATGTGCTCTCATCATTACTCCAGAAAAGATGGATACAATATGTTGAGAGCTTTCCTCTTGCTTTCTGGACGTTATGCAAGCACTGGTAAAGTACTAGGACTGACATTTTTATCCTTTGGCCATGCTACATGACTATTTCAGAATATAGCATATTGCCAATGATGAATTTTGTCCCATGAACAGTATATAAAAATACATAAAAGCGATGTCTTAAAATGTGCCTAATTTTTGTTATTGGTTGCAGATTGCTTGTCATTCCCACTCCTACTCTCAACTCTGTAACTATAACTACTTGTGTAACTATGGGAAAGTCATGGGAACTCTCTGAACCTCAGTTTCTTCATCCATTGCATTTTCCCTGACAATTCCTTGAAAGATGATATCTAAGCTCTTTTTTTGATCGTGGCTTTCAGGTAGTACAATAATTTTCAAATTATCTCTCCTGGATCTATCTTCCAGGTCAGCTGTTTTTCCAAGGACATATTTGACATTGCCCTCTATTTTTTTCATTCTTTTGGTTTTGCTTTACTGTATCTTGATTTCTTATAAAGTCATTATCTTCCATTTGCTCAATCCTAATTCTTAAACAATTATTTTCTTCAGAGAGAGCTTTTCTATCTCCTTTCCATTTGGATTTTCAAGGTGTTAACTTTTTTTTTCATGAAACTCCTGCTGCATCACTCTCATTTCTCTATCCATTTTTTCCTTGACCTCTCCTACCCCATTTTCAAAGTCCTTTTTTTTTTTTTTTGGTGAGGCAATTGGGGTTAAGTGACTTGCCCAGGGTCACACAGCTAGTAAGTGTCAAGGGTCTGAGTCTGGATTTGAACTCAGGTCCTCCTGACTCCAGGACTGGTGCTCTATCCACAGCACCACCTAGCTGCCCCCAAAGTCCTTTTTGAGCACTTCCATAGCCTGAAACCAATTCATATTTTTCTTGGAAGCTTTGGAAGTAGGAGCTTTGACTTAGTTAACTTCTTCTGAGGGTGTATTTTGATCTTCCTTGTCACCAAAGAAACTTTCTATGATCTGTAGTTTTTTTCTGTTTCCTCATTTTTCTAGTCTATTTCTTTACTTTTAACTCCTTATTAAAGTGGGGCACTTCTTCCAGGGCTCACTGTCCCAAGCTTTTGGGGGTCCCAGGTGGTATAATTTAAGGAAAGGCACATTCTACACTCCCCTAGCCTGTGCTTTGGTCTGTAAGTAGCCACGGGACTGCTTGTTCTTTTTTTTGTTCTTTGTTTTTGGGTTGTTTTTTTTTTTTGGTGAGGCAATTGGGGTTAAGTGACTTCCTCAGGTTCACACAGTTAGTATGGGTCAAGGGTCTGAGGCTGGATTTGAACTCAGGTCCTCCTGAATCCAGGGCCATTGCTTTATCCACTGCACCACCTAGCTGCCCCTGGCCTGCTTGTTCTTTAACCCAGGAACAGAATTCTTTTTTTTTTTTTTTTACTGTGGTTTCAAGCCCTGGCATGTCTGTGCCCCTCTTCCACCTGGGCTAGCATGCAAGACTGCTTCCTGGTTCCGAGCACTGGCAACACAACAGAGTTTTGCCATAGCACCAACAGAGACCCCTGCAATGGCCCCCTGGAGAACTGCTTGACTCCCTCACTGGTCCATGAGTTGAGTTACAGAAGTAGCTACTATCTCAGCTGATTCCAAGTGTCTGGAGGCCTGATTCTCTGGGGTTGGAGCTAGTCTGTGCATTCTGGCCAAGATCTGCTCTCTGGTACAAAAGACCTTCCCTGTCAACCTTCTAAACCACCTTTGGCTGGAAAATGATCTCACTCTGTTGTTTTGTGGGTTCTGCTGCTCCAGGAATTGTCTTATGGCATTATTTGAAGAGATTTGGGGCTGAGTTCTGAGGAGTCACAGTCTTTCCTCCATCTTTGACCTTTTTGTAAATATGATAGGTGTGAGGAGGTAACCCAGAAGTGTGTTAATTTGCATTTTCTAATGATTAGGGATTTAGAGCTTTTTTTTATTCATATGGGTATTGATAACTTCGATTTCTTCTGAAATCTGTCCTTTTGTATCCTTTGACCATTTATCAATTGAGGAATGTGTCTTACTTTTTTTAAAATAAATTTGACTTAGGTCTCTATGTTTTTGAGAAGAGCTTTTTATCAGGCAAATACTGTATTTTCTTTTTTTCTTTTTCTTTTTTGGTTGCTTTAGTATTATTTGTATGAAAACTCAAATTTGTGCCATCAAAATTGTTCATTTTGCCTCATGTGATCTCTCCATCTCTTGTTTGATCATAAAATTTTCTCTTGTTCATATATCTGACAAGGAATTTTCCCATCCTCCCATAATTTATATATCACCCTTTATGTCTGAATTATGAAATTATTTCCCCTTATCTTATTATATTATTTGATATGTTGGTCTATGCTCAGTTTATTTATTTATCTATTCATTCCTTTATTTATTTATTTGATTATTTGGTTATTTATTTATTTGTTTGTTTGTTTTTGTGGGGAAATGAGGGTTAAGTGATTTGCCCAGGGCCCACAGCTATAAGTGTCAAGTGTATGAGGCCAGATTTGAACTTAGTTCCTACTGAGTTCAGGACTGATGCTTTATCCACTGCAACACCTAGCTGCCCCCTATGCTTAATTTCTACCATGCTGATTTTTTGTTTTCCCAGTAGTTTTTGTGAAATAGTGAGTTCTTGCCCCTGAAGCTTAGATCTTTGGATTTATCAAATACTACATTACTGAAGTCATTTACAAGTGTGTATTAGGTACTTAATTCATTCCATGGATCTACACTCTCTTTCTTTCTCTGTATCAGATTGTTTTGATGGTTCCTGCTTTCTATCAACATTTGAAAACTGTTATAGGCCACTTTACGTTTTTAAAATTTATGTCATTGATATTCTTGACCTTTTCTTTGTTCAAATGAATTTTGCTATTATTTTTCTAGCTTTATAAAATAATACTTTGGTAGTTTGAATGGTATGGCAATGAATAAGTAAATTAACTTACATAGAATTGTCATTTTTATTATAATGGCTCAGTCTACCCATGAATAATTACCATTTCTCCAATTGTTTAGATGTATCTTTATTTGTGTGAAAAATGTTTTGTAATTAGGTTTATAGAGGCTGGTAACTACCCAAGTATTTTAAAATGTATACAAATTTTTTAATGGAATTTTTCTTACTATCTTTTCCTGCTTGGTTTTGTTGGTAGTACATAGACATGTTGATAATTAATGTGGGTTTTATTTTATATCCTATGTCTTTGCTAAAGTTGTTAATTTTTTCAAGTATCTTTTATGTGTTTATTTGGGGTTCTTTAAATATACCATTATATCATCTACAAAGAGAAATGATTTTAGTTCCTTGTTATTGATTTATATTCTTTTGATTTCTTTTTCTTATCCTATGGTTATAGATTTTATTTCTAGTACAATTTAGAATAACAATGGTAATAATGGACATTCTTGTTTTACCCCTGATCTTATTGGGTGAGATTCTAGTTTGTTCCCATTACAGATAATGCTTGCTCTTGCTTTTTGAAGGATATTATTTATCATTTAAGAAAAGCTCCACTGATTCCTATGTTTTCTAGTGTTTATGGTAGGAATGGTTATTGTATTTTTCTAAAAGCTTTTTCTGCATTTATTTATATAACCATATGATCTTGGTTGTTTTTATTACATTAATATGGTCAGATATGTTCGCAATTTTTCTAATATTGAACCAGCATACATTACTGGTATAAATCCCACCTCCTCATAGTGATTTTTTTTGGTTTGTTTTTGTTGTAGTTTTCTTGCTAGTGTGAGAATCAGAGGTCCACCACCCTGCTGAGAATGACATTGTGAGAACCAGGGCAGGTCCACCCTGAAGAGAAAGCATGTGACTGGCATCCAGAAACTCTCTGGCATCCAGAAATTACATCTATTCATGGACCACCTATAAGTCATGTCAATCAATGGACCAGCCAATTAGCTTGAAGCTGTGTATGGGGACTGCCCCTCTTCTGTTCCACAGAAAACTTCCACTGGAACACAGGGAGGATTAGCCTTTTGGTTTGGGAACTGGCTGGTGGCATCAGGGGCACACAGAGTAGACAAAACTTTCTTTCTCCATGTGTTCTCTTTACTAACCCCTATTATACTTTAATAAATACTTACTGCCCCAAAGACTGGTGCTATGAGTTTCTAATTTAAGGAGACCACACATTAGATTTTTAGACATCTCAGTTAGATTTTTAAACATCACACTATTATTATATTTAATTTTTTTGCATCAATATTCATCAGATTCATTTGTTGATAGTTCCCTTTTTCTGTCTTTTCCTCTCACTAGCTTATGCATGAAAACAAGATTTATGCCATATAAGCAATTTGGTAGGACTCCTTTATTTATTTTTTATTTTTATTTTTGCAGGGCAATGGGGGTTAAGTGACTTGCCCAGGGTCACACAGCTAGTAAGTGTTAAGTGTCTGAAGTCAGATTTGAACTCAGGTACTCCTGAATCCAGGGCCGGTGCTTTAACCACTGCGCCATCTAGCTGCCCCGACTCCTTTATTTTTTACAAATAATTTATATAGTATGCAAAATCTTGGGACTTTTGTTCTGAGGAAGCTCATTATGGATTGTTTAATTTTTTTTTCTAAGATAATATTTTTTACATGTTCTATTTCTTCTTTCAATCTGAGCAATTTGAAGAAAATTAAAAATAATTTTTAAAAAATCTGAGCAATTTGTATTTTTGTAAATATTTATCTATTTCACTTATATTATCAGTTCTATTTGCATATAATTGGGAAAAATAGTTCTTAATAACAATCTTAATGTCATCTTCATTATTAGTGCATTCACCCTTTTCATTTTTGATACTTGTTTTTTTTGTTTTGTTTTGTTTGGTGAGGCAATTGGGATTAAGTGACTTGCCAAGGTCACATAGCCAGTATGTATTAAGTGTCTGAGGCCAGATTTGAACTCAGGTTCTCCTAACTACAGAGCTGGTGCTCTATCCACTGCACCATCTACTTGCCCCTATTTTTGATATTTGTAATTTGATTATTTTGCTTTGTAAAAGTTAAATTAATAAATTATTTATCTATTTTATAGATTTTTCTCACAAAACCAGCTTCTAGTTGTATTTATTGGTTTACTTATTTTCAATTTTATTCCTTTCTCGTTAGATTTTTAGGATTTATAATTTGGTGTTTACTTGGGGATTTTTAATTTGTACTTTTTCTAGGTTTGTTTGTTTGTTAGTTGCATCTTTCTTTTATTGATTTAACTGTTTGGAGATAGAGAATTTCCCTTATGTATTGTTTTGTTTGCATCCCCAAATTTAGGTCCATTGTCTCATGGTTATTATCATTAATGAAATAATTGAATGTTTGTATGATTTTTATGAATGTATTTCATTCACCCATTCATTCTTTGGAAATGATTACATAATTTAGTTTCAAATTAATTCTTACTGTCTGCTTCCAAGGCTTTTTAATGAATATATTTTTATGGAATATGGTCCATAAAGGGTATATTTGATATTTCTGCTTTTCTGTATTTGTTTGTAAGGTTTTTGTGCCCTAATACATGGTGAATTCTTTGTTAAAGTGCTGCATACAGCTGAGGGAAAGGTATACTCATTTCTATTGCCATTCAATTTTTTCCAGATATCCGTCATATCTAATATTTCTAAAATTCTTTTCATCTCTTTAATTTCTTTATCATTTACTTTATGGTTATATTTATCTAGTTCTGAGAGTTGTAAATGAAGGTCCTCACTAGTATAGTATATTTCCTCTTGTCACTCCTTTAACTCTTTTATTTTTTTAAGAATTTGGATTTTATGCCATTTGTGTGTGTGTGTGTCTGTAGATATATAATATTGATATCACCACATTATTTATGACAACTTTGTGAACAATGTAGATTTCCTACTCCTCTCTTTTAATTAGGTCCATTTTTGCTTTCGATTAGTTTGAGATGACTATTGTAACCTCTGCCCTTTTTACTTTAGCTAAAGTATAATAGATTCTACTCCAGCCTCTTATTTTAACTCTGTACATATGTTTCTGTTTCAAGGGTATTTCTTGGAAATAGAATATCACTAGGTAATAGTTCCCAATCTCTTCTCCTATCTAATTCTTTTTTTATGGGTAAGTTTATCCCATTCATATTATCATTCATCATAACTGTGTATTTGCCTCCATCCTCTTCTCTCTCTCTTTATCTCTCTTTCTCCCTCCTTTATTGTCATCAAAATCTCATCACCTGGGGCAGCTAGGTGGCGCAGTGGATAGAGCACCGGCCCTGGAGTCAGGAGTACCTGGGTTCAAATCCGGCCTCAGACACTTGACACTTACTAGCTGTGTGACCCTGGGCAAGTCACTTAACCCCAATGGCCTCACCAAAAAAAAAAAAAAAATCTCATCACCTTAGGTGTCTCTCCCCTTCTTTGCCATCACCCACACACTTTTTTTTTTGAGGGCAATGAGGGTTAAGTGACTTGCCCAGGGTCACATATCTAGTAAGTGTCAAGTATCTGAGGATGGATTTGAACTCAGCTCCTTCTGAATCTAGGGGCAGTGCTTTATCTACTGTGCCACCCACACTCCTTTTTATGGAATATCCTAAAGGTTGGATTTCAAGGGAATTCTTAATAGTAATACTAGTAACTACCTGACACATATAATGATTTCTACTTCTGGATTTGACAATTTTGTAATGTTTACTGTTTGTGCTCAAATTGCTACAAATTTATTTATTATAGCAGATTATTTTAATATTATTACTCACATGGATTTGTTTTCAATATTCTATTCACACATGAACTAAATATTATCATTTTCTATGATTCATAAGTGGAGTTAATCTCTCTAATCTTCAGAAAGTCCAGTTTGCTTCCCTGCAATAATCTGGTCTTCATTTGTGTGAATACATCACAGTAAGATTTCTAGTAATTGATTGTTGTTGCTGTTCTGTTTTATAACTGTGACTGAAATTGAAAATGTCTTAAAGATTATTGCACATTACTGAAGTTTTTTTTCTTTCTCTGTCATATACTCAACATATCTATGAATATGTTTTGCTTGTTACTAAATTAACCCAATAAATTGAAAAAGACACAGTTGTGGATTGTAGCATTTCCCTGTGTCATCTCTGATTAGGAACCAGATGTGCTGGACTAGCAGAGAGTACTATTTGAAGACCAAGCAAACCAAGAAGTGAGTTTAAATTTCAACCATAAAGAATAGCTGATGTCAGAAAAGTGTCTTGGTCCATGTGGCATCTTATTACCTAATCGGTCTATTTTCCACATCTTAGTCATTCTCTCTGTTTATTTTCCATGGAAAATGTAAACAATTAGTCATTGGGAAAGTCTGCTTTGGTTTGGGTGTGTTCCCTCTCTTAGGTACTATAAGTAATCTATGCAGTATGGTGTTTTTACATATGTATGGATTTCCTATAGGACTTATAATTTTGGGTGATATAAAAGAAAATCACCTACGTGGAGATACAGATCCCAGGAAGAATGTGAATCTTTTATCTTATAAACCAAATACATAAGCCTAGATGCAGACCCCCTTCAACCTCCACCTTAAATTATTGGAGACCATGTTAATTCTATAGGACTAATAGTACTATAAATTGATTCCTTTTTAGAATCCCTTCATGCACACCCCAGTTATTAGAGTTTCCTCTCCCCCCTAAATTACTTTGTGTTTACTTTATTTATTTATTTATTCATTCATTCACTCATTCCTTTCTTTCTTAATTATTTATTTATTTGGGGGATGAGGCAATTGGGGTTAAGTGACTTGCTCAGGGTAACACAGCTAGCAAGTGTCAAGTGTCTGAGGCTGTATTTGAACTCAGGTCCTACTGACTCCAGGGCCGGTGCTCTATCCACCACGCTACCTAGCTGCCCCTATATTTAATTTAAATAAATGCCATATTTGTTTTTATTTCTACTATTAGTTTCCCCCACAGAGAATGTAAGCTCCGTTGGAAAAGAGACTTTTGTTCCTGTCTTTGTATCTCAGATCCAAAAGGTATCATCATATAGTATGTACAGAGCTGGCCTTGTAGCAAGGAATAACTTTGTGCAAATATGACTGCTTATACCTTGTGACTCTGTGACTTGAAGCAAGTTGCTTCCTTACAATGCTCTGGGTACCCCTCTAAGTCTATAAAGTACAGAAAATATACTAATGTGTGTTGGTAGAATTTCCTTATTAGGAATTATCTCTATCAAGGAAATCAGGCTAGCACCTATTCCCTTTCCCAGGCCTAGCAAAGTTCATGATACACAGTAGGCACTTAATAAAGTTCTACTGAATGTTGAACAAATTTGGACTTAATGTCTCTGAAAACCTATTCATAATCTATTTGGTATAAAGGTGTGCACATACAATTTACAAAGGTTCACCATGCAAAAAATAGATCATTGACACAATAAATCTGCCATATTTATCTCTCAGTGTCTTTGAGCCATCACATAATTATTTTGTTGTTTTGTTTTCAGTCATGTCAGACTCTTCATGACCCTAGTTGGGGTTTTCTTGGTAAAGATATGGGAGCGGTTTTCCATTTCGCTCTCCAGCTCATTTATATATGAGGAAACTGAGGGAAATAGGGTTAAATGACTTGCTTAGAGCCACATACTTAGTAAGTGTCTGAGGCCAGACTTGAACTCAGGAAGATGAATCTTTCTGACTCCAGGACCAATAGTCTATCCACTGTAGCACCTAGCTACCCATGGTCATTTAAGAATACTCATATGTATCCTTAAAAATATCCTTCTTTGGTACAGCTATACGACTTGCAGGCATTAGGAGTAAGGTTTTCAAAGGGCAAAAAAAAGCTTAATTGGGCAAACCCAAGCCTTACCCTCTTCCAGTGATGTCCCTGAAATTGTATTAAGAAGGATTTGGAGAAGGTAATAGACATTTTTTATAACCATACTGTGAGGCCCATAGTCTACACCCCCTTTCCCTTCATGCTACCCCAACCATTGTTATGACTAGACAGTGGATCATACTGAATATATAAACCAGTCACTAATGGGGAACACCTATTGCTTAGAATGACATTGTACTTGGAATGAAAAGGGATACAAAAGCCTTCAGTCTTCCCCTAATCCCTAGTCCGTGGCAGTATTTCTGCCACAAAAATACTTGACTGTCAGCTCCAGCAAAGCAGCCCGGGATAGTTGTAGCAGTTTGTTGTCAGAATGAAAAATGGTTGGGTGCAAGAGGTCTCTGTTCTGGGATGCTAACGATCAAGAAGCACTAAGTCAGACATTTGACAGAAGACTGTGGTCTTGCTGTTATATACCACTTAATACTGTCCTTCCTCATAATCCCTGCTGTTTAACAACTGTGAGAGCATGACTCAGTGATGGCAACAGTCCTTTTCTACAGGGTGGAGGGGGCAGGGAATAGCCAAATGGCCACACATTAACTTGGGGGAGGGATTCATGAGGGGGGAAGAAAATATATCTCTTGGCATCCAAAGAAAACATAAACGCTTTTTGAAAAAAAAATTATAATCATCAAGTTATCATAGACCCAATTTGTAATGAGAGTCCACAGTCTAGAGAGGCCTGAAATTTTAGCTGGGGTTAGGCAAAGGTGAAAAGCTGAATTTCAGATATTTAGACAGACCATTTAATTACATCTACATAACTCGAAGGAAGTAGAAATTTTATTTTTTTCTAATGATCTTGTTCTGCAAATATATTATAAACATATATTATATATTAAAACCGTAAGAATGAGGTTCTGTATGAGTACACTAGATATTGAATCAGAAACTGTATGATCAATTCCTGGTTCTGATTACTAACAACATGATCCAGATACTCTCCCATGGCCTGATTTTCCTCATTTTACAAATGAGGAAATTGAATTCAATTACTATAAGATCCATAAGTATCGGAAATATAAAATCAAAATGAGACGGTCCTAGCCCTCAAGCAGCTCAAAGTCTAGTGGATGGATATGCATGTATATTCAACTATTATACAAGGTAATTTGAGGAGAAAAGCATCATTACCTTATCAGGGATATGAAATAGGCATTATTGAATGGGGTAAGATTTTAAATGAGGTTACTTGTAAGGTGTTCTCCAAATCTGTTTATTTTCCTAAAATAATATTTGTGTGTATGATTATAAACCTATGTGCATATGTATGTACGTATGTATGTGTATGCAGGCATTTACACAAACATATCCCTTGAGTCAGGCAAAAGTAGTTAACAAAAAAAAATGAAGATGTAGAGGTAAAGCTGTGTACTAAGGCACTTGACTGAGATTTCAGGAAGACTTACATAGAAGATTACAAGACAGAAGAAGAGCAGGAAAGAGCAAAGACAACTCAAATGATCAGATACAGAATCAACACAATTCAATTTTAAATATATCACAATATATTTATATAGGTTGGGCCAGATATCCTCTCAGTTCTTCCCAGCCTGAATATTATGACATTTTTATAAATGTTTCCCATTTTAGCTTTATACTGAGCCAAAAAAAAACAAAAACAAGAAAACAAGTCTGATTAGAACATTGAATGATTCTTTTTGTTTTTCACCTAAATATTATATCCTTATTAGGCTAGAATAAATGAACTACTCTTATATTTTTATTTCTACCATAAAAAACTTAATTTAGAGGTCCCCAAATTCTAGCAAATAAACAAAAACTGACATTTTTGGACTGAAGATCATGGAAAATCAACCATCATAGATTGATTTTTCTATTCGAACTTTTGGTGTTATTTTGTGGTGGGTGCAGTTAGGTAGAACAACGGAGAAGTTTCCAAGCCTGGAGTCAGGAAGACTCATTTTCCTGAGTTCAAATCCAGTGTCAGACACTTACTAGCTGTGTAACCGTAGTCAAGTCACTTAACCCTGTTTGTTTCAGTTTCTCAACTATAAAATGAACTAGAGAAGAAAACAGCAAACCACGTTAGTATCTTTGACAAGAAAACCTGAAATGGAGTCACAAAAAAATCAGAGAAACCATCTACAACAACAGTAAAACTCCAATGGAATCACATGGCTATGTTTTGGCAAAGACAAAGAGGAGGCAACAAAACAATAAATCTTAAATCCCATCCTACTTACACACACAAGCACATATACATACATCTCTTCTTTGGAACTGCTTCGGTCATTATAATTTTCCAACATTCAGTTGTTCTTTTTTATTATTCTTTTTCCATTACTTTTTGGTGGATTTATTTATTATTTTCATTACTTTAATCCCTTCACTTGTTATCAGCTCATGTAATTTTCCTGTACTCTATATTCATCATTTTTATAGCGTAGCATTACTCTCTTACACTTACGTATAGTTTTATGTAACTTTTTTACTGCATAATCTGAGATCTGAAAATGTTATTTTACTTTTATCCCTACTTTTTTTCCTTTCCTATTTCTTTTAAGATTTTAAACATTGTGTGTTTCCAAATGAATTTTGCTACTGTATTCTTTAGTTCAATAAATAGTTCTCCTAGACATTTAGTATAGAAGCACTTTTGCAAGTTAATTTTGATAACACCTTCACTTTTATTATATTGTATCTACCTATCTATAAATACTAAATATCCATCCAGGTATAAAAGTTATTTTTATTTTATTATGTAGGTTTGGAATTGTATTTCTACAGGTCTTCAGTATGCCTTAGAAAACTGAATCAAATATTTTATGAAGCTTTTGAAAGTTATTTTAAATATATTTAGTTGTTTTGAACTTTACTTTCATATATTTACATTTAGAATTTGTTATTGCTTTAGAAATGCTATGAACTTTTTGAATTTATTTTGTATTCTGCCACTTGACTCAAGTGATGTTTGTGGGTTCAATGTGTTTCCTCATTGATTCACTAAGATTATTTACGTAGACCATTGGGTTATCAAAGAATAGGACTTTTTGCCATTTATTAGTCTATCTTTATGCTTTTAACTTATTTTTTTCTTATTTCTATTTTGAAAATTTGATGAACTACATCAAAACACATCGAAGAAAGAGGATATCCTTACTTTAATCTTGTATTTACTATGAAAGCTACAGTATTTTCTGATTATATAGAATTGGAGTTTTGAAATTAGGCTACATATGTTTATTTATTATATGATTGCATGTATGTATATATATAATTTATATCATATTAACAAATGATACTTCTATGTCTATATTTTTAGATTTAATTTTATTTAGCTATAATCATGTGGTTGTGGAAGTTTTTGTTATTAATATTATCTCAATTGTATTCTTAATTTTAACCATCTTTGAAACTCTGTAATAAATCAAACTTTCACAAAGAACATATCTCTCACACATTCTCTCTCTCTGTCTCATTCACTCCCAACACACACACCCACACACAGAATTATGTTGCCCTTTAAGGTATTTAAATGGTTTTCATATCATAATAATCATATTTTAAAGTAGACCATAATATAAATCAGTATAAAAAATTAAAGCATCATCCAATCCTTTTTGGAGAGATTTTATTTATTTTTATCATATTAATTATTGATATTAACCTGTAATCCTTTTTTACTTTTTTGTGTATTTTATGTATTATGGTTTTGGTTTTAGAGCAATATTTTTTCTCTTATAAAAATTTGGTAGAATTTCTTTCTCAATTTTTGAAAGATGTGTATAGGATAGATATTGATTGTTCTTTCAACATTTATAGAATTTTCCTTTAAATATCTGGCTCAGATTTCACAACTCCCTTAGTAGTTTCTTTACAATTAACTCAATCTACATTTTTGAGATTGGATGTCCTAAACATTTTTAGGGGGTTAATTTGAGTAGCAAATTTTGTTGTCAATCTCATTCTTTTAAAATATTTAGTTCTAGTGGTATATAACGATATAGCAGCCTTTGGTTTCAGAAAAGAAAGCAGTTCTGTCTTTGTTGTGATCTCACTTATTTCATTTTTGTTCTGTTAATTGGTTATTCTTCTGTATTTTTATAATGAAGTTGATTAAAAGTTTTTCAACTTTATTAGTAGTTCCAAAGATCCAGATCTTGGTTTTATTTATCAAATCCCTTGGTTTCCCCCCACCCCAATGTACCTAGTTTTCTTCAGTTTTTGAACTTTCCTCTTCTACATACTTCACAGGGTTGTTGAGATCATCAAATAAGCTAATGAATGGAAAGCATTTTTCTAACCTTTAAATATTCTGTTATATAATTTCACTGTTCTTGGGACAAAGATCACATTGTATACGTTGAAATTCTGAAAAATTGTGAGTTGTTGTTGTTGTCATTATATGTGTATTTTATACCACCAGTGCTTAAAAAAAGTTTTGTTGATGCTTAGTGTTTTTAAATCACAGTCATTCTGGACACCATGAAACCTCTCCTCCCCATCCCCAGCCAGAAATTAAACCCCTCCCTGTAACAAAAGAAAACAGGCAAAAATAACTAACTCATTAATCATATTTGACAATGTATGCAACATTATGTCCCCCTTTTGCCTGTCTCTCTTTCCAGAGAGAGGGGAGTATTTTGCAATTTCTCTTTTCCACCTATCAATGCTTTTTGGAGCCCATTTACAGGACCATGTGGCTAACAATCACATCAAAGCAGGACCAAATTCGTTCTTCATTTCCTAGAATTAGGAGGGGGAAAAAATGTTTATGTTGCCATATCAAGATTACTTTCCTCCTCCTCCTCTTTCTGCATTGGATCTCCTTATTTCAAGTTTTGATATAGCAGCCACCACTTTTAGGAAGCAAGGAAGAGAAATCCATGAGATTCCCTCAACCATGAACCTTAACTGACCTGTTAAGTCTGTCAGCAGAGACATCAGCACACCTTTGCCTTAGGACCTAAGTGTACTGTCTTTTCAGGGGAAGGACTCTGCTCTTCTTTTTTATAGTATATACAACACTGCTCTCTTGCTCTTTCTCTCTGAGGATCAGAATGCAGGAACACTATGTTTTACTAATTAGATTTCCAAATGATACTGACAAATTGAAAATGAGAATCCTTTGACTTTCTATAAACACTGAGAGAAACAACTGTCAGAGTTCAGGTTTCCCTTGGGAAATGGCATGGTTGCAAACTATACTCTTGCCCAGCTGTGATGATGGGATCCTTGTCTCCTGGAAGGAGTTGTCATATAAGCAGGCTAGTCTTTTGAGTAAACTGTAACACATAACAGCTCTGGATGTCCTTTTTTTTCAAACCTTTAGTTTAATTTCCATTGGAAACTGACAGTATAATAGTATAATATTCTAGACCTTCTGTATCCATAGATCTATATGAACCTCTTCTGCCATTATCCTGAAATTCAACGAAATTTAATAAACATTTATTAAACACCTATTATGTGAAAATAATTGTGCTGCATAATTTCTCTTCTTGGTATTTCCCATAACCTTGAGGTTCTAGGATTGCCTAGTCAGTAGAAGAAAAAAAAATGGACTATAACCCAGATCATATCTACATTTAGAAAGACACATTCATTTCATTGAAACAAATGATCAATGAGCATTTATTCTGTACCTTCTATTTACCAAGCATTGTGCTAGGGCTGGAGAAATAAATAAGTGAGATATTCAAAAGTGAGACAATCCCTGAGGAATTTATAATTATTTAAGGGATATATATTCACTGGTAAATAAAGGGTATACACAAAATAGAAAATGATGAGATGAAGCAGAAACAATTAGAAGGATCAAGAAGGGCCTCTTAAAGGAGATGGAACTTTAACCAAGCCTTGAAGGAATCTTGGGATTTCAAAAGCCACACATTAGCACAGAGAATATTCTAGACTTGGGGGATAGTCAGTGCAATGTCATTAACATCGGAGATGGATTATAATGAAAGAGGAAGAGCAAGTCAATAAATTTGGTTAGAACATAGGATGCTTGAAGGAAAGTAAAAGGTAATAAGTAGAGGAAGGGAGGCAGGAGCCAGATTGCCAATGCCTTTAAGTGTCAAACAAAGGAACTTGTATTTTGTGTAGAAGAAATAAAATAAGGAGAAGAACATTGATGCCTCTTAAGTTTAGACCTCCACTTGAGGAATTTATGTTTGGAAGCCCTGTAGGAGAAGATTGGAGAAGGAAAAGACTGGAGGAAAGAAGACCAATTACAAAGCTATTGCCAATTTTACAGATGAGAGGTGAAGGCCAAATTAGGGTGCTTGTGAAGAGACAGGGATGGATGAGGGATGCTTAGGAAGGGGAACTGACAAGAGGTAGCAAGTGATTTGATATGCAAATAATTGAGAGTGAAAAATTGAGGATGATTCTGAGTTGCAAAGCTGAGTAACAGAAAGACTGGTGTTCTTGACAAAAGCCTGAGAGTTAAAAAGAATAGTGTGTTAGAAGTAATGTTATTGAGTTCTGATTTGGACTTCTTGAATTTGAGTACTTATGGAAGATGATATCAAGATGATCAAGAAAATAAAAATGATGACCTAGAGTCCAGGAGAGAAATGAGGTCTGAATATTTTAATATATAAATATATAGGTAAATAAGCAGTAAAAGTACATAAACATTTTTGAGAAGAAATGCAGCGGGCAGCTAGGTGACGCAGTGGACAAAACACCAGCCCTGTATTCAGGAGTACCTGAGTTCAAATCTGACCTCGGACATTTGACACTTACTAGCTGTGTGACCCTGGGCAAGTCACTTAACCCTCATTGCCCAGCAAAAACAAAACAAAACAAACAAAAACAAACAAACAAAAAAGAAATGCAAATTATCAACAGAAATGAAAAATCATCTAAAACCATTATTAAGAATAAGAAAAATTAAAATTCCAATATCAAAAATGAAAATAGTCAATTAGTGATAGATTGTGGCAAACAGAGAGATAATAGAAAAGGAGCTAAGCCATACGTGAATATAAGTAAAACCCTATACAATTAATATTTAGACACAGAGGCAGCTAGGTGGTCCAGTGGATAGAGTACTGGCTAGTTCAAATCCAGCTTCAGACACAACATCTACTAGCTGGGCAAGTCACTTAACCCCAATTGCCTCACCAAAAAAAAAAAAAATACACAGAATATGTTTCAAAACAATATACTCAGCCTCTTTAGCCACAAACATAGGTTGGTTGGTTTGTTTGTTTTTCTGAGAACCTGTGCTTGAGGTGGTGTGGAATTAAATACTTGAGAATTATTTGCTACGGAGAGATGATTTTGTTCTATTTGTTTCATGGTATAGGTACTACTAAAGGTTGGAAGTAGGAAATGGGAAGATAAGTAAGATAATAAGGGGGGAGAGAAATGGAGTTAACACCAAAATACATAAAACATATATGGCCAAACAATTTAGGAAACTATTTTCTAACCCCAAGTAAGTTCCTGATTCAATTTAATAAGGAATATACAGAGGTCATTCCTTTAGTATTTGAGGTCAACTTTGTGGAAGGTGATTTATTCTCTCTAGCAAAATGTTCCTTGTTGCTCAGTTGAATAGAAGATTATTGGATGAGAGAGATGATTATTTTGACTCTATAATATTTTTAAATCCTTTTTGCCTGCAAACCTTCTTTCTGTAATCTTATAATTATTCATGCATCTGTTTCTAGAATTTCTCACCTCCACCAAATCAGAAAGTAGATTACTGTATTGATATTTAGGTGGTTGTAGAACTCATATAATTGGTCCACTAATGAATGTGTCTTATACAAGAATTGAGTTGAATCCAGAATTGAAAAGTGGAACAGACTGACCTGGATTTTGTTTGGGACCATATGAAGTGCTTTCAATGACCTCACACTTCTTCCTGAAAACAATAGCCATCTTTAAAATAATATTTGTCTTTAGATGATGCTATGTATTAGAAAATCATTGGATACTATAGTCTCTTAAGACTCAACATTGTGGGTCAAGAAAAGGGTAATGAGGTTCATTATAGGTATTTAGGCTATAGTATATAATCAATGGTGAGTTGTACAGAGGAAAATGGAGATGGAAGATTCTTTATTGTAATAATAAAAAACCCATGGAATTTTAAAACCAGGACACCTGTCACAGAATCCTGGGTCTGATATTTTCTTATTATGAGACCTTGAGGAAATTACTTTAGTCAATCAGTCTACTCAATTGGTCAACAAATATTTATTTATGAAGCACTTTGCTAAGTGCCATTGATAAAAAGAAAGGCATGAAAAAAAAATAAAAGAAAGGCATGACCACTGTCCCTTGCCTCAAGAGACTTACATTCTAAATTGGAGACAACATGTAAATTACTATGTACCTGGAAGGGATGGAGTAGATGGAAGGCAATCTGAGAGGGAGCTCGAGTTCCTGACCTGTAAAATATGTCCCTTCAACTAAATGATCTCTAAAGCCTTTTCCAGATTTAACATCCTGTGAAAAGGATTTGTGGGGAAATCTCTTCTCTGTTTCATAGGAACATATCTTCTAGTAGTTAATATTTTGGATCACTGAAAGCCTCTACAGTCTCAGATTGTCCAGTGGAAAGAAGAGGTAGGGGAAAAGAAAAATATAATATCTTGTTAAGTGGCTAGTAAGAAAGGTAATTGGTAGAGCACCCTAAAATTTTCTCAATGAAACATGATTATTTTGGTGATGGGAGTACCTAACACCAATGCACAGGTATGACCTATGGTAAGTTCTTCTGTAGCTTCTAAATAGCATCAGCCAAAAAAGATGATCTCTCAAAAAGCCAAGAGACTAGTCACATGAGAAATTATCATGTTAATAGAACTCAAGAACTCCATAACAAAAGAAATATTACACAAAATTAAAAGCTTATTAGAGGGGCAGCTAGGTGGTGTATGGGGCTAAAATGCTATCTAGTCTGTCAAAAATATATAATGAGTGGTTGCCAATAAATTATAAGCATTAGCAAGAGTTAAACTTTTAAGCATTTAATAAGGAGAATAAGAATTTGGTGAAGAGAGAGAGAAAAGGCCTAGATTCAGCTGTCTATCTTAGGGAGCTAATGTCTCTAGCTCCGCTCTACATGAGAATCCTCACAAAAGAGTGCAAACCACACCTCCTTCATCCCACAAGCCTCCTGTGAAACTGGAAACACTGGCACACACAGCTCCAAGCTAATTGGCTAGTAGCCTTGATTGACAGTACCCATGAGTAAATGTCACTTTCTGACACCAAGAAAAGCCACATGACTTGCCCTCGGACACCTTCTCATGGCGGAGCTTTCCTACAGTAACTCTCCAGCAGATGGTGCCATTCCAATTGTTACAGTGGCACAGTGGATAAAGCACTCTCCCAGAATTCAGGAGGACCTGAGTTCAAATGTGGCATCAGACACTTGACATTTATTAGCTGTGTGACTTTGGGCAAGTCACTTAAGCGTCATTGCCCTGAAAAAAAAAAATTTATTAAAATCTATCCTTTCCCCTTTATGATAAATTTAGTCTATTCACATTTATTGTGATTATCAACATTTGTTTATTTCTCCCCCCTACATCATAACCTCTTTTACATATATATGTGTGTGTGTGTGTATATGTATGTATGTGTATGTGTGTGTGCATAATCTCATATATATTGTTTATATTACATTATATTTATTTCCCTCATAATTCAGACTTTACATAGAAGGACTTAGTGAAAGAGAATCTCCTATAAATAATATATAATTATATAATTATTTCCCTGCTTTGCTTCTTAACCAAGCCCAGACCACAATACATGTTTTTTACATTTTCTTCTTCTCTTTTTAATTCCTCCACTATGATCTGCCCTCTAAAGTTGGAATTTGTTTTGCTCTTCACTATTCCTTCTCTAATTGTATCCTCTTTCTTAAAATAACTCTTCTCTCCGGGCAGCTAGGTGGCGCAGTGGATAAAGCACCGGCCCTGGAGTCAGGAGCACCTGAGTTCAAATCCAGCCTCAGACACCACACTTACTAGCTGTGTGACCCTGGGCAAGTCACTTAACCCCAATTGCCTCACTAAAAAAATAAAAAAAAAATAACTCTCCCCTCTCCCTGTCTTTGCCTACTTTCCTATTAAATTTATCTATTCCTACACCAAATTGTGTGTGCATGTGTGTGTGTGTGTGTGTTTGTGTGTTCAGGCATTCATGTTTATCTCTGTGGGTTCAACCCTATTTTGCTCAGATAAGAGCAGGGATCCTTAGTTGAATCTCCCTTGCTACCCCTCTAGATTGTATTTTTTTTTTCTTCCAGTTACTTCAATTATGAAAAAAAAAAGAAAGTTCCTTCTCCTTCCTCCTTTCTTCCCTAGTATTTTCTTTTGGTTCCCCATTCTCTTATTCTCAAAACCAATGAAAATAGGATTTGAATGAATTGAGAGATTTACCACTATGTATCAAAGGGTTACTTTATGGAACTACAAAAAAATAAAATTCATTTGGAAAAATACAATTATAGAATGTCAAGGGAATTTTCTTTAAAGTGGGAAGGAAGCAAACCCAGTACCACTACTCTCTATAATAAAGAGTAATAATAGTCAAAATTATTTGGTACTGGTAAAAAATAGAATGTTCATCAGTGGACCAGATTTGGTGCACAAGCTATAGAAATAATTGAACATAATAGTGTGATATCCATGAAATATGGGGAATTTAAGCACACATATACATATATATGCATATGTACATATATACATACATGCATACAAACATATATACCCATTTGTGTGTGTGTGTGTGTGTGTGTATATATATATATATATATATATATATATATATATATATATATATATATATATATATATATATGCATTGTGGGGGGTGTCTGTTTATGCCATTTCCTAAGGGATAAATTTTGAAATGGAATGAAGACAGTTACCCAAAGAATAAATATAAAATATCAAGAGCCATATGGAAAAAAGAGTCCTAAATAATTTTTAATGAGAGAAGTGCAAGAATAACTCTGATGTTCCTTCTCAGATCCATCAAGATGTGTAAGGACCGACACATTGGTTCATTATTGGTGGAGCTGTGGATTGATCTAACCATTCTGGAAAACAGTTTGAACTTCAATTACCAAATCACTAAATCATGTATACACTTAGATCCCGTGATAAAAAAGAAAAATTGAGCCAAAATTATACACATGGGGCAGGTAGGTGGCAAAGTGGATAAAACCCTGGCCCTGGATTTAGGAGGACCTGAGTTCAAATCTGGCCTCAGACATTTGATGCTTACTAGCTGCGTGACCCTGGGCAAGTCACTTAACCCTCATTGCCTGCAAAAAACAAACAAAAAAAACTACACAGAAAGGTATTTATATCAGCATTTTCTTGTTGTAATAACTAAAAACAAAGTAGGATTTCATCATTTGGGGAATGGATGATTTTATAATGGTATATGAAAGTAATTGAATACCATCTTAACAAAAAAAAATTCTAAAAGTGACAAATTCAAACCAACTGGAGAAGAGCTATATGAATTGATACATATAGATGTAAGGAAAACCAAGTGAACAACTTACAAAATGACTACATATTTTCATTTAAACACTGTTCATAATAAAAATTGATGGTATCATATGGAATCCTTTTTTGTCCTTTATATATGGAAATATTCGTGTGTGTTGCATTTGTCAAGTTCATTAAAGTTTAAAAAAGGAAATTTTCTTGCTAAATATAATTTCCATAAGTACAATGTTTTTCTTTTAAACAAGTATTGTTTGGGCAACTCTTGTTTCTTCCCAGCAACCTCTACACCTTATTTGCCTTTTTCTCAAAGTATTTTCACAGGGGCAGCTAGGTGGTGCAGTGGTTAAAGCACCAGCTCCTGGATTCAGGAGGACTTGAGTTCAAATACAGCTTTAGACACTAGACATTGTTAGTTCTGTGACCCTGGGAAAATCATTTAACCCTCCTTGCCCTGCAAAAATATAGCTGTGCATGAAAACTTTGTGGTTTTATGTGCAAACCCTGTCTCTGATTTTTTCTATATGCAAAATATAGGATCCATTATTTAAAATGTAATATGAATATAATAAACAAAAATTTAAGTCCACAGTATTTTCTCAAGATGAGAAATATAATGCTTTCTACCTTGATGACCGAATGAAATTTTACTTAATGGTTCTCAATATTTATGGCTGACCTAGTATAGAAAAATGATAGTCTTCAGTTGGTGGGATAGAAGTTTGGATATAATAGAAATATCAGGGATACAATTGCTTTTCAACTTTGGGTTTCTCTGTGCTGAAATAGGCTGGAGTAGGTTATTAGGCATCATTACTCAATCTCTTCTCTTTACTATGAGATGAAAGAAATGGAAGGGGGAAACATACTTATGCTCTCCAGAGTTCAGAAAGGGAAGCCACATGTGTTAATTATCAAGCCAGGCAGTAACTATACAAGTCCCTGAAGATTCATTGTTACAGCTAAATGAAACAGCAAAGCAGTGGGGGAGATTCATGTTTTCTCTTCCATCTGTCAGTGATAAGTGTACTTCTGTATCTGCCACTGTTACCCTTTGTCATGTCCTCTACTCTTTCTATCCATCTTTAACATAGTAGCATGAGTAGATATTAAAAGTATTTAAAAAAAAAAACACAGGGTAGCAGTGTGGTATAACCAGCCACATTGCTGACAGTTGACATCCATTCATCCTTTTGGATTCCTTGAAAGCTATCTAAGACAATATATTGTAGAGTTTTCATATAGTGTCCATCCTTGAAATGTTGTCGTTGTTTTCCTTTAATTATATTTGTCCCTTATCCACAGCAGACATTAGTCAAATGGAGAACCCAAAAAAGTGAGAGAAAATAAGATAGTACAACATATCATCGAAATGCTCTTATGTAAAACAAGTAGCCAACTCCCTACACTTCCTAGTATCACTGGTATTATTACTGTGTAAGTCATGGAGCAGAGTTTCATTACAATAAACTTGTGGCTTCCCAGAGGTATTTTCCCATGAGAACATTTTAATTAATTTATTAATTACAATTGCAGCTACAAGTGTTTTTGTAGGTTGACTATAGAGGTGGTGATGGTGGTGGTAGTGGTTGGGGTGTGTGTGTGTGTGTGTGTGTGTGTGTGTGTGTGTGTGAGAGAGAGAGAGAGAGAGAGAGAGAGTTTTAATTCTTCTTTATCCTCAGTATGACTTGCCTAGGCAGAAAGAAGCAACAGCTTCTGATTCCCAGATGACTCTACAGATGATTGCCACAGGATGGGGTGATTGTCTGTCCTTTACAGTAACGAAAAAATAAAACCAATCTGCTTATGTCTTCTTGGCATCCAGACTTTGGCAAGGGAACACCAGTTGGCAGCAGTCTCCTTAGAAACCGGGGTGTTATTTCCAGCTATGATGGAAATGTTTAGGTTTTAAAGCAGCCTCCCATCCCTCATGGCAAGCAAGATTACTGGCACAGGATCTGGCTCTTCCGGTGCCAGTATTAGCGCCTTGCTAATGACTTTCAGAACCTGCTTTAACCTACAGATACCAACTAGGAGGTGTCCTTCAATCTCCCCAAGGGAAGCCCTGCTAGTTTGGCCTTTGGTTTTCCTTGTAGACATCTTCAACCACAAAAGCTTAAATTCACCAAAATGACTCACATTGTAAAACAGTTTCCTAGGCAAACTTTGCATTTTTTTTTTTTTGCATTTGCATCACCCAGATGTCAAGGTCCACTTTGAGAACAAGGGACAAACAACCGACAACTCAGCTCATAAATGCCTGAGATTAGATTTGAATTCAGTTCTCTCCAGCATTTTTTTTTATTATTATAGCACTTTGAAGAATGGCATGGGAATGAGGTCTGTTCTTATTCTTTCAATTGTCAGTCACTCAATCAGAAAATATTAAGTGCCTGGTATCTGTAAAGGCAGGGTGTTAAGCACCTACTAAGTGCTAAGGCACTGTGCTCAAATAAGGAGGACACAAAGAAAAACCAAAGACATACGAATATCTGTGTGTGTGTGTGTGTGTGTGTGTGTGTGTGTGTGTGTGTGTGTGTATGATCAATAGGGAATAACAGAGAAAATAGTAGAATTAAGGGGTATTGGGAAAGGCTTCCTGCAGAAGGTAGATTTTAGTTGGGACTTCAAAGAAGCCAGAAGGCAGATATGAGTAGAGAGTGCATGAGGGACAAACAGTGAAATTATTCATAGTCCTTTCCTTCTCAAATTACTTTTTAAATATTTTATATTTACTAATTAGTATGGAGTAAATGTTCCCTCCACTACTATATAAGCTCCTTGAGAAAAGGGACTATTTTCATTTTTTTCTTTGAATACTTTTAGCCACAGCAAATCATAAAACTGCCCACAAAGACTTGTTGGGAATTAAAGTTGGGGCTAAAGAAAGCATGGCCTGCATTAGAAGAGAGGGGATGTATATTGATAAATCGACCTTATGTTCATAAAGCATTTTATCATTTGAAAATGATTGTATTTTTCTCATTCTGTCATCAAATTAGATCCATCCAGGACCACAGAAAAAGGAATCTGGAATCTTATCAGGAAGTTATTTTAAAGTAGTGTGAGGAAGATGAGATAGAAGTGATGCCTGGTGTGGCCACTGCGGCAACAGGAACCTCACTCCTGTTGCTGCTACCTTGTCTATTAGAATGTCTGAAGTAGATGCTGAGGGAGACTTGAACCCGATGAAGAGGAGATTGGCCTCATTAACTACTTAACCTGCCCCCTATGAAGTGAGAATCCAAATCCAAAAGCCCATTTACAAAGAAAGGAGTGAAGTTACCAAGGAGAAAAGGGAGAGGCTGACCTTGGCAAAGATGGAGCAACTCTGCTGAAAAAGAAAATGCCAAAAGAAAACAGGCTCAGAAACCTGAAGTTGCTGGAGCTGCCAAGTGAATTGTGTGGGGTTTTTTTTGATAAATATATAGATAGCAAACTAATTCTGGTGACTGCGCCATTGGAAATACTATTTTTACCAAGTTTTACAAAAATGTAGATTTCTTTTTAAGGCAATCTAACACAAAGAACCATCGGCTGTTTTTTTTGGGGGGGAAATGAAAGATTCCATTGGAAGGCTATCTCAGAAGCCAAGTTGAAATGGGTGGGGATTTAGCCCACTCCTTCTTTTTCAGAGGACTCCTCTTCAAGTCCTTGCATAAAAGGAAATGGCCTTGGCCTGTCTGGTGTGAACAAGAAAGGACAACTTTAAAAGTCAAGTTTGTTCTTCTTCCCTGTCTGCTTTCAATATTGTCTTTAATCTAATAAATAAAGAAGTCTATCAAAATATAACCCAATATCCCCAAAATAAATTGTGTTGTTTTTCCAGATACTGAATTTCAGTGATAGGGGCAGCTAGGTGGCACAGTGGATAGAGCACCGGCCCTGGAGTCAGGAGTACCTGAGTTCAAATCCAGCCTCAGACATTTGACACTTACTAGCTGTGTGACCCTGGGCAAGTCACTTAACCCCAACTGTCTCACTAAAAGAAAAAAAAATTGGAATTTCAGTGATATCTTTGAAATGCCCTTACCCCAAAGAACTGCAATCTTTTCCTTTATGTTGAGGCTATCCAATTAAGAATTCTAAGTAGTTGTTTTTGTTTTTGTTTCCAAAAAAGTCATCAGCAAACATTTATTGTGTCAAGCTCTGTGCTAAAACTTATCCTGGTAGGCTCACGAAATACATGCTTAATGTGAGAATGCCTACCACTACTTTAAACTTTCCTCATTATCAGTATAAAATCAAGAATCTTCAATTGATTTATATTTTTGCTAGTCAATAGAGGAGTATAATTTTAAAATTATTGTATACTTTTGCTGATTGCAGTCCATGCCCTGCCTGAATCCCTATGATTATTTATGAAATGAATTTTAAGTTGGTTAGTCATTTTGTCATGTTTTCATCAAATCTTATGAGATTTTGTGCTTAAATTTTGATTGGCCACAGAGTTCTAAGGGAAAATTTAAAGACAAAAATAGAAATTCATCAACCTAAGTGCCATAATATTAGATCTCCTTCCCATGTCAGCAAAACCATAAAACTTACTGTGTTGATATCCTATTCTTTCTTTATAGCTTTGGATTTACCTAAACTAAAACATGAGCACACCAATGAAAGGAGCTATGTACAGTATTGTCTATGTTTTCTACTTCAGGACTTTGTATACTATTCTAGTAGCTACCCTGTATTGCATAGATGCTCAATAAATGTGATAATCCATGTGAAGTGAAATAATAGTCTTCTTCCTTTAAAGGTATGGAGGTATGCAGGACAGTCATCTTTTATCTTTCTACACAGAGTAAACGTCTCACAATCTCAAAAAACAAAATTTTATACAAGAATGTAGGCTTAGGAAAGCAAGTGAAAAAAATGACAGTAGGTTTCTTATAGAGTTTTTAACAGCCTTGTCCAAGAAAATAATCATACTTTTATTTGAAGGTCCCTTGTGCATTCTTTGCTGCTTTATGTTGGATTATGGAACACTGCAATTTTGGGAAAAAGAGAAGACTAAGGTCATGGATGACATTCTTAACTTATATCTCATTGAGAACTGATCCTGTGTAGTAACTTAATATTCCTCCGTGTGTTTCCCATTCAAATACTTGTTGCTAATTAAAATAAACACTGAATTCCTGAGGTTTCAAGAACGTTCAATGCACCAGAAAAAAATGAGATAAAAGTTAATTAATAGAATCTGGCCTACCTCCAAAGTACACTCTGTCAGTTTGAGGTATTTGATATTGGGTAACTCAGGTTGATTGGTATGTGAAAAACATCTCTCAAGATGAGTCTTGCTATAAAATGCCACTCACTGGGGCAAGATATAAATATTAGCACTATCACATAAGATTTCACAAATATAGAGCTTCTACATGGCATAGGCTTGAGCCTTCTGAGCTGATGAAGGCTTCTATTAATCACAATTGCTTTTGAGAGATAAAAATGATTTTGCTCTTAAGAATGAGATGTATGCTAAGTGAATGGATTCTCATTGGATTTGTTTCACTCCTCCAAAGAAAGCTAACTTTCAAGTCACAAATAGATTTGAACAGCAGAATTCAAGATAATTAAATTGAGATTCATTTTAATAATTAATCCCTAAACAAAATAGGCCTCCTTGAAAATCACACAAAAGGAATCCTGATTGGCAGCATTTCAGTTCAATTCAACAAGGTAATATTAAGAGCCTACTATGTTTCAGACATTGTCTTTGTCATTGAATATACAATGCCTGCCCTTCAGAAGCACAATTCTAATGGAAGAAAAGCTTCTGAAGTTGAGGAGTTATGCCTAGGGATTTTTTTCTCATTCATTCAAGAAATAGTTAATAAGCCTCTACACAAAGAGTATAAGTCTTTGTGGGCGTACCAAAATATATCCTGCCCTTGAGCCATTCGTCAAGTGCTAGGGGAAATAAAGTGTAAGTGAAATTAAATTCTGATATCCTCCTCTGAGCTACTGAGGTTAGAGAGCATTGTTTATCACTATAGTAAGTGCATTGTGATTCTGATACTATTTATATATTCATTAGCCTTCAACATTTCTGGGGTCCAATGTCTCCTCTAGGGAGGTAAAGAAAAAAAGAAAAATTGACTTGCTCTGCATCAAATTTTAGTGACATTACTTCATTGGACTTCCAGTTTCAGTTTCAGATTCAGAAAACCTTGGAAACAGAGCCAATGAGTTCATAGAAACGACAAATATTTCAAGCAGTCTGTATAAAGATCAACTTCATTCATTCCTACCATAACCATATCTCCTCAATATAGTCATTATAATACATGTCATCCTCCTCCATTTTCTTTAGTATAATGTTCACATTTAGATGTGCTGAAATCATCTTCTAACCAAGAACGGCTTGGAAGGTCAAAAGGAGGGAGCTGCTGTGCTGATACAGGAGTAGAGCCCAACCCCACAGTCACCCTGACACAGATCCAGTCCCAGGAAGGCCTCACCAGAGAAGCAGACCCCCAGAACCTCTGAATCAGCTGAAGTGCCAGTGTTGTCTGGAACTAAGCTCACAGTCTGGTGAATGGGCTGAGCCCTGGGCAGGGGAGACTACAGGGGTCTATGCTGGTGCTAAGGCAGAACTTGGATTTTACATCCCTGCTGAGAACCAGGAGGTATGCTCAAGTACCAGTGGCCCAGGTGGGGGAGGGGCACAGGCTCATCAGAGCTAACAAACACAACACACAAAGCTGGTTGAGTAGCAAGTTGGTCTGGGTTCATCTAGGACCAGGAAACCAGCCCGGCTAGGGAAGAACCTGATTCTCCTTAAATAATGTTCACATTTCTCCATGTATCTAGAAAGCCAAAACTTAAATATCTTTCTTATCTTTATTTTTTGATATTTTAATTATCTTTAATATCTAACCTTTTGCTTGATTTCATTTAGGTTATTATCTGATTTCTTTTTGGCCTGGAGCCCAAGGACAATCATTAATTTGGTCATCTGGATTTTGGCTAATAGTAGGGATAGCACATTAGGAAAATGTCATCAAAATCACTAAAAAATATTTTGCCTTTGAGTTGGGTTTTGTCCTTGGGGTGGAATCAGAGGAGTTCACTTCAAGATAAACATCTTCTATAGTTATATTTTCCCCCTTTTTTTCCTTTTTATTGTTTTCTAAATTCTTAACAGATTGTTAAAATTATGCCAAGTGTGTGGCCTTGGGGAGTATTTTCTTTTTAGTTTGCATGACTCATTCATGATTCCTGTATGTAACCATAATATTCTCTCTTTTCTCTATCTCTGTCCCTTTCTCCATCTCTGTCTCTGTTTCTCTCAGTCGCTCTATCTCTGTCTCTTTTTCTCTGTCTTTCTCTCATCAATTTAGGGTTTATAGATGCTATTTTTTTTCTTTTGTTCCACGCATAGCATTTACCTCTCCAGGTATCTGGAAACCTGGTGAGGGTGATAATCCAGGCTTCAAAAATGAAATCTAATTCAAGCTATCATAAGATCATAGATCTAGAGCTAGAAGGAACTTCAGAGCTCATACAGTTTTTCCTATTCATTTGGCCAATTCAGAAACCATGGCCTAAAGATGTTAAATGGTTTGTCTAAGGTCATATGAATAGTAAGTGGAAGTTGCTATGACAACACATATCCTGTGCCACAAAACCCATTTGCCTTTCCATAGTTCTATGCTGCCTCCCTATTTCTAGAAGAAGAAAAAAAAAACAATTCTGATATGTGACAACCATTCATTTACTTCTCGTTACATACCATATAACTCCTCAAGTCTTTTCTACAGGTGAAATCTCACTTCTTTCAATAAATTATCTTATGACATTGCGTCATTATTTTTAACCATCCTGGTTAATTTTAGATTTATCAAGGTCCTTCCATCTTGTACAGACAACTATGTCTTGGGTAAAAACTGGTCAAGAAGTAATGATAAAAATAATAATATTAGTAATAATATCATAGCATTTAAATAGTTATTTAAGATTTGTAGAGCACTTTACACAGATTATTTCATTTGATCCTTACAAAAACCCCGTCAGATAGGTACTATTATTAGTCTCATTTTAGAGATGAAGAAACTAAGGCTTAGATATATTAATCGACTTGCCCAGGTTCACATAGGTAGTAAGTGTCTGAGACAGGATTAAAACTCAGGCTCTCCTAATTCCAAGTCCAACATGCAATCAACTATAACCCTTACCTCCCTCTAGTACCAGGTTACAGCAGATATCATTTTTATCTTTGGATGCAGAACCTGCTTGGTTGGTTTGCATCCTACATCTAGGTCAACAAGCTGCTCTGCATCTTCCTCTACAGATAAATGACTTACCTGTCAACTGAACTCTTTCACCTGTCTGTGATCATGGTGCTCAGGGTTCATGATGTGTCTCTTTATGGAGGCCAAAATCTGACAAAAGTTCCATACCATCATCAAATACTTCCTAAATATGTGCAGCAGCATCAGCAAGACCTTCATTTTTATCTCCCTGGGTGTCTCCACCATGGTTGGTTCCCAACACTAGAACTGGACCTTTGTCAGTAGTATGGTCCTCTTCTGCTTCATTGACCTTGTGCTGAGTGTGCTGGGCCTCACATGGTCCATCATTAAGTTCTTCATTGTAAAGCTGAACCCCATGGAACAGTTCATCATTGTGTATGATAGACTGTGTGGAGCCATTGCTTTCTTCCTTGGCTACCTCCTAGATGTGAGGCACTTCCCAGTGAGGGACCTGTTCCTCACAGGCATCATCACCATCATCTTCTTCATTGTCTTCATGCAGGGCATGACTATCTAGCCTTTGGTGGATCTTCTGACTATGGAGAAGAAGCAAGATATCCATCAATAAGGAGATCCACACCCAGTTCCTGGATCACCTTCTGACAGGCATCAAGGACATCTGTGGTCATTATGGTCACCACCACTGCAAGGAAAACCTTAATTGATTCAATAAAAAATACATGAAGAAGTGTATGATCACTGGTAAGTGCTCCAATGAACCCCAGCCTATCTATAAGCTTTATTCCACAAGATGGAGATGAAACAGGTTATCAAGTTTGAGGAGAGTGGAACATGGGCAAAATCCCTCCTGCTGTCTCTATTAAGTACATGCAAAACATTTATCCCATGGCCCTCCCTGCAGAATGAAGAATTAGCAGATCAGAAAAATTCTGCATGACAAACTACAGAAGACCCAACAACAGTTGAAATCCTCCCACAGATACACATTGGTGGATGACCCTTTGGAGGAAGCTTTGGAAACAGATGCTGCTGAGGAAACAGAAGAATCAGCAACTGGAAGAAAAGATCAATAACTACCTGCCAGTGCCACCTGACAAACAGGATTCTCCTACCATGTCCTGAGCTCGAATTGGCTCAGATCCCCTATCCAATGAGCCAAAAGCTGATTTAGAAAAACCTCTTTATCATCATCATTGACCCAGATTCACCCCAGTCCCAGCAAAATCCAGGAAGTTGTAATTCTTTTAGTTACACAAAGAAAAAAGGACCAGAGAATAGATCTACATGGCACAATCTGCATATGAAGAAAAAATGGTCAGGTATCACTAAGAAATCAAAATCTCATGGATGTGTGTTCACTTTTATTCATCAGCCGAAGGACATACTTAGCTTAAAGCGAAGGTATTTTAAAAAAATGAAATGGTATAGTAACAAAAACGGCAGCAGGCTATCTTCACATGAGCCTTTGCCACCATCTCCCACAAATACATGCCTTCATTGGACTGAGTGGACAGTCACAGGAATCATGTGTGGTGGAGCATATACATACATGAATCATAGGTGGGGCATGTATATGTATGGAAACGCATGCTACAATAACACAGCATGGGGAAGAACACACACACGCAACATATTACAGTAATGACAAAGGCATACAAGGGCAAATCTGCTTTGACTGTTGTAGAATTGCAAAGACCTAGATACTGTCTTGTGCTGTCTGAGCTCTCTGTTCAGCATCACTCCTCATATCTCCTCACCATGCCTCATTTTTCTACTGTAGCTGATCTTCAGCTTCCCAATTATCTTCAAGGCCATATAAACACCGCTCTGTTAATCAAATAATTCATGGTACAGAGTTAGAAAACTTTTTCCTACAGGGAAAACCAAGCTTTTTGAATGAGCTTTTACTAGACTTTAGCTATAGTCTTCAGCAGAGGTGAATTTTTCAGAACCACCTGCTACTCCAGCAATTATCCATATGGGCAAAAGGGTATAGGAGGAATTGCTCCATCTTTGGTAAAGCTGTAAGTATCATGGGAATGATGAAGGAGTTTTAAATCAAAAGTTTTGAGTCACTTCAACCAGGTGACATCAGAAGGAGATGGAAGCTCTAGCTCATTGAAATACTCTCTCTTCTACTGACTCTCACAGATTTAATTCAATTCTCATCTTACTTATGGTCAGAAATCATAAGTTATTTTATTTCCATTTTAGTTACTTTTCAACCTTGATATTTTATTTTTATTGATGCATTTTTATAATAGCTAGTAGCTATTATATATTTTATTGTTATTTTTACAGCTATCTTTTGTTTTTGCATCATTTATTTATATCTATATCCAATCTCATACACAATGAACGTTCCCTTATAGCAAAGATTAAAAATGAAAAAGAAATTATAATAATAAAAATTTACCAATATAATGAATTTATCTTACAATATATACAAAATATTGTAATTGGGGATTCCTCTTCTCAATTGTTCTGTATCATATTTTTGGTAATTAAAACAAATAGTCCTCAGTTTCATTTTATTGTTCTTTCCATATACATGACCGTACAATTGTCCTTGTAGATATTGTTTTCCTGGTTCTGTTTACTTCAATGTATATAAATTCACAGGTATTCTCACACTTTTCTAAATTATACAAAGGTAGCCTTTTTATATTGTAGCAGTATTCCAATATAACTAAATAGCCCACAATTGATTTAGTTATTTCTTTATTGATGAAGGCAAACTTTGTTTCCAGTTTCTTTGTATTATAGAAAGTACTGATGAAAATGTTTTATATTTTTGCAACATTTTTTTTGCCTATCCTTGTTTAATTATGTGCCTAACAGTTGGATCCCTGAGTCACCTAATATGAAAATTTTATTTTTAATAATAATTTTGAAAGTTTTCCTCATCTAATATTTTTTCTTGGATTTTTATAAGTATATAAAGGATGACTTTACATTATATAAAATGCAAATTTTTATGGTTTTATCGTATATCCTGTTGCTTTATCAGAGTTTTGTCTTGATTAGTTTGCTGATTCTTTTGAAGTTCCTTATTTTAAAACATTGAGAATTTAAAGAATACAAAATAAAATAGGAATTTCCAAATACAAAGTAAAATGGTAGAATGTACAAACAACATCAAATCTCTATTACACACATCTTGCTTTTACTTTAAATTATGTAATGAATTCAACACATAGTTTTTATAGCCATCTTGCTGGTCTGTTTCCTTCTAACCTTCCCTTTGTTCTTTTCTGAGGATTTAAAAATGTTTCAATAGTACTTTTCTTTTTCTTATTTCTGTAACTATCTCATGACCACTGTGGTGATTAAAACTATGAAAGACAGTTTCTGGGTAATATAATCATTTCCTTAATAAGCTTTCAGATTATTAATAAAAGGGTGGTCATTGGACATCTCTCTCAGACAAAGGCCCCTAATGGTAGTGGGGTCACAGTTTACATACCCTTCTAACTATAGGAGGTCCATTACATAGCAATCAAATCTAATTGGTCAACATTATTTGGAAGTGTGTTATATTAAAATGAAGTCTGGGGATACATGACTCAGTTCATTCAACTTTTGGTAAGAATGACATCAGAGGGGCAGCTAGATGGCGCAGTGGTTAAAGCACTGGCCCTGGATTCAGGAGTACCTGAGTTCAAATCCGGCCTCAGACACTTGACACTTACTAGCTGTGTGACCCTGGGCAAGTCACTTAACCCCCATTGCCTAAAAAAAAAAAAAAAAAAAAAAAAAGAATGACATCAGAGAAAGAATGTAAGACCCCCACCCAAGCTTATCTGAGTGCAACAGTTTCCACTTAATGTAGTTGAGTGCAGGTCAGATCTCATCAGAAAAGTCCTTTGGCTCTCTAGATAAATGACTGAGTATCCACCCAAGATTCTTTGACCCATATCCATCCTACTTTCAGGGAGAACTTAGAATGGAGGGCAGAAAAAAACTAAGAAAGAAGCAGAGATCACTGGTTTCCCACTGGAATACTGATTATTAATAATTACTCCTCACATGATCTATCCTTTCAAAAATAAATGTGAAAATGTATAATTTATATTGAATTGCTTAAGTTCTTTAGGGGGGAGCAGGGAGGGAGGAAGAGAATTTAGGCCACAAAGTTTTAAAATCGATGTTAAAATTTGTTTTTACATGTAATTTGGGGAAAATGAATGTGCAAAAATATAGTCAAGTAAAACAAATTCAAACATTTGCTCTTCCTAAAAATGTGTTTTTCATTGGCACCCTTTAATACTTTTTTCTTTTCTTTCAGGAAGTAGGTAGGATGGTTTATCATTGATCAAATGTGTTTCAAAGCTCTTTTTCTTTACAATGTTGTTATTGTACAAATTCTTTCCTGGTCTCTGTTTATTTCATTATGAATCTGTTATATGTCTTCACAGATTTTTTTGTCATTTCTTATAGCAAAATATTATTCCATTTTTTTAATATACCATAATTTGTTCAGTTGTTTACCAACTCATGCTCCCTCCTCCAGTTCCAACAATTTACATTTTTTTGCTGAGAGAGAGAAAAAAAGTTTCTAATGTTTTTTAAACATATAATTCTGTCATTTTCTCCTTTCTTTGGTGTCTTTGGACTTATATACCTAATAAAGTCATACTGAGACTGGGACAAAAAATATACCCATTCTGGTGACTTTTTAGGCATAGTTCCATATTGTTTTCCAGATTGACTAGACCAATTCCTAGCTCCATCAGGAGTTTATTACTATGCCTGTTTCCCTCTTGCCCCTCCAATAATTGTGGATTTAAAAAAAAAATCATCATCTTTATAAATCTGATTAGTGAATTTATTTTTTAAGTTTCCTAATTATTAGTAATTTGAATTATTTAACAATATTTTTGAAGGTTTGTGTTTACTTTGTTGAGAAATTGTTGCCTATGTCTTTTGACCTTTTGTGGTTGTTGTTTGTCCTTCATTCTCAAAGACGATCATGACATTGGGATGATATCATAACTTTCAATGAATTGGATTTAAGTGAAAGAGGGCTGTGAAAGTTCACTAATCTCACTCTCTCCTCTAGAGCCATCTGGTTTGAGTGGCAAGATCGATCGATCTATCTATCTATCTATCTATCTATCTATCTATCTATCTATCTATCTACCTATTCATCTATCAACTATCTATCCATTTATCTATCTATTTATCAGAATCACTAGAGATGGCCCTGGATGTGTGAAGCAATCAGGGTTAAGTGACTTGCCCAGGGCCTGAGGTGAGATTTGAGCTCAGGTCCTACCAATTCAGTACCAGTGTTCTATCCATTGCTCCAGCTAGCCACCCCATATTAAAATTGAAAGGATGACACACGAATTCATGAAGTGTCCATATTTAATCTTCTATTAATTGGGAAATGGCTCTTGAGATTATATAGTCAAACCAACTCCTTATATATCTTTCATATTATACTCATCATAGGAAATTGTTTTATTTTTTTCCAAGTTAACTGTTTCTCTTCTAGTATTTGCCATGTTAATTTTGTGTGGGCAAAATCTTTTTTTTTTTATTTTAAGTAATCAAAGCTATAATATATTTGCTATTTTTGTGTTAAAATTCATTGGACTTATTAGTACATAATTTTATTTTTTTCTGCTTTGTCTGTCCCTGGTTTAAGTATCAAGACTACATTTGTATTATTAGAGTTAAGTAGAATTCATTCTTTTTTATTTTTAATAAATTGCATAATAATTTAATTATTTTTTCTTTGAATTATAAGAATTATTTGTAAATTCATCTGGTCCTTTTAATTTTTTGCTTTGTTTTATCTTGGGTTGAGTTGAAATTGGAGGGGAGGAAGAAAAAGTTACTTGCAATATTCCTTCTTTTTAAATCATCTTAATCCATTATCCAGGTTCACATAGCATCTGTAGGAAAAATATTGTTATTGCAAATATGAACTTTTGTATCAGGGAGCATCTTGTGATTACCAATGTCATTGCACAATTTCCTGGGTATAATCCAGGTCACCAGCCTCTTGCTATTCAATTCTGAGCCTATCTAAAATAGTTGTATAAAATACATATGCCAATGGAATAAATTTAATAGTTAAATTGGGTTGGAGGAGAAACCTATTAGTAACAATAATTTTCCCTTTATGTCATTTTGGCTAGAATATAAAGTTTTTCCTAAATTTCTACCCCAAGTAGTTCGGTTGATTCTTTAACTTAAAAGATATTGAAAGTCTCATTGAGACTTGATTGGCTAAAGGAACTATTTTTGTTAGTGGTGTAGCTTCCTGATCTCCAAAGGACAAAAAGACATAAATAGTCCAGCTCTCTATCAGGGACTTCTGACCATAAGCAAACATCATGACTAACACCAGGACATTAGCACACCTGAATCAATTTGAACATCCTCAGTGAATATTCTCACTGAACATCCTTTGCCATTATGGCTAAGTAAACCATCTTTGTTTAACTATTAGATGGAGTATGAGTGTCTCTATCTTTCCCCCAGTAGTGAATTTACATTAAAAAAGGGACGGAGCTGAGTCAGGCCCAAACCATAAGATCAGCAACATACTAAAAAATGAATATCATGAGAATTAGATTCTCCAGCCCAGTATAATCACTTGACTGCTTTTTAAAAGATACCTATCTCAGATGTAAGAGGAAATTGGTAGGTTAACTATTGCAAAGAAAATCCAAGTTGTCACTGGAAAAACCACTTTGACTGGTGCCAAAACCAACCTCCCTGGACTGCTACTTTCCTCATAAGAAGAAGAAAATGAGTAAAAAGCTCCTAAATCCCATGTAAAAAGAATATTTGCTGTTAATGTTACTGTTACCCTTAATTTTGGAACTGACTTACATGGAAAGATTTTTCCACACTGAAAGCAAAATGAGTGGGATTGATCTTGTTTTATTTTCTTTTACCTACTTTCTTGTTCAGATGTGAGATTTCTGGCATATTGCCAGAAAATTCTCCAGCAGTGAAACGTGCCTTGGGAGCAGGAGTGGAAGGGGGTGAGAATTGGTAGGTGGGAACTGAGAATTGCTTTTATTTTTTCCATGCCTGTAAACACTTCATTTCACCTGGTAGAAAAGCCATTCATGACCTAAGTCATATCATCTTGATGAGCCTAGACCCAAAGAAAATAAACAGAGCTCATGTCTTTCCATTTGACAGTTAGCTGACACCTGATGGACCCAAGGGGATGTTCCCCAACATCTTTCTTTTGGGTGGCCTACCTTCAGCTACACCAGTATGAAAAATAATAGAAGTCCTACGGGATGCTGTCATTGCGTGCATTTTCAGCCAAGTTTGCTTGTGCAATAAGTTTGTGTATCTGTAGTTTCTGGCCAAAGACAGTTAATAATATAATCACCATATCAATGGCTGTGTGGAACTTCCTGTACTGCTTGCCATTACTTCTCCTTGGGGACAAATGTCATTTGTGTACTGCAGACCAACTTTGAAGAAGGGATGTATTTTTAGGCCAGTGGTTAAATCTCTGAGATAGGGGGTGGAGGAAAAGCTGCACAGGTTTTCTCCCTTAATCACTCTCCCAGGGCATAAGACAGAATAGCACAGGTGTGTCTGATCTCCCCAGGGGGTTGATTATCTCATGATAACCACATCCTCTGAAGTTACCTTACTGCTATTTTTCCCAGGTTCATATACAAAGAAGTAATTAAGATGAGTGCATTGACAGACTTTAAAAAAAAAAACTGTCAGCCTCTGCATATTGAAATTCACGGAGAAATTCCCCTTTTGAAAGGCTGTGGTGTGAATAGTGTCAGCAAAATGAAACTGTTCAGGATGAAAAAACAATATGGTCAAAAAGCCGAGTCTTTTATGTGTTCTTAGAAACTCTAAGGCATAACATGTCTCTCCTTTCCTGGTAAGTTAATGGAATCTCTCATTTGTTTTTGCTCTGGACTTTTCCATTGGGGTGAGGAATTCCAGCATGGAAATTCCCTGCAGCAATATGGACTGGCAACCTATGAGTGATTTAGGATCTTAGGATAACAGACTTATAGCCAGAAGGAACCACAGATACCATCTCCTCTCATTTTACAGATATAAAGTTGGGTATAAGTGGGGAGGTTAAAAGACTCCTCAAAGTCGAGCTAGGATTTGCCCCCTGGTTTTGTGATTCCAAATTCAGGAATTTTTCCACCCTACTTAGTGTCTTGGAGAGTTGCTTGAAGTACTGAGAGGCTAAGTAACTTACTAATAGTTAAACAGTATATATCAGAGGAAGGATTTGAACCCAGAGATTCCAGACTCAAAGGTCAGCTCTCTACTTTGTTACACCATCTCTTTTTTTCCTATCACACAGTGTTCAGTCTGTTCTTGGGTGGGAGGTCACAGATCAAAGCACAAAACAGCAGTTTCATATCACAATATGAAATACATTGGATTTTGTATTTAATCTTCATGAACTGCCTTTAATTAACAAGAGTCTTTGGAAAATATTTTAAGAAAGCTTTGGAGAAATCATCTGTAAAACCCAGATTAACAAAATTCATACAATACAGTTAACTCCATGACCCTGAAATAAGAGAACAAAAATGAAGACCAAGATCAGGGGGTGATAAGTAATGTATTATCTGAACAATGAAATGAAGTAATTCTGAATTTATTGACCAGAAGAATTTTTAAAAATCATTATCTTAAATAATTAGAACTTTAAATATCATCTAAAAGTAATTCTATTGAACAAACATATCAATTATCAACTATATACAAAACACTAGACTGGACTGTGGTCTAGGAAGGTGAAAATGGCATAGTCCCTGTCCTCAAAATCTAGTAAAGTAAATAAGCTATGCCCAGAAATAACAATATCAGAAGTTAAAATAAAGGTAAATCCACAAATTGGAGGGAAAACATGTCTGCGTTTAAATATTTAAAGGGCCGTCATATGGAAAATGGATTCAATTGGAATGCAGAAGGCCAAACTAGGACCAGAGACTGAACATTGTAAAGAGGCAAACTTATGATTGATGTGGGGAAAATCTTCCTAAAAGGAACTGTCCAGAAGTCAACTGGACAGCCTAGGGAAGTGATATTTATGGCATCTTTGGTTGGAAGCTTGATCAAAATTTCTCAAGTATATTATGCTGGGATTAGGAAGGGGGAGAAGGGGAATTCTTATAAACCAAGAACTGAATAAGATGGTCACTGAAGCCGATTTTGATTCTAAACATTCTAAAATCTTTGTTATGAATCAATATTCATGTCAATTGGAGCAGCATGATCATTTCAAAAGGGAAGACATCATTTTTAGCTAGAGGAAAAAGAGGAAGATTCTCATAAGTTCATAGGACTATGGTATCAAACTCAAATAGAAACAGGGGTCACTAAACCATATGTGGGCCATATGTTGACTTAGAAAATCACACGTGTTTATATAATTTGTTATTAATATATCAGCACATTAAAATCACATAGGAACTATATTTTGGTTCAGGCTACATTCAAGAGTATTATGGGTTATATGGGACCCTCAGGCCACCTTGGTAAAGGATATCTAGATTGTTGTGTTGCCCATGCTTAGAACCAGGAAGCAGTTTTGAGTGGTGGTCCAGGTCGGGGAGAGATACAGGCACACCAGAGCCTGAAACTACAGTGGAACAGAATTCTGTTCCTGGGTTAAAGAGCAAGCAGGCCTGTGGTTACTTACACAGGTCAGGGGAGTGTAGAACATGCCTCTCCTTAAATTGTACCACCTGGGACCCCCTGAAGCTTGGGACAGTGCACTCTGGAAGCAGTACCCTACTTTAAGAAGGAGTTAAAAGTCAAGAAATAGGTCAGAAAAATGAGCAGACAGAAACAAATGCTGACCCTAGAAAGCTTCTTTGGTGACAAGGAAGATCAAAATACACCCTCAGAAGAAGATAAAAAAGAAAAGAAATCTGAAAAAAAGATCTTTAAAAAGTTCACAATTAGGAGCAGCTAGGTGGGGCAGTGGATAGAGCACCAGCCCTGGATTCAGGAGGACCTGAGTTCAAATCCGACCTTGGACACTTAACACTTACTAGCTGTGTGACCCTGGGCAAGTCACTTAACCCCAATTGCCTTACCCCTGATCAAAAAAGGTTCACAATTAGTAAGCAGGAAAATAAAAATAAAATTATGAAACATCAAAGAACAATAGTTGAAAGAACCAAATGATGAATATACCAAGAAGAAAGGGGTGCTCAACCATGACATATTCTATAGAATGGCAAAAAAAGAAAAGAAAGATAAGAGTGAGAAAAAGAGATTTTATTCAATGCTAAAAACTTTATTGTTTGTGACCAACACAATGGAGAACTAGACTTTTTTTTGATCCACACAACCTCACAGATCTCCCTAAAATAGGAATTTTGCATGATACAAAGATATTTCAGTAATTCCATGATATAAGACAATAAAAATCTGACTATATAATTAATTAACAGCAGAGAAGACTAATTCTCTTTTTTTTTTTAGGGGCAATGAGGGTTAAGTGACTTGCCTAAGGACACACAGTTAGCAACTATCAATTGTCTGAGGCCAGATTTGAACTCAGGTCCTCCTGAATTCAGGGTCTGTGCTTTATCCACTGTGCTACCTACCTGCCCTGAGAAGGCTAATTCTGAACACCTAACAGATTTGTTTAGCACTGCTTCTTCTCTCATCTCTGACAGTATTGCTCAAGTTGACCAAAGGGATATATTAGGACTCAAATCCACAGGCCCCCACTGCCCCTCTTCCCAGTGGATATTAACATACAACACACAGATTTATACACATATACATATACATACATTCTATCTATCCATCTATCCATCCATCTATCTATCTATCTATATATTTACACACATATACAGAGACAAGTATTTGATATAGATGTAGATGTAGATGTAGATACAGATGTAAAAGCCATTCTCCAAGAAATAAATGGTCAAAGGATATGAATTGTCCTCAAAAAGAACAATTACAAAGTGTTCAGAATCACATGAAAGAATGCTCCAAGTCACTAGTGATGAGAGAAATAATAATCAAATCAACCTTGAGTTTTGACTTCACATCCTGAAAATTGGCAAAAATAAGAAAATATATGAATAGTTAATTTTGGAGGGATAGTAACACATTATTTTTTTATTTTTTAAATTTTTTTGGCAAGGCAATTGGGGTTAAGTGACTTGCGCAGCATCACACAGCTAGTAAGTGTTAAGTGTCTGATGCCAGATTTGAACTCAGATCCTCCTGACTCCAGGGCCAGTGCCCTATCCACTATGCCACCTAGCTGCCCCAGGAACACATTATTGACAGAACTTTAAATCAATATAACCATTTATGAAAGACACAAAAATTGGAAAAAAAAGTAGATGCAACATGTGTATCACTACTACCCCACTAAATATGTTTTAAATAAAAGCCCATTTGGTTCACTTGATACTTTCTTTGGCAATACATAATTTAAAGTGATTAAACTATAAGTGTTTTAAAAAATAATATCATATATTATGATATTTGAAAATACTTATAGTAAAATATATATTGGTTATGATTTTTAAAAATAGTTATGGTAAAGTCATATCATATACTGGTTATAGGGGCAGATAGGTGTTACACTGGGCTTGGAGCTGGGAAGACCTGAGTTCAAATCTGGGCTCAGATACTTAATAGATATGCAATCCTAGATAAGTCACTTACCCTTGTTTGCCTCAGTTTCTTCATCTATAAAATGAGGTAGAGAAGAAAATGCCATACTATTCCAATATCTTTGCCAAAAAAACCCAAATGCGGGCACAAAGAGTTGGACAAGACTGAAATGACTGAATAATAACAACATGTTGATTAATTTAAGTAAGTGATGGAATTATGAGAGTGATGAAATATCCAGGAGTTTTATTGGGATGTAGGTCAATTAACAGTGGTATAAAAATCAAGAGAACTGGGCTCAAATGTGGGTTCTGTGGTTAGTTTTAGCCTTACTAGGTGTTAATTCCCTCATCAATAAATGAAGGGATTGAACTAAACAGTCTCTAACATTCCTTATAGTTCTAATGCCTTTTAATCCTTATGTAGAGTTTTCTACAAGTTCTGGAAGTATTTGCTGATTCTTTGCTTTGACTACACAACAATATGAGCAACTCCTTGAATTTATTTGCTATTTATTCATACTGGTACCACAGTAAGTGTTTGACAAATATTGTATCAATGAATGACTATCTGAAAAACTGGCTCAATTTCCTAAAATTGGGGAAAGGATTTGTGTTTCTTGAAGAAAAACAAAGGTTTCACATATTTGGGCCTGATGGATTTAGGCCTGGATTATAATGTCAAGAACAAGTCCTATTCCTTTTTTGAAAGATGAATAAGTTCAGCCAAAAAGCACACACACCACAATAAAGTGACATGACCAGGAAATGGTTTGAAATAATGTAGGGTTAAAACATACAAAAAAAATGTGTTGACAGGTGAAATTAAAGGGCCACAGGACAAATTCCCATTGTTCCTGAAACTTGAAAAAGGGAACAATACTCTTTGAGATTACAAAAGGTACAGCTTCACAAAGACAAAAGATATTATAAACACATTTTTTAAATGTTTAAATACTTTTTTTCTTGCCTGGATTAAATGGGCATATTAAGAGAAGGAAAAAAAGAAGAAAGGAAGGAAGGAAGGAAGAGACCTGAGAATTCATAGTACAACTTCCTTCCTTTTACAGATGGAAAAACAGAGGTCCAGAGAAGTGAAGCTAATTTTGAACAAAACTTTCAAAAGTGGAAAAAAATAAGCTACAGTTCTGAGTTTCTGAAGCATTCTAGAAAGATGAGCACTGATTGGTCTAGTGAATGAGGGAGCAAATTAGTTTTAGGGTCCAATAATAGGATGATCAAATCCTAGCATTAGAAATAAACATCACTGGGGGAAGCTAGGAGGCATAGTGGATAAAGCACCGGCCTTGGATTCAGGAGGACCTGAATTCAAATCTAGCCTCAGACATTTGACACTTACTAGCTATGTGACCCTGGGCAAGTCACTTAACTCCCATTGCCCTACCAAAAAATATTAAATAAGTATATATATATATATATATGAACATGATTGAAGCCATAGTGGCAAACATCCATATTTTACTACTATTTTACAGAGGAAGAATTTGAGGCTTGGAGAACTATAATACCTTTTTTATTTGTTTGTTGTTTGTTGTTTTTTGTTTTGTTTTGGGGGTATGGGCAATGAAGATTAAGTGACTTGCCCAGGGTCACACAACTAGTAAGTGTCAAGTGTCTGAGGCCGGATTTGAACTCAGGTCCTCCTGAAACCAGGACAGATGCTTTATCCAATGTGCCACCTAGCTGCCTGCTAGAACTATAATGACTTAAATCAGGTCATATAGTTAGTAATAAATTATAGTTGGGATTCCCATGTCATTAAGTCAAATATAATAGTAAGTAATATTTATGTAGCAATTTTAGTTTTATAGAGAATTTTATGTGCAGAAATAGGTGCCATTTTATATTTTACTCCCATTTTACAGATGAAGAAATTGAAGCAAACAGCCATTAAGTGATTTGTCCAACGTGTACCAGCAGGGATTTCCATTGTTTTTGTTTTTGTTTTTGTTTTTGTTTTTTGATGAGGCAATTGGATTTAAGTGACTTGCCCAGGGTCACACAGCTAATAAGTGTTAAGTGTCTGAGGTCAAATTTGAACTCATGTCCTCCTGAATCCAGTGCTGGTACTCTATCCACTGCACCACCTAACTGCCTCTTTTTTTTGTTTTTGTTTTTGAGCAGAGACTTTCATAACGTGAAGGCATGCTTCTTTGTTCCAGCAGTATATAGCCTTTCAGCACAATAAAGTCATTGGTTATTTCACTATAGTGGACAAATCCTCCCATATGGTTAATGGTCTTGTCAGATACATTAGAATCAGTAAATATATAGATTTTTATCACTTTCTCATCCTTGATCTGGTGGCCCTGGACAGTCTTGTAAATCTTTTTGTTCATATCAGTGCTATGGTGGTATCCCTTCTGACCAGCTTGGACTATATTTGGGCAGGATGCCAAGCTACAAGCCACCTTACACAAGCCTTGGTGGATATTTTGGGGGGTAGATTCTTTTTGTGCCAGTGACTGGTAGCATCTTTGCAACCTTTGCCCCTGCTCATTTCAATGATATCATTCATCTTATGCTGCCCAAACACAGTAGATACACTCACTTGCTGCTCTAGCTTCTCCTGGACACATTCCAATTTCTCAGACATATTACTGTGATTAACCTGAATCTCCATCTCGTAACACTTCTACCTCAGAGAGAATAGGTATATCTAGTTGTGGACAAGGATTTAGACCACTTGGCAGTATTTCTGCATGCTGTTGAAATCTTTCTCTGTTGCTTACTCTCATCATCCTGCCATTTCTTTTAGTAGTTAGTGAATCCCTTTTTTTCAACTTGTGCCAGTTCCTGTAGAATCACCTTTTACTTTTGATGGTCAATAGAACTCAGCAGGTACTTGGTGGGAGATGGTGTACATAGCCCACAATGCCTTCAGTGACCATGGAGGGGGGCACATCTACAATGGTGACATCCTCTACCACTTCCTTCTTGTTCATCTTTGAGCCAAACCTATTCACTTCTCAAATGATGCAAGTCTTCCATGTCTTATAGCCTAGAAAATCTGTAAGCTGGATGGGTTTGGTGGGGTAATCTTTGAAGATGCTCTTTACCTTTTCCCAGGGTCTGCTGCTTCACTTTTAGGACAGAAATCCCAGAGGCCCATGCCTGGGAACAAAAAAACTTCTAGTGCAACATTGAACTTGGAGAGCTAGTTTATGCCTTTCATTTTACATATGAGGAAACTGAGTCATGGAGAAGTGAAATGAATTGCCCTAGGTCACACAAATAGTAAGCAGCAAAATCACCACCACCATCACCACTCTCATCATCACCATCACTTTTACTACCACCATCATCATACAGGTATCATCACTGCAAATCCAGCACTATTTCTACTATACCACATGAACCAATGTCTTACTTAATCTTTCCATCCTATATTTATGACACTATTTTGAAATCCAAGTGTGTGAATTCACATATGACCACAGAGGGGAAGAAGTCCCTAACCCCTTTTTATTTACATTGTAGACTCTCCTCAGATGAAATGAATGTGCCACTGAGTTTCCCCAAAAGTAATTAAGAACAAATAATTTTTCAATGTTGTCAGACTTTTTTACATGCCTCTAAGTCCAAAGAGTTCTCCCATCACCATGTAGTTATTTTTAAGATTTATCAAACACTTTCTTCTTAACTCTAAAAAAGTATCAGCATAAGAGGTCCCATTTTGTGGATCAATAAACTGAGGCTCAAATAATTTAACTGTGCTGGAATTCAAACCGAGGTCTAGTTTAGAGTCAAAGGACTTGGATTCAAATCTCAGCTCCAAAAGTAGCTCTCTATGAACCTATAGATAAAGCATTAAACTTTTCTGTCTTACAGTTTTCTCATCAGCAAAATGACAGGTTGGACTATATTACCCCTACAATCCCTTTCAGTCCTAAATATATAATCCTATGACCCCCAATCTTGAAGCATTTCTACAACAGTAGTCTGTTTTTTCTACTATTCTACATTTGCACTCTATGGGCATAACCTTTGAGAACCAAATTTCAGTCCATGCCATAATAATCTATTTCAGCAGAGGGCAAATAAACATCCATCATACTTAGGTAAATTAGGTAACTGAAGCTTTGAGAAAGGGTAATAATCATAGGTTGAATGAGCCACTCCTTTTAGAATGGTAGTATTTCCAAAACATGACAGACAGCTTTGGAATTCTTATCAGAAAGGTCATGACATGCATTTCTTGGAAGAGATCATGCCCATAATGGTGCTTACCTCCAGACCTTGGGGCAAATGTTGCCCCTGTTTCTTGCTCCAATCGTTGCATATTGGAAGCTTCTATAAAGCACCTTCAAATTGCAGAATGGACACTGAGTAATTCCCCTGAATTTATAAAGTCAAATTAAAAACCTCATTCTCTTTTTTTCTCCTTTGAAGAATTAGCTACATGGGAAACCCCACCCATGAGAGGTAATGTAAGGGAAATAATGCTGAAAAACATGAAGAAAGATCTACAGAATTGATTATAATTTGAGCAGTCCAGACAGGTTATACAAAGTGAACTCATAGCTTATCAGAGCATCTTTTTATCATAATCAACTTTCCACTCTTGAAACTCTCCCAGAATGTTGTTTGTACTTATGTACTCTAAGCTTCAGCACTTCAAAAGATCTCTAAATTCCTTAATGTGAATACTTCCTCCATCACTGCAAATATCATGAGTTACTGGAACCAAAAAAAAAAAATCCCTATTGGTGATGAGCTTCTTTCCACTTAACTAGGCTGCTCCTTGGATGGAATACACACAATCCTTCAGCAGGCCCAAACTAAAAATCTTTGTATTTCATTAGGCTTTGCTGGGGTTCAAGTTCCAGTGGCTTAGCATTAGAGAATATAGTGTCACCTCCATGACGTGATAGTACACCAAAATAAGCAGGAAAGTTCTTTGCTGATTTTATATCCATTCTAGAATTATAAGACCATTGTGGATAATGGCTATATATGATTTACTTTTTAATTTCCCTTAGTGGCTAGCACAGTCTTGCCAAATAGTATGGTGTCATGCTTGTCCAATGAACCCATAAATATACCAAGTTGAAAAACAAATCAAAATATCTACTAGATAAAAACTACAATGTCTAATATCCTCTTGTGAGATCTTGATGGCTTGGTAAAATGTCAACTTAGTATCCTTTATGTTACATTAGAATATGTAACTTTTGATTCCTTTAATTCTCCAACACACCAACAAATTTTTATTTCATTGATGAGCCAATTCCCTCTCCTGAATCAGACAACTCTATTGTTCAACTACAATTCATGTCCTCCCACAAAATTGCCCCTGTTTCATTATCTAAAAAAATGAGAACAATAATCAAGTTTCTACATATATCATGAGGTGTTGTGAAGATCAAATGAGATAATTCAGAGAACATCACATGGAACCATTTAACAACTCTTCAGGTATCATGAAGAATATATTTTTGGATTTCAATCCCACAGTCATCCAATTCAATTTGTAAGTTGTAAAAGACATTAGGAAACCTGACATCCAATATGTTAATTTTTCAGTTGATGTAACAGGCAGGTTCATATATGTAAAATGACTTGAACAAGCTAACCAGAGAGATAGCTAGTTAACGCAGTCTTCTGGTTAACAAGCTCGTGTTCTTTATGACATACCTTATTTCCTTCCTTTCTAGTCATGAAAAGTGAAGACCAAGTATAGCTACTGAGTATTTCTTATTCATATATGCTTTTATGAATGGTTGGGGAGTAGGACAGATTTATGGTGAGGGGGATGTATCTTCTACGGGTGAGGGTCCACAATTCCATTGGGCACATATCCAATGAGCTTAATCATTCCAAATATTTCCTATAATACAAAGCATAGTCAGTTCCTAATCTTTTTTCTTGATCTTTGCAATGAATAATTTTTGTTCTTTTTTATATGAGTTTAATGAAAAATCAACATAGTTGAGGAAATCCATGCATTCAACTAACATTCATCAAATGCCCACTGTGTCCAAAATCCTACATTAGATATTTTGGGTAAAAAATATGCCACAATCCTTGGTCACAGAGTGAAAAATTTAATTGAAAGGATAACTGTATATGTAAATATCTATAGTACAAGGGAGAGGAAAATGAGTTTGAAGGAAAGGCTTATGAAAAATATTTTTGGAAGTGTGATAAGGGAAAGACCATTTTCACCTCGGTGGGATTTCACATCTGGGAGAAAACTCCAGTTAGATTTTGAAGAAAACAAGGCTCACCCCCAGAGAAACGTGGTTAGGAAGCCCATTCCAAGAATGTGGAGGTAGCATGATCAAAAGAATGGACACCAATAAGGAAAAGTAGGACAAAAAAATGGGACCAAGATGCACGTTTCCTAAGAAACTACTTCATGGGTGATTAGCTATAACTCAGTAAACAGGTCCTAGGTTGTTGACTGAGTCACATAGAGATTATGATTTTCTCAAGGCTACAAAATTTTAATGAGTCACATCAAAGACTTGAACCCAGGTCTCCCTAACTCCAAGCCCAACATACTATCTGTCATGTCAAGCCACCTCTTCTAGGATTATTATGTTTAGTAAATGTGACTTGATAATAATAACAGTTAGCATGACAGTAAAGAATGTTGAAATTGAAATCAGAATACTTGGGTTCAATTCCTAGCTGTGGAACTTTTATGAGATAATGCACAAAATTGTCTGACTTTTCTGGACTTCACTTTCCTCATCTGCAAAATTAAATGGTTGGATAAATGACCTCTAACATCCTTTGTAGCTTTAAATATATGATCCTATGTTAGAGTTTGGTAGGGGACAGATTATTCATTGTCTTTTGTAGAAGGGGTCAGGGTTGAATAAACATGAGCGAACAATTATCCTAAAGGCGCCAAGCTAACAAGCTAACTGAGGTTGAGATCACACATTTCTGATAACTTCAGTCACCATTTTGTCCATAGGATGAACCAATTTCAGAATTCTTTAAAAGATAAGTATCACAACAACTTTATTAGAAACCCAAAGTTTAGAGAATTAGAAGTTAATCAGCAGCAGAAAATTTATTCCTGGTACAATAAGGATATGATATTTGACAAAAGTGCATGGGAAATCTGGATAACACAATAGAAGAAATTGGATTTAGACTAACTTTAGAGATAAAATCCAAACGTGTGAATGGCCTAGATATAAAAGGTCACATCCTAAATAATTTAGAGAAAAATGGAAAAAATTACTGATCCAATCTATGAAGTGGAGAAAAATTCTTTACAAAACAAGGAATATTAGAAAAGATAAAAGAGATAATTTATTTACATAAAATTTTTAAATTGCATCAATACATCTAAAAGGGAAACAATTAGCTGAGAAAAAATAAAACAATTTGTAGCATCTTTCTCCAACAATGGTTTCATATATATATAATTGATTCCAATTTACAAGAAAAATATCCATTCCCCAGTTGATTAGTGATCTAAGTATATGCATAGATGGTTCTGAAGGGAAGAAAGCCAGGCTTTATAGCCATATGAAAAAGGCTGTCAATCATTCATGATTAGAAGAATTAAAATTACAACAATCCCAACATTCCACATTGTACCCAACAGAGTGTTAAAGATAACAAAAATAAAAAAGTGATCAATGTAGGAGGAGCTATGGAGAAGCAGGGATATTAATAATATTGTGATGGCAAATCTGGTATTGGGTATAATTGAACCATACAATTTATTACACAGAGATGTGACATATTTACAGTGCAGAATGAAGCATATATACCTATATACACACATATCCATATATCCATATATGAATACTTTATAGCTATGTGTGTATAAAACCATTGAGAAGATATGTTTTGCTTGACTGCTTATTGATTATGAGAAATTTGATCTTAGGTGGAGGTGGAGTACTACACATGTGAAGTATTTCATGTGATTTCAGATAAAAGTAACCATATTTTTATTTAAATTAACCATATTTTTATTTAACTTTCACATTGTTTAAAGAATTCTTGCACAAGCTAGGATTAATATATAATTATTTATAAAATAAAGATAAAATACATGAATTTTTTTCTTAAACTAAGTAAAATAGAAGGACAACAGCTGCTAGGTTGTCTGTTCTTAATGTTAAAATTATTTTTGCTTGGAGCAAATTAGCCCATCCTTATGTTTGTGAGTCAGACCATTACTATTGCAATCAATAAAAATTTTCTGAAGGTCTATGTTTTTAAGGTCACAGAAAGATAATTTTTTGCCATTGTATCCCCATAAATTAGCATAATTAATTGCACTCAAATCAAAGCTCTTTGGATGAATGTTTGTATCTTAAAGTTTCTTCTATATCTTTTCTGTTTAGCCATGCTAAAGAGGAAGTGCAAGTATTATTTTGAGATTGGGAGTATAGGTGTAAGGCCTTGGGGATCTCTTCTTCCCCTTCTACAAGCTCCAGCATGGTGCTGATTGAGAAAACCGAATGGATAATCAGAAATCCCCATATGTATAACACTCAAAACTATTTTCTTGGCATGTCTTACAGCATTGAAGTAATATAATTGGTTTGACTAAGAGATTTTTTTTCTATCTCTCTGTAACATCAAAACTCAAAGAAAGATTTATTCTAGTCCAAATGATATACTTGTTTACTTAAAAATGCCCCCTTCCAAAAAAATCATGCACATACCCCAAACAATATAGAAATGATTGAGGAAATGGTCTGGGTGTCTATAATCATACTTTTTGGCCAGATGTCATTACTGATAATTGTAATACACCTACCTCCAGAATTTCACCTGAGTTTACAATTAGAGATGAAATCCCTTTATGTCTTTCTTCCACTGGTTACAATGGATGATATACAGTTGGAAACATCTGCCTTGTTCAGCCTGAGATGGTTGGATTTCAGGTAAACGTGTACACAGAAGTAATACTGAAGTAGAGTAGGGAAATGAAATCACTTTGGGAAATTTGAAAGTTCTAGGAATTATGACTCAGATGTTCTCCTTGTTTCCCTCTAATGGGCATGTTAATGCCAGGGTACTACACCCAAGCCATGTCACATTTTGAAACTAAGCTTTCCTAAAGGATAGCAAAGGGTCTTTTATTAAACATTAATTCATTTTTTGTTTATACAGATGAATAAGTATTAAATGAATGAATTTGAATGAATAAATCAATTAATTCTCTTTTGCATAGTTTACAAGAGAAAACTTACATTTTCAAATTCATAATGCCCCCAAGTCATGCAGCGAACTATTTTCCACAATTTTCATGAATTTTAGGAGTGTATATTTTTTTTATTATGTTGCAAGGTGAAACATGAAGGATCTATTATTAGAGTTGCATTTCTTAGATTGTTTTATTCATCAGTGCAGTCAAGATTACTGAAGTTGTTTGACATTTATCTAAAGATTAGTATTTTCAGGTCACCAGTTGATGTTTATTTGGGGATATTTTTTCATGGTCTCAGAAACATTATTTTTTGCCACTGTATCCTCAGAACTTAACATAATTAATTGTACTCAAAAGGAATATAATAAAGTCTTATTGGATGAATTAGTTTGCACCTTAAACATTCTTCCATGTCTTTAATGCTATTCTAAAAATAATATAATTCCATGTTTAAAATTAAAGAGATAAATTAAGGAAGTTTTAAATGTTATCCCTAAAGACCAGAATTCCTCTTCCTTATAACAGGCATGTAATGCAAACCCCTTCTGGATCTCCCTATTGCCTTAAAGAAATTACTTCTTAATTTTTTGCTTGTTATCATGGAACCCTTTGACTATCTCTTGAAGCCTCCACACCTCTTTAAATATTTAAGGAAGTACTACATTTCAGTTAAAAGTTCATGAAAATAAATGTGTAATATAGCTATCTCTGCAATTGTGTCATTCCTCAATGAACAACATCCATTCCAAAGAGAAAAATTAGAGCAACAACTGACATCCAGAAGGTTGGAAGGACATAAAACCCTAGAGGAGAATTCATGACAAACATGTTCGGGGGTGGGGGGGGGGAAGCACATAATCATAGGGAAGTCAGAGAGTAATCATTAACTGCTTATTTAGGTACAGAAAATTTTCTATCATTGAGTAATATTTCTATCCTCTTTATTTCTTACAGGGATTGATACATCCAAGAGTGAGGCACAACAGATAAAAAAAGAATATGAGGTAAGATCTATAAGCAATAATATAAAAAAAGTATTAAGAAGAATGAACTCAAGAGAGGTACCTTAAAAACTTTGGTTCTATGAGGAATATGGATTTAGAGAAGGAATGAATGAGTATAAGAACCATGGATGAAAGAATAAAAGTCTAAAAAGAAAGGAAAAATATTGAAGAAAAAACCATCTTTTTTTTTTCTTGTATGAGGTATTTTATTTTTTCCGTTACATGTAAAGATAGTTCTCAACTTTTGTTTATACATGCTTTACAATTTCAGATTTTTCTCCCTCCCTCTCCTCCCTCCCCCCTCCCCTAGACAGCAGGTAATCTGATATAGGTTATATCTATATATCTCTATACATATACATATATATATATATACACACACACATATATATATATATATACACATAATAACATTAATCCTATTTCTGCATTAATCCTGTTACAAGAGAAAGAATCAGAGCAGTGATGCAAAACCTCAAAATAGAAAAAAAAAAAACAACAGCACCCAAAACAAAAGAAATAATATGGTACAATCAGCATCTATACTCCACAGTTCTTTCTTTCTTTCTTTTTTTTCTTGGATTTGGAGATCCTCTTCTATCATGAGTTCCCTGGAACTCTTCTGCACCATTGCATTCGTGAGAAGAATATAGTCCATCACAGTAGGTCAACACTCAATGTTGATGATACTGTGTACAATGTTCTTCTGGTTCTGCTCATCTTACTCATCATCAGCTCACATAAGACCCTCCAGGTTTCTCTGAACTCTTCCTGCTCATCATTTCTTACAGCACAATAGTATTCCATTGTATTCATATACCACAACTTGTCCAGCCATTCCCCAATTGATAGGCACCCTCTCAACTTCCAATTCCTTGCTACCACGTAAAGAGCAGCTATAAATATTTTTGTACATGTGGGTCCCTTTCCCCCTTCCATGATTTCTTTGGGCAAAAGACCTAAAAGTGGGATTGCTGGGTCAAAGGGTATGCACAGCTTTATCGCCCTTTGGGCATAATTCCAAATTGCTCTCCAGAATGGTTGGATCAGCTCACAGCTCCACCAACAATGCATTAGTGTTCCAATTTTCCCACAGCCTCTCCAACATTTATTATCTTCCTTTTTTGTCATTTTAGCCAATCTGATAGGTGTCAGGTGGTACCTCAGAGTTGTTTTAATTTGCATCTCTCTAATCATTAGAGATTTAGAGCATTTTTTCATATGGGAAGAGATAGCTTTGGTTTCTTCATCAGAAAACTGCCTGTTCATATCCTTTGACCATTTCTCAATTGGGGAATGACTTGGATTCTTATAAATTTGATTTAATTCCCTATATATTTTAGAGATGAGGCCTTTATCAGAAGCACTGGCCTCAAAAATTGTTTCCCAGCTTTCTGCCTCCCTTCCAATTTTGGATGCATTGCTTCTGTTTGTACAAAATTTTTTTAATTTATTATAATCAAAATCATCCATTTTGCATTTTATAATATACTCTATCTCTTGTTTGGTCAAAAACTGTTTTCCTTTCCAAAGATCTGATAGGTACACTATTCCTTTCTCTCCTAATTTACGTATGGTATCACCTCTTATGTCTAAATCATGTATCCATTTTGACCTTATTTTAGTATAAGGTGTAAGATGTTGGTCTATGCCTAATTTCTGCCATACTATCTTCCAGTTTTCCCAGCAGTTTTTCTCAAATACTGAGTTCCTATCCCAGAAGCTGGAGTCTTTGGGTTTATCAAACACTACATTACTAGTGTCATTTACTACTGCATTTCCTGAGCCTAGCCTATTCCATTGATCTACCACTCTATTTTTTAGCCAGTACCAGATAGTTTTGATGACTGCCACTTTACAGTAAAGCTCCAGGTTTGGTACAGCTAACCCACCTTCCTGTGAATTTTTTTTTCATTATTTCCCTGGATATTCTTGATTTTTTGTTTTTCCAGATGAATTTTGTAATTATTTTTTCTAGCTGTATAAAATAATTTTTAGGTAGTCTGATTGGTATGGCACTGAATAAGTAAATTAATTTAGGCAGTATTGTCATTTTTACTATATTAGCTCTGCCTATCCATGAGCAATTAATATTTTTCCAATTATTTAGATCTGATTTGATTTGTATGAAGAGTGTTTGGTAGTTGTGTTCATAGAGTTCCTGGGTTTGTCTTGGCAAGTAGACTCCCAAATATTTTATATTATCTACCGTTACTTTAAATGGAATTTCTCTTTCTATCTCTTGCTGCTGGACTTTGTTGGTCATGTATAGAAATGCTGATGATTTATGTGGATTTATTTTATATCCTGCTACTTTGCTAAAGTTGTTAATTGTTTCAAGTAATTTTTGACTTGATTCTCGAGGATTCCTTAAGTATACCATCATATCATCTGCAAAGAGTGATAATTTTGTTTCCTCCTTGCCTATTCTAATTCCTTTAATTCCTTTCTCTTCTCTGATTGCTAAAGCTAACATTTCTAGGACAATATTAAATAATAGGGGTGATCATGGACATCCCTGTTTCACCCCTGATCTTATTGGGAAGGCCTCTAATTTATCTCCGTTGCATATAATACTTGCTGATGGCTTTAGGTAGATACTGTTTATTATTCTAAGGAAAGCTCCTCCTATTCCTAAACTCTCTAGTGTTTTTATTAGGAATGGGTGCTGTACTTTGTCAAAAGCTTTCTCTGCATCTATTGAGATAATCATATTATTTTGGTTGGTTTTCTTATTGATGTGGTTGATTATGTTAATAGTTTTCCTAATGTTGAACCAGCCCTGCATTCCTGGTATAAATCCCACGTGGTCATAGTGTATTATCCTGGTGATCACTTGCTGTAATCTCCTTGCTAATATCTTATTTAAGATTTTAGCATCAATATTCATTAGGGAAATTGGTCTATAATTTTCTTTCTCTGTTTTTGCTTTGCCTGGTTTTGGTATCACCACCATATTTGTGTCATAAAACGAATTTGGTAGAACTCCTTCTTCACCTATTTTTCCAAATAATTTGTATAATATTGGAATTAATTGTTCTTTAAATGTTTGGTAAAATTCACCCGTAAACCTATCTGGCCCTGGGGATTTTTTCTTAGGGAGTTCATTAATAGCTTGTTCAATTTCTTTTTCTAATATGGGTTTATTTAAGGATTTTATTTCCTCTTCAGTTAACCTGGGCAGTTTGTATCTTTGTAAATATTCATCCATTTCATTTAGATTGTCAAATTTATTAGCATACAGTTGGGCAAAATAATTCCTAATTATTGATTTAATTTCCACTTCATTGGTGGTAACATCACCCTTTTCATTTTTGATACTGGTAATTTGGTTTCCTTCTTTCTTTTTTTTAATCAAATTAACCAATATTTTATCTATTTTATTGGTTTTTTCATAAAACCAGCCCTTAGTTTTATTGATTAATTCTATAGTTTTTTTGCTTTCAATCTTATTAATTTCTCCTTTAATTTTCAGGATCTCTAACTTAGTGTCTAATTGGGGATTTCTAATTTGTTCTTTTTCTAGCTTTTTAAGTTGCATACCCAATTCATTAATCTCCTCTTTCTCTTTTTTATTCATGTAAGCATTTAGAGCTATAAATTTTCCCCTACGCACTGCTTTGGCTGCATCCCATAGATTTTGGTATGTTGTCTCATGATTGTCATTCTCTTGGATAAAGTTATTGATTGTTTCTATGATTTCTTCTTTGGCCCATTCATTCTTTAGAATGAAATTATTTAGTTTCCAATTGATTTTCATTCTACTTTTCCCTGGCTCTTTCTTACATGTAATTTTTATTGCATCATGATCTGAGAAGGATGCATTTACTATTTCTGCCTTTCTACATTTGACTATGATGTTTTTGTGCCCTAATACATGGTCAATTTTTGAAAATGTGCCATGTACTGCTGAGAAAAAGGTATATTCCTTTCTATCCCCATTCAATTTCTCCAGACATCTATCATGTCTAACTTTTCTAGTAATCTATTCACCTCTTTCACTTCTTTCTTATTTATTTTTTGGCTAGATTTATCTAATTCTGAGAGGGGGAGATTCAGATCCCCCACTAGTATAGTATTACTATCTAATTCCTCTTGTAACTCATTTAACTTCTCCTCTAAGAACTTGGATGCTATACCACTTGGCGCATACATATTTAATATTGATATTACTTCATTATCTATAGTACCTTTAAGTAAGATGTAATTTCCTTCCTTATCTCTTTTAATGAGATCTATTTTTGCCTGCATTTTGTCTGAGATAAGGATTGCTACCCCTGCCTTTTTTACTTTAGCTGAGGCATAATATATTCTGCTCCAGCCTTTTACCTTTACTCTGTGTGTATCTCTCTGCTTCAAATGTGTTTCTTGTAAACAGCATATTGTAGGGTTCTGGTTTTTAATCCACTCTGCAATTCGCTTCCGTTTTATAGCAGAGTTCATCCCATTCACATTCACAGTTATTATTACTGACTGTCTATTCCCCTCCATTCTATTTACCCCCTTTGTACTTTTCCCCCCTTCTTTCACCCTATTCCTCCTCACCGACGTTTTACTTCTTACCCCTGCCTCCCCCGATCTGCCCTCCCTTTTTATCACCCCCCTCTGTTTTCTTTACCCTTTTCTCCCTTGCTTTTGTCCTCCCTTCTATCAGTCCCCCCCTTTCCCTTCCCCTTTTGTTTCCCTAAAGAATGAGTTAAGTTTCTTTATCCCAATGAACGTATATGTTATTCCCTCTTTGAGTCAAATCTGATGAGAATAGGGTTGAAACCATGTTCCCCCCTCCTTTCTTTCCCTCTATTTTAATAAGTTTTTTTCCACCTCTTCATGTGATATAATTCACCCCATTCCACCTCCCCTTTCCTCTTTTCCCCATAGACTCCCTTTTTATCCCCTTAATTCTTTTGTATCATCACATCAGAGACAATTTATATTTATACCCTCTCTATAAAGTCCTTCTCTCTGCCCAAATACATTTACAGTTCTTAAGAGTTATGAGTATTATCTTCCTGTGTAGGGATATAAACAGTTTAACATAATAGGGTAACTTTTTTTTTTTTTTCCCCTCTGTTTACCTTTTTAAACTTCTCTTGAGTCTTGTATGTTGAGATCAAATTTTCTATTCAGTTCTCGTCTTTTCACCAGGAAAGATTGAAAGTCCCCAATGTCATTAAATGTCCATCTTTTCTCCTGAAAGAAAATGCACATTTTTGCTGGGTAATAGATTCTCGGCTGCAATCCAAGCTCCTTTGCCTTCCGGAATATCATATTCCAAGCCTTGTGGTCCTTTAATGTTGAAGCTGCCAGGTCCTGAGCAATCCTGACTGTGGCTCCATGATATTTAAATTGCTTCTTTCTGGCTGCTTGGAGTTTTTTCTCCTTCACCTGATAATTCTGGAATTTGGCTACAATATTCCTTGGAGTTTTCCTTTTGGGGTCTCTTTCAGGAGATGATCGGTGGATTCTTTCAATGATGATTTTATCCTCTGATTCTATGATATCAGGGCAGTTCTCCTTAATAATTTCCTGGAATATGGTGTCTAGATTCTTTTTCTGGTCATGGCTTTCAGGCAGTCCAATTGATTCTCAAATTGTCTCTCCTCGATCTGTTTTCCAGATCAGTTGTCTTTCCAATGAGGTATTTCACATTTTCTTCTGTTTTTTCATTTTTTTTATTCTGCTTGACTGATTCTTGGTGTCTCATGGATTCCTTATCTTCCAACTCTCCCACTTTAATTTTTAAGGCATTGTTTTCTTCAGTGAGATTATGCACCTTTTTTTCCTTTTGGCCAAGTGAATTTTTTAAGGTATTGTTTTCTTCAGTGAGATTATGTAGCTTTTTTTCCATTTGGCCAAATGAATTTTTTAAGGCTTTGTTTTCTTCAGCTTCCTTTTCCAAGCTGCTGATTCTTTTTTCATAGTTTTTTTGTTTTGCTTTCATTTCTCTCCCCATTTTTTCTTCTACCTCTTGCAATTGATTTTTAAAATCCTTTTTGAGCTCTTCCAGGAAGGCTTTTTGTTCTTGTGACCAATTGACCTTCCCTTGTGAGGCTTCAGATGTAGACAATTTGAGGCTATTGTCCTCATCTGAGTTTGTGTTGGCTTCTTCCCTATTGATACAGAAGCTCTCAATGGAGAGGGCTCTTTTTTGCTTCTTACTCATTATTGCAGCTTATTTATTTATTCTTTAAGTTGAGGTCTGCTCTGGGGGCACCAGGGTCCCTGTTTTGGGCTTCTTGTGCAGGTGTATATGTGCTGTGTGACCGGGCTTTTACTCTGAGGCCTTTATGGTGTGTGGAGATCCCCCGCCCTGCACTTCCTGTCTGATTGTGCTCGGCCAGTCAGGCGCCAGACCCTGGCGTCTGATCCCGCCCTTCATGGCCCTCTCGGCCGGTGCAGGTAGGTTTTTCCACTGTCCTTCTTGGCCACCAGATTTTTGAACCAGGTTCCGGGAGCCTCAGTTGTTCGGCTGTGGCCCGCAGCTCCTGCTGACTTGCCCCGACCCCCTTGGCGCTGGGTTCCTGCCCTGCGCTGGGCCTCCCTTTTGCCCGAGTCAGACCGACCTTTTCCTGAAGTCTTCTAAATTATCTCTGGTTGGAGGACTGTGTCTCTCTGTCTCTTTGCAGGTTCTGTAGTTTCAGAATCCGTCCAGAGGCTTGATTTAATGTTCGTTTTGAGGGAACAGAAGGAGAGCTCAGGCAGCTTGCTGCTTCCTCTCCGCCATCTTGGCTCCGCCTCAGGATTTATTTTAACAAGAACAAATATCGTTCCAGCATCCAGCTAGAATGCCCAATTCTCCTCCCACACTCAAAAACCATCTTTTTTAATAAAAAGGGAAAGGAAAATATTAAAGTTTAACAAACAAAAGAAGTTTAAGGGGAAGAGAGAAAGGGACATTTTATTCGAATACTTAACTGAGAGAACGTTGGGATTTTTGAGGGCGAAAAAGATGTAGAAAATTATATAAAAGGAATAAAAGGAAAAAAAGGAATTAAGAAGTTAAGTAAAACTCCAAAACTAGGGGAACAGGTGGCATATAGGATGAAGGCAGCAGGAGGTGGGGAGTTTAGAAGTGAGAGAGGCTATGGGCAGAGGATTTTCTTAAAGTAGATTAAGCAAAAATAACTAAGATCAAAGTAATGTCTTTATAGACAAGGGAGGAAAATCCTTATTCAGAACAAAAATTATTAGAGGGTAATGAAAGAAAACATCAACCTAATTCTCATGTCTTTAAATGTTAATGTAATAATCCAAAACAAAAGAGAATGACAGATCGGCTAAGAAAATAAAATCCACAATATATTTCTTAAAAGAAGCATATAAAAAAAGCAAAAAACATATGCCCTGGAACAAAATTTACTATGTATTAGATGACTCCAAAAAAGCAGGGGTTACAATCATACTATCAAACAAAAAAAGAAAAGGAAAAAGAAAAATTCAAAACACGAGGAGGTATATAAGGAAAATATCATACCAAAAGAACTGTGGAGAACAACCAAATCTCAAAACTTGCATGCTCCAAATGCTTTAACATCTAAATTCATTACAAGAAGGCATAGACAGAAATAAAATAGAGACAGTAGATTTTAATGTCCTTTGTTTTGTATGTCTAACAGATAAACCAAAGGGACAATATATCATTGAACAAAATGCTAGAGAAACAAGTTATAGAGATATGTAATATCTTCTAAATGGTAATGCTTAAGAATAAATATTTTTAATCAACGTGGAACCATTTTTCCCTAAAAATGACAATATATTAGGCCAAGGAGGTATTAAAATAAATACAAGAAGCAAGAAATATTTGAAAAATTCTTCAGAGAACAAAATGAGGGGCAGCTAGGTGACGCAGTGGATAGAGCACCGGCCCTGGAGTCAGGAGTACCCGAGTTCAAATCCGGCCTCAGACACTTAACACTTACTAGCCATGTGACCCTGGGCAAGTCACTTAACCCCAATTGCCTCACTTAAAAAAAAAAAGAGAACAAAATGAAATAAAAATACTAATCTGTTCAGTAATCACAGACAAAAGATAATCCATTACAGAAAATTTACAATGAAATGCTAATGAGGAAGTTAAGGAAGAAATCTAGAAAAAAAAAATAATTAACTGAATGAAAATAATTATGATGAAATAACAAGCCAAAATTTGTTGGTATCATTCTCAAGGAAAATATTATATCCCTAAAAACACATATGAATCAAATAAATCTAGAAGTATAATGAATATATATGCATTTAAATATATTGATGTATATATACATGTATACACACAAATGTGTACATACATGCATATATACATAGTTAGTTGCTTGGTTGGTTAGTTAGTTAGTTGATAAGCAAATCAACAAACCATAGAGTTACTAGGCCATGTAGTGCAAAGGGTACTAGCCCTGTTTTCTCAAAGAACTGAGTCAAATTTTGCCTTGGCCTCTACCTTTGTGGCCATGAATAACAACTTCTCTCTGCCTCTTTTTTTTTTTCATATGCAAAAGAGTATAATAATAGCATCTAATTCCCAGGGTTGTTGTGAAAATCAAAGGAGAAAATATTTGCAAAGTGCTTAACACAGAGTCTGGTACATAGTAAATGACTAATTAATGTTTGTTTTTTTCCTTTCTGCTTTCCAAAACAGAGAAACATTTAAAGTGGAAACTAAAAAGATTATAGAAATGATAAACAATACTGAAAGATCCTTATTGGAAAAGACTAACAACAAATGAATAAACCTATAGGAAATGAAATAAAAAGAAGACCAAAACCAAACCAAACCAAATCAAAACAAAACAAAACAAAACAAAAGAATCAACCAAATAGCAAATGAACAAGAGTGCAGCACAACATGACTGGAAGAAATAAAAATGAAGTTACTATTAGAGAATAAGAAATTATTGGGTACAATTTTATGCTAAGAAAACTGAGAACACAAAAGAAATAGAATACCTTAAAAATATAAAATAGCCAAAGTCACAGAAGAACAAATAGAGTGTTTATATATGAAAAAAGGAAGGAGAATTGGCTATAAAGGAATGACCTGAGGGAACAGAGAGTATGCCAAATGTTTCTTGTTTCTGTTGGATTAACAAGAAATTCTATCAAACTTTTTAAGGACAGTTAGTACAGTTCTAAACAAATGATTCTTCAAATTTGAGGAAGGAAACGTGCAATCATACTCCTTTGATCAGACAAATATAGCCCTAATTTCTAAAACAAGTAAAAATAAAGCAAAAAAAAGAGAACTATGATCCAATATCACTAACTAGCATTGATTCAAAAGTTTTAAATAGAATCTTTTCAAAAAGACTCCAACAATTCAACCAAGAAATCACTTATTAGGTCAAATAAGATATCAAGAATATATTAAAATTTCAATGTTCAAAAATATAAACATTACTAATGATGTTTTTTAAAAGATCAGAACTAAATGATTATTTCAATATATTCAAAAAATGTTTAACAAAGTACAAGACTCATCTGTGGTCTAAAACATACTGCAAAATTTAGACATAGAATGAATTTTTTCACATCATGAAAGGTATCTAAAATCATTAGCAAACATCATATAAAATTAAATATACCTTAAAAGCTTCCCCAATAAATATAGCTACAAAGGAAGGAGTCTTTCCTTTATTTTTGATATAATTATGGTAATGCTACCAAAAACAAGGAGACCAAAGAAAGAGATTAAAGGAGTGAAGATGGGTAAAGAAGACATAAAACTATCCATATTTGAGTATATGTGATGATTTACTTACAAAATCTTAGAGAATAAGCCAAATACCAATGAAAAAATTAATAACTTCAGCAAAGTTACAGGCTACAAAATAAACACTCAAAAATCAAGAGCATTTCTATGTAATAATACCAAAAATCCAAGAAGTAATAATAGAAAGGGAAATCCCATTCCACATAACTACAAAATGAATTAAATATCTGGCTGTTGATATAGCAAAGCACTCAAATACACATATAGATTCAATTACAAAATGTCCCTTAAAGAAATAAAGAACAACATAGCTGGAAGAAAATCCAGTGCTATGCCAAAATAATAAAAATTGTAATACTACCAAAGTTAATTCATAGTTTTAATGATATGCCAATAAAATTATCAAGGGGATACTTTGTAGAACTCAATAAAATAATAACAAAATTCATTTGGAGAAACAAAAGATCTAGAATATCGAGGGAAATAATGAAAAAGGTAGCAATGAATAGGGAATATTACTTCCAGACTTAAATTATGTTATAAAGCAATAGTCATCAAAACCATTTGGTTTTGGTTAAAAGGTGGAGAAGTTGATCACTGGAACAGACTAGACCAGGAAGAACCAGAAACAACAAAATTATTCAATTTCTGATAAACCAGAAAATATAAATTACTTTGGAAAGAACTCCCTATTGGATAAAAACTGCTGGGAAAACTCGAAATCTGTCTAACAGAAATTACACTCAGACCAGAACTTTATACTGTATTGTAAAATGAATTTTAAATGGATATATGACCTTAAGGACCATACAAAAAAAAATTAAAGAAGATCATATACTAGGTGATCACTCCTTAACCCAAAAAGGGATAGAGGGAATTCTAAAGGACAAAATAGGTAACTGATTCCATGAAAGTGAAAAGCTTTGGCAAACTAAAATGTATGCACCTAGGATAAGAATAGGAAGTATCAAAAAGGAAAATACTTTATATTAAATTTCTCAGATAAGAGTCATATCTAACATATATATGCAACTAACATATATAAACATACATTTGCATATATTCATATCCTTTGACATTTATCTATGGGGGAATGTCTTCTGGTTATATATACACAAATGTATGTTTATATATCTTAGTGAGTATATGTGTATATGTGTGTGTGTGTGTGCTTCTCAAAGAATTGCAGACTAGTAACAGCCATATGAAAGAATCCTCCATATTACTAATAATGAGATCAATAGCCATCAAAACATTACTGAGATTTCACCAGATACCCTGGAAATTGAATATATATATATATGACAAGAGATAGAAAGATTTAATATTGGATCACTGAAAAATATACACATTACCATATTGTTGGTGGAACTCTAAATCAGTTTAATCAGGTTGGGAAGTAATTTGAAATTGTTCAAATAAAGTAACTAAAATACTTATTGTTACAGAAGTTCCATTGTACAGTCATTTTCAGTCATTTCTAAATCTTCATGACCCTATTGTGGTTTTCTTGCTAAAGATACTGGAGTAGTTTTCCACTTTCTTCTTTAGCTCATTTTAACTGATGAGGAAACTGAGGCAAACAGGGTTAAGTGACTTTACCAGAGTCATACAGCTAAGTATGTTTTGAACTCAGGTTTTCCTGACTCTAGACCTGCCTCTCTATCCACTGTGTCACCTACCTACTCTTAGAAAACAAAAGATATCAATAAAAATATCTTTTTAAATTAATATATATGTGTATGCGTATATGTGCGTATGTATATATGTATCCACATGAACCACTTAAATATATTTGTGAATTTCATCAGCTTCAGCTAAAGAACTTCTCTAGGCTAAAACAGACACTTCAACATCCATATAAAACTTCCTGAAATCTGGATTCAACACACTTTTTTTCTCTTGTTATAAGTAACTTTACTATGTGGAAATCTAAATTAGACTACTAATTACATATTTTTCTTCTTCAAACTTGACACTAAGCCTTCTTGCCTGTGTGATTTCCCAAAAGCTAGCCATCATGCCTTAAATGCATTCCTCCATTATCAAAGACTCAAAGTGTCTCACATTAAACCACCTACAGGAATACAGTGCCAGATTGGAATGAATTCAATCACTGTCAGCTTGTCAGTTTCGGTTCTATATCTATTGTAAGTTTACCTTTGTTCAATTCAAACAGGGAAAGCTTGTGTGTGTGTGTGTGTGTGTGTGTGTTTATTTGAAAGACCCTTGGTAAGTCAATTAACTTTTGTCTGCTTCAGTTTAACCTTCTCTAAAATAGAATAATAGCACCTAGCTCCTAATATGGTGGTGAGGACAAAATGGGATAATCATTTTATTTAGGGAAGGCCTAACTTATTATTCTATAACAATATGCAATTAAGTCATTTTGGAAGTGATCACTCAGTATCAAGGAGATATTTTCTCACATTTTGTGCATACAAGATCATATTTTTTGAAACAAGCCGATATATTGAAAATTAAACTTTCTTTAAACTGTCAGTTGTTTTCATCATGACTCGTGAGTTAACTCCCACTTTTTGCCAATAACAGGGCAAGCTTAACCTGTTGTTTCATTATATTTCATTCTGGAGACATTCACTTATTTATTTATGCATTTGTTCATTCATCCATTCATCTATTCATTCATTCATTTATTTACTTATTCATTCATCCATTTATTTATTTGTTTGTTTGTTCATTCATTCATACATTCCTTCCTTCCTTCCTTCATTTATTTATTTTGAAATTTCCTCTACCTTACATGTAAAAACAAATTGTAAAACCAATTTTTAAAACTTTGTTTTCAAAATGTTCGGTCATACAAAATATATTAGACAAAAAAAAAACAACTTTAGAAAAAGGAACTAACAACAACAAAATAGAGTTCATCTGTATTCAGGTACCATCAGGTCTTTCTCTGTAGAAGGATTGCATTTTTCCTAAGTCCTTCGGAATTGTCTTGGATCATTTCATTTCTGAAAATTAATAATTTGCAGCAAATCATATTCCAATATTGCCGTGATTTTTATATAGTACATTTCACTATGCATCAGCTCATGTGAGTCTATGTTTTCTGATGATAGACTGCTCATTTTTTTAATGTATATAGTAAGTTACATTTATAGTACTCTAAAGGGAAATTTCCTTTTCTTTTCTTTTCTTTTCTTTCTATCTTTCTTTCTTTTTTTTTTTTGTTGGTTGCACAATGAGGGATGAGAGACTTGCCCAGGTTCACACAGCTAATAATTGTCAAATATCTGAGGCTGGATTTAAACTCAGGTCCTCCTGAATCCAGGGCTGGCATTTTATCCATTGTGCCACCTAGCTCCCCCTGGGAGATTTCCTTATAATACACCCATAAGGTTGATTATTGCAACAATAGTAGCTAACAGTTATATGGTACCTTATACCTGACAAAGAATTTTCTTCACAATAGCCAAGCAAATTAAGTACCATCATTGTCTTCATCACCATTGTTGTCATTGTCATCATTATCATCTTACATTGCTCTTGCCTCTGCTTCAAATTTTTTCCCAGTTACTATTGCTTACTGAATTTCCCTCCATCCCATTTGCTCCCCATGATATTTACTCTATTTTCTTTCTTCTTTGACCCTATCCCTCCTGAAATATGTTTTGTTTCTGACTGCCCCTCACCCAATCTGCTCTCCCACCCTTCATTCCTCCTCCCTTATTCTCTTTCCCTTATACTTCTCAACAGGGAAAGATATATTACTATACCCAACTTAAGTGTGCATGTGGTTTCCTCTTTGAGCCAATTCTGAGAAGAGTAAGGCTCATTCTCTCTCTCTCTTTCCTCCCCCATCTTCCCCTCCACTCCATTGGCTTCTTCTTGCTTCTGTTATGTGAGATACTTTACCCCATTCTACCTCTCCCTTTAACTTTCTTCCAGTGCAAACCTCTCACCCCTTATTTTTATTTTAAAATTTTATCTATTCATTTATTTATTTAAGGCTTTGAGTTCCAAATTCTATCCCTCTCTCATTCCCTCCCTCCCTCCCTTTTCCCCTTCTTGGGGAGGCAAGCAACCAGATATAGGTCATATATGTGCAATTATGTAAAACATTACCATGTTAGTCATTTTATGCAAAAAGACTCAAGAAAAAAAAAAGAAAGTGCAAAACAGCATGCTTCAGTCTGTGTTCAATCATTATCAGTTCTTTTTCTGGAGGTGAATAATATGTTTCATCATTAGTCCTTTGGGATTGTCTTGGATCATTGTATTTCTGAGACTAAAGTCATTCACAATTGCTCACAGAATAATAATGCTCTCATTGTGCACAATGTACTCCTGGTTCTGTTCACTTCACTATACATCATTTCATATAAGTCTTTCCAGTTTTTTTTTCTGAAATCATCAGGCTTGTCATTTCTTATCGCACAATAATATTCCATTAAAATCATATATCACAGCTTGTTTAGTCATTCCCCAATTGATGGTTATTTCTTTGATTTCCAATTCTTAGCCAACACAAAGAGTTGCTATGTACATTTTTTCCTTTTATCTTTTTCACAATTGCTATTAACTGTTTCCCTCCATCCTATTTCCTCCCCCATGATATTTACTCTAATACCTATCTTCTTTCATCCTATCTCTCCTCAAAAGGGATTTGCTTCTCACTGTCCCCTGCCCAATCTGCCCTCCCTTCTTTCAACCCTCCCTCCTTATCCCCTTCCCCTCCTACTTTCCTGCAGGGTCAGATAGATTATTCCACCCAATTGAGTGCATATGGTAATCCATCTTTGAGTCCCCTCTGATGAGATTAAAGTCTTTGAGTCAATTCTGATAAATGTAAGGCTCATTCACTGCCCAGCTCCTCTCCCATCTCTCCCCCCACTCCATAAGCTCTTTCCTGTTTCTTTCATGTTGGATTTCACCCAATTCTACCTCTCCCCACCCCCTCCCCTAGTGCAATCCTCTCACCCCTCAATTTTAACCTAAATATGTCATCATGGGGAAGCTAGGTAACACAGTGGACAAAGCACCTTCCCTAGACCCAGGAGGATGTGACTCCAAATCCAGGCTCAGACTTAAGACAGTCTCCAACAGTGTGACCCTGGGTATGCCACCCAATCCTGACTGCCCCACAAAAAAGAAGATAAACACAAAATAAATGTTTTACATATATCATCCCTTCATAATCTTTTCCCACTTGTGCCTTCTGTCTAAATTTATTCCTTTAAACTGCCCTAATACTGAGAAAGTTCTTATGAGTTATAAGTATCATCTTCCCATGTAGGAATGTAAACAGTTTAACATTTTAACATTCCTCATAATTTCTTTTTCCTGTTTACCTGTTTATGCTTCTCTAAGGTCTTGTTTTGAAAGTCAAATTTTCTATTAAGCTCAGGATGTTTCATCAATAATACCTAAAAGCCCCCTTTTTCATTGAAGTCCTATTTTTTCTCCTGAAAGATTATACTCGGTTTGGCTGGGTTGGTGATTCTTGGTTGTAATCCTGATTCTTTTGCCCTATGAAATATCATATTCCATGCCCTTCGGTCCTTTAATGTAGAAGCTGCTACATCTTGTGTTATCCTGACTGTGGCTCCACAGTACTTGAATTTGCTTTTTGTTTTTTGTTTTTTTTTTCTTTTTCTGGCTGCTTTCAATATTTTCTCCCTGACCTGGGAGCTCAGGAATTTGTCTATAATATTCCTGGAAATTTTCATTTTGGGATCTCTTTCAGGAGGCATACTGTGGATTCTTTCAATTTCTATTTTACTTTCTGTTTCTAGAATATTAGGACAATATTCACTGACAATTTCCTGGAAGATGATGTCTAAGCTCTTATTTTGATCATGGTTTTCAGGTAGTCCAATGATTTTCAAATTATCTCTCCTGGGTCTATTTTACAGGTCAGCTGTTTTTCCAAGGAAATATTTCAGATTGCCCTCTATATTTTTTTCATTCATTTGGATTTGCTTTTACTGTGTCTTGGTTTCTCATAAAGTCATTAGCTTCCATTTGTTGAATCCTACTTCTTAAGCAATTATTTTCTTCAAAGAGCTTTTCCATTTGACTTTTCAAGATGTTGACTTTTTTATGACCCTCCTGCATCACCTTTATTTGTTGAATCATGAGAATTGAATTCCTGGCAAATACTGACTTTATATATAATGTGGTACGATAAAACTGAATATGTTGCCTGTTTAGAGATTATTAACACTTGATGATATTTAGTTTCTTTGTGACCAGTTAAACAATGTCTTTGGATTTCTTAAAAACAACTGGTCATCAGTTATATCTGTTTTGATGTTGCAACTACTATATCTGGATGTAGCATGGGAGTACAAGTGAAATATACAGAATGAAACACTGAAGTAACTTTATATACCTTGATTTAAAAAAAATGCTTCTTTGTTATTCTAACTTATACAAAAACCAAGAAATATGAGTGTTTCCACATGAAACCCCCCTAAAACATAGATTATACATTATATGCAACGTAGAATCCCTGTAACATAGTTTTTCTTTTGAACACATGGAATAAATTCTGTGTACCAGGTTCAGAGCTTTTCTGTTTTTGTGTATCTCCTTATAAATTTTATTCTTTTCTATTCTGTACAAGTTTCTCTTTTTTTTTTTGGTAGTTTTTACTAGTTTTTCAATTACTTGGAAAGACTGTTTTCAGCATTCTTTTTTCTTTTTTTTTGGTGAGGCGATTAGGCAATGGGGGTTAAGTGACTTGCCCAGGGTCACACAGCTAGGAAGTGTTAAGTGTCTGAGACCGGATTTGAACTCAGGTACTCCTGACTCCAGGGCCGCTGGTATATCCACTGTACCACCTAGCTGCCTCCTTTTTTGTTTTTGTTTTTTTGTTTTGTTTTTATTTTTTTTTAGCATTCATTTTTGTAAGATTTTGAGTTCTAAATTTTTTGCCCTCTTACCTTCCCTCCCCCCTCCCCAAGACAGCAATCATATATATATATATACATATATATATATATATATATATATATATATATATATATATATATATATATATATATATATATATATATGTCTGTGTTCTGTACAACTTTCTAAAAGCTTCATTGATAATTTTATTTTTTATTTAGAAAGAGAGCATTATTATCACTAACAATCCTTTAAAATTTTCCTTATAATAAATAAATATAATAAAGGAAAACAAATCCATATGGCACTCATATACAAAATATATTCCTTATTTTGCAAATCTTGTCCAGCAGGACTTAAGAAGTGTGAAGGATTTGTTTTATTTTGTTTTGTTTTTTAATTTTTGGGGGGTGGGGTGGGACAACGAGGGTTTAAGTGACTTGCCCAGTGTCACACAGTTAGTAAATGTCAAGTGTCTGAGGCCGTATTTGAACTCCGGTCCTCCTGAATCTAGGGCCGGTGCATTATCCACTGTGCCACCTAGCTGCCCCAAAAGCTTCTGATAGAGGGTAGGTTTTGTTTTGTTTGGTTTTTGCAGGGCAATGAGGGTTAACTGACTCGTCCAGGGTCACACAGCTTTTAAGTGTCAAGTGTCTGAGACTGGATTTGAACTCAGGCCTTCCTGAATCCAGGACTAGTGCTTTTTCCACTGTGCCACCTTGCTGCCCCTGAAGGATTTGTTTTATTATCTGTCCTCTAGAATTGTTTTTGTTCATTCATTCTTCAAAGTATTTCTGTCTTTCATTGTTCCTCCTCCTCCTCCTCCTCCTCTTCTTCTTCTTCTTCTTCTTCTTCTTCTTCTTCTTCTTCTTCTTCTTCTTCTTCTTCTTCTTCTTCTTCTTCTTCTTCTTCTTCTTCTTCTTCTTCTTCTTCTTCTTCTTCTTCTTCCTTTCCAAGTGCCTTGACCATTCTTTATGTTTTGTGAAATGACCCTTGTTTTGATGTACTTGAACCACTTCCCTATAAATCTTAAATATTAAACATTTATCACAGAAATTTATTATAAATATTTGTGTTTTTCCCCAGTGAACTCTTCTCCTTATAATTGTAACTACGGGTGCTCATGTCCTGGTCTTTACTTTGTTTGATGCATCTGTGCTCAAAGCAGTGGTCAATTTCTGACCCATTTGAAACTTCTTTACCTGAGCACTATGGGCTCCTTGCCCACCCAGGAGAAGTATATCTGAGATGTCACGTGTCCCTGGGACACCACTGTCAGATTGTGGTCAATTTTATAGCCTCTTTATATGTACTTATGCCAATGTCTCTGGCAGGACCCCTTTCCCAGTGCCTACAACCTTCTGGTTATCCTTTGTACAGTCCTTGCTCTGATGAAAGAGTTTGCTTTTGTTACTTTTTGGATTTCTTGATGACTATTCAACTTAGGGTCATTTTTAACCAGAAGCCCCTCCAGAGACACATTGTTATATATATATATATATATATATATATATATATATATATATATATATATATATATATATATATATATATATATATATTCTTTTGAATCTCATCATCATAGATGCACTCATGTCAAGTAAACAAAATTGAACTAATTTTTTTTCAAGGATGTTATTCAGGCTCATTATGACTTGATGTAAGGTAGTTATGTATGATATACAATAACAGAGATGATATCATAAGAGGTGAAATAGAACACCTTCAAACCCATTATTCTAGAGCTCATGCATGATCCTCAGTAAAAGGAAAACTACTCTATAATTTTATAAGATTTAGGAGATTATGAAAGCAAGTGGCCTTCCTGAAGCTAACATATAAGCCAAGATGGAACTTATTCTTGAACTAATTTCTTTGATGCTCATCTATTCTTTTCATGACACATCCTGTTCTCCAGGTGGTGGCAACAATGAATAAAACTCTCCAAGTTCCATATCTCAACTTACTGCCACAACTGGGTTGAAAACCTCGTGTAACTATATTTGACTGTGATTTAAATGACTCAGTTCAATCTATTTTAATGACAGAGTGGAAATAGCAGGTAGATAATTATATCTTGTTTTCATCAATGTAAGAAGATAATAATGTCCACTTATAACAACCGACATACTTTTCTGGATCCAGAATCAGTTTGAAACATCCAAAGTAAGGGAGAATTTGATTTAATTGAATCTATTCCTAGATTCAATGTCTATCAGAATTGACTAGGAATTTGGAAAAAAAAGACTTACAAAATTATAACTGAAATGAGAAAACTGGTACCAATGAGCACGATGTGAAAGTCATTGTCAACACAATATAAATGACTTTGAATGAGTCAAAAACTGAACACAATGCTCTGAAAATAGGATTCAATTATAATTATAGCTCTTAATTATCTCAAAAGATAATGAATCCACTACCTTTTAAGGCAGTCCATTTTGATTTTGGGTAGTTTTAATCCTTAGGGAGTTTTTCTGATGTCCACCAGAGAGGTTCTAATAGCTGAAGGAATCAGATTAGTCCTTTTTGTTCCAGGTCTTTCCAATATCTAATCAATGCTTTTCAGCCTATTCATGGAAAATAACCCTTTTTTCTCCCTAAATTAATGCATATAAAAACAAAGTACAATGTTTCCACAGTACCTTAATGAATTCAAAATTTAGCACATTAAATGAGAATTGACTTCTTCTGGTAACCACGTTGACATAATTGAAGAATTTAAGTCCATGATACTTAGTGAAGTTGTCTTATTTTTTAGGACAGAAGGTGAAGATTAATCTTCAAAACATCCATCCACTTGGGCCACTTTGACTTGGCTTCATTTTTGTTTAAAGATAAATATTATGAAGATTGACTATATGTTTGTAGGTGCCTGATTATGACTATAGCAAAATTTTGGTATTTTGCATTCAGTCTTTAAGTTTGTATTTTAAAAGTACAAATTATTTAACTTAAAATAAATTTTCATTAAAAATTATGTTCTTTATGATTATTTTGAATAAATGTTACCTTTAAAAAATAAAGAATAAAATTCCTTGAATACATACTTTTAGTGAAATATACTATGCTTGCTCATGTTGACATGTTAGGTACTGAAGCTCTATTAATCAAGAATCTAATGCATAGGAAAATTCCTAATGAAACACACAGAAAGAAGTGTACAGAATCTTTGAAAATTCCAAGTAGTTTGTTCAAGCAAAGCTGAAAGTTTTAAAATGAACAGTGACAGATCAATTTTTAATGGTAACTCTATTATTTTTTTCTATTATAAGTATACTTTTTTATAAGACCATGAAAATTATGTTGACGTTTGAAAAGCATGGGATTAATTGTAGCAGAACAAAAATAAGAACAGACCAAATTTGAGAAGGTGATACCAACAGCATGGCCTGTCACCATAACCCTTTTGGCAAAAGGGAACAATTCCATGTTTTGGGAGAATTTTTTGTTTTTTTGGCTGCCAAATGTTAGAGACCTAAGGTGTGCCAGGAGAGAATGGTGTAAGTTTCAGCTGTGGTAGCAGAATGTAACAGTTTGTGGCAAGGCAGGTCTGAACTCCATAGAAAATCAGCCTATCCAAAATCCAAGTCAATTTCTCAAATGAAATTAAACAGGCAGACAGCTTAGAATTGCAATATGGGCCAAAGAGGCCAAACAGTGTTTACAAATTGTAATTTCCCACATTCTCCCAACTCTTACTGAAAGATTTGTGCTCAGACATTACAAAACAGTCACTGTACGTGGAAACACAGACGTGAGAAACTGAGTTCCAAAAGACACCAGAGACTCTAAATAGAGCAGGATTCTTAGGGTAGACACACTAGAAGTAATGAGATTGGGTTTTATGTGTAAAGGTGATCTCACTGTGGTCATACAAGATCTTATTAATATGGATACTTCCTTCAACAATACTGATAGCGATCCATCTATATCTGGCCAGCACAAAAATATTAGTAGTAAGTTTAGATAAGGCCACTGCCTTCAGTTAGCTCACAATCTAGTAAAGTAGGTAAGATAGAAACTTAAATTAACATAATGTATTATATAGTACACATGTATGCCATTTTTAAACAAATTAAATATTCATCCACACCCTCTTATGGGGTACTTTCTTTGAAACAAACATTTGATAGCTGAGTTATTTTAGGGTTACAAATAAACCTTGGGTGCAAACAAACCTAATTGCCCAGGAAGAAACTATGTTATAGAGAAAAGAACAATGAATCATTCAGGGGACCTCAATTTGAGTCCCACCTCTACTCTATTTGATCTGTATGCCCATAAGTAAGTCACTTAACCTGCCCCATCTGTAACATGAGAATTTTAGTGTCAATAACCTTCAAGATTCTTCCCAACTCTATGATCAATATATAGATCAAACCCAGGTTCACAAATTCTCAATATAAGAGTTAAAAGGAACCTCACAAGTCTCCTTGTCTAGCCCACATCTTCTTAAAATGCAAACTTTATTGATATGTTCTGTTTTATATTACAAACATTTCCAAATTCCCCTCCTTTCCATGATAGCTCTCTCTCTCTCTCTCTCTCTTTTTTTTTCTTTTTTTTTTTTTTAGTGAGGCAATTGGGTTTAAGTGACTTGCCCAGGGTCACACAGCTAGTAAGTGTTAAGTGTCTGAGGCCGGATTTGAACTCAGGTATTCCTGACTCCAGGGCCGGTGCTCTATACCACTGTGCCATCTAGCTGCCCCCCATGATAGCTCTCTTGTAAGGAAGTAAAACAGTTAAGCAAAATTAACAATATAGTGAGGTGGTGTGATACAGTAGAAAGAGTACCTGGCCTGGAGTCAGGAAGACTTATCTTCCTGATTTGAAATCTGGTCTCAGACACTTATGGCACCCTGGGCAAATCACTTAACCCTGTGAGGCAAACCCTGTTTGCCTCAGTTCCTCATATGTAAAATGAACTAGAAAAGGAAATGGCAAACCACTCTAGTACCTTTACCAAGAAAATTCCAAATGGAGTCATGAAGAGTTGGACATGACTGAAATAACTGAAGAATAGCAAAATAGTGATATCATCTATAAATGTATGCACCATTCTACATCTGCAGTACCCACTTGTTATTTATTTTATAATTAACAGAAATCTATATTTTCTCTTTTCTCTCCATACTCTTTTTTTAAAAAAGGAGATAAAAGAAAAAAAAATATTGTAACAATTATGTACAATCAAGTAAAACATTGGCTATATAGATGTACAGATATATGTAAATACAAATAAGTAAAATTCTTTACCCCAAATTTATTACTTTTCTGTCAAGAAGCAAATATGTTTCATAATTAATTCCCTAAAATCATGAATGGTCATTGTATTGATAACCATTCTCACTACTTAGAAAGTTGCTTGTTTTGACAATGTTGTTGTTACATAAATTGCTCTCTTGGTTCTATTTATTTCATTATTCATCAGTTAATAAAGTTTTCAAAATTTTTCAGACTTATAATATTAATGCATTAAATATGATATAAATTATTCTTCAGCTTCTATTTATGTCATTCTGCATCAGTTCATATAAAACTTTCCATGTATATTTGAAAGCATCTATGTCCTCATTTCTTATAGAACACTATAGTATTCCTCCATATTAATATATCACAATTTATTCAGCCATTCCTCAAGTGATATGCCTCCTTTCTGTCTCTAGGTTTTCTTGCTACTACAAAAAGTTATTATAAAATAGATGATGGTGATGATGATTGTACATTTAAGACCATTTTCTTTCTTTTAATCTTTTGAGAGGAGTAGTGTAGCTGAACCAAAGGATTGCAACATTGAGTACCTCTTTGTGTCTAATCCCAAATTACTTTCCAAAATGTATGTCTCTGTTGACAGGTCCAACAAGAGTGCATTCATGTGGATGTTTACTTCACACCCTCTAATCATTATCATTTTCCATTTTTGTCATCTTTGTCAATCTGATAGATATAGAGTAGAATCAAAGAATTGCTTAAATCTGCATTTCTCTAATTAGTAGTCATGTGAATTTTTTTTCACATGACTATATCTATACTGGGTTTCTTTTTAGCCCACATTTGAACAGCAGTACTTTCATTCTTAATCATTCTTCCATAGCTTAATGATCTCACAATTTTCACTACCTTTCAAGTAAGTCTTGGTTTTGGATAGCTCTAATAGTTAGGTAGTTTTCCTAACATTGAACCTGTACCCATGAACTTCACCTTATTTTTCTAACCAACTAAGCTAATTGCCCCAGAATTCCTAGGACTTAAGAAACCCATACAATACTCTGGTTCCCCAGCACCCATCCCCCAGAGGAACAGAAAAGATACTTTTCTTGTACATAAAGGAAATTTGAGTTTCAATTAAGTTCCTGTATCTATTTAAGTATGCTACCTAGGGAATACCACAATTTCTTTGTGACTTTTCTGCCAACGAAAACTTTTAGCAAGATACAATCATTATATGGTTTCTATATATGCACTAGGGACATGAGTAAAAATCTGTCTACAACACAAGGAGTTCAAGTTCATTCACTTTCTTAGGAGTCTAAAGGATATGACATATATAGAGTGTCTTAGGCTTATATGAAGAAGTGACATAAACCAGAGGCCTTGGAATTCACAACCCTGTAAAAGAAATAGAAAATCTTTAACGAATCAAAACATGACAATAAGCTAAATATTTGAGAAGGAATAAATTATGGGGAATAGTTTGGATTTTCAAACTCAATTTGAAGGCAGTATCTCATAGAAAAATCTCTATCTTTAGAGTGAGTTCCTTTCAACCCTCTATTTTTTAATATCTTCTCTGTGTTATGAAAATTATCAGTGGAATCAAAAAAATATTTCAAATCCTATCTCTACCACATACAAGCTGTGTGACCTTAGACAAGTTTCTTTAATCTATCTACGGATCAATTTTCTTCTCTGTAAAATGAGGATCATGGGGCAGCTAGGTGGTACAGTGGATAGAGCACTGGCCTTGGATTCAGGAGGACCTGAGTTCAGATCCTGCCTCAGACACTTGGCACTTACTAGCTGTGTGACTCTGCGCAAGTCACTTAATCCCAATTGCCTCACCAAAAAAACAAACAAACAAACAAAAAACGAGGATTGTTTCAGTGCCACATTATGCAGTTGGCTGATATGAGAAAAAAATGAATGTAAAATCAGCTATTCCAACAATACCACTGCGGGGTTTATATCCCACAGACATCCCCCCAAAAGGAGAAAAAGCCCTATTTGTACAAAAATATTTCTAGCAGCTCTTTTTGTGGTGGCTAAGAATTGGAAATCAAAGGAATGCCCATCATTTGAGGAATGGCTAAACAAGCTGTGGTATATGATGGTGATGGAACCTTATTGTGCTATAAGAAATGACATGCAGGATGATTTCAGAAAGGCCTGGAAAGATTTGTATGAACTGATGTGTAGTGAAGTGAGCAGAACCAGGAGAACATTATGCACAGTAACAATGATATTGTTTTATGAAGAACTGTGACTGACAATTATTCTCAGCAGTACCATGATCCAAGATAATTCCTAAGAACTAGTAATGAAGCATCCTATCCACCTCCAAAGAAAGAAGTGATATTGATTGAACACAGACTGTAGCATGCTATTTTTCACTTTCTTTCATTTTTCTTTTATTCAAGTTTTCTTAAATAAAATGACTAATATGGTAATGTTTTACATAATTGCACATGTATAAGCTGTATCTCCTTATCACCTCAGGGAGGGGGCAGGTGAGGGAGGAAAAGAGGGATAAAATTTAGAATTCAAAACTTTAAATAAAAATGTTTATTGGCTAAAAAACATAATAGGGGTGGGGCGGCTAGATGGCGCAATGGATGGAGCACCGGCCCTGGAGTCAGGGGTACCTGAGTTCAGGTCCGACCTTGGGCACTTAACACTTGCTGGCTGTGTGACCCTGGGCAAGTCACTTAACCCCAATTGCCTCACTAAAAAAATAAAACAAAACAAAACAAAACAAAAACATAATAGGGGAAAAATAAAAGACATGGAATTCATGGAATCATGAGACTCAGAGCTAGAGGGGACTTCATAGGTCATCTTCAACCCATTCATGGAGAATTCCTTCTGCAACACAGTTTAAAAGACAGTATTCTCTTAGGTGTTCTAATGAGAGGGAACCTACTTTTCAATGAAGCTCTTTCTACTTTTGCATACCTCAGCAAACCTATATATTACTTTTTGTTAAATTTCCATCCATTTCTTTTACTTTTGTCCTCTGGGGTTAAACAGAAATCTATCTTCTCCTTTAATTGGTAATCCTACAAATATTTAAAGAGACCTTTTGTGATTTCACTAAAATTCAGTCCTTTCAACCAATCTTCATATGAGATGATTCCAAGGCCCTTTACCATCTTGGTTCTCTTTATCTGAATATTTCAGCTTATGAATGACCTTTCTAAAAGTTTGATATGTGATACATTTTGTATTGGTCAATGATTATGATAGTGACTGAGATTGGAGGCAGTCTCTGCATCTTGCCCCATCTTTGTGTTAGTGAAGCCATTCTTTCCTATCTCCTCTCTCCAGATGTGCTACTTTCTCTAGTATTGCTATCTCTTTGATCCCAGGATCAGGGTGGTTGTGAGGGGTGTTTGAAGATGCCAATAGTGAAACAAAAATAGGGAAGGAAAATTTCCCAAAATCACCATTTTAGTAAAAACTGCTCTTGGGGGCAGGTAGGTGGTGCAGTGAATAAAGCACTGATCCTGGATTCAGGAGGACCTGAGTTCAAATCCAGCCTCAGACACTTGACAATTACTAGCTGTGTGACCCTGGGCAAGTCACTTAACCCCCATAGCCCAGCAAAAAAAAAATACAAACAACAAAAAAAACACCCTGCTCTTTACCAAGTTTTTCACTAATACAACTGCATCATGTTTTTTTTCCAGGTGATTCCAAATTAGTCTGAATTAATTTAATCTTTTCACTGATTTGAGGTAAATAAAATGAGATTTATCAATGATATCCCTGTAGTTCATCTCCAGTCCCTAGCTCGAGGAATGGCAACCCAAATAATTAGAAAGATAATTTCTTTCTTTTTCCCCTATGTGCCCTTTAGGTTTTCTACCAAGTACTTCTTTTAATTCCCCCCAAGGATATACCCTCAACCTTTAAATAATATTTCAGAGAATTTTTTTTTTGAAAAATGGTAACTATGAAAAGTTCTCACTAGCCTAAGATTTTAGGTTGTTATTCCCCAAATGTAAATTCAAGCTGCCATGTTATGTTCCTTTCCCAATGCTTTTCACACATCCCCTCACTAAAGAAATTTGAGTGGCAGTCTGGAAAAACAAAAATGCTAAGTACATCAGAGTCTGCTTATACAGGATGCCAACAGATGGCAATATTTTATCATTATTACACAAACCAGAGCCCCTCCATCGGTGACCTATAGAAATGTGCAGTGCTGGCCCTTTGGTGTGACACACGTCACTGAAGCTTCATCCTCCATTAACTGGACTGTTGTTTGTGATTGTTAAGCTGTATGTCTTACCGTGTGTCACATTCTTGACTTAAACAAGGGTCCATTAGTAAGTAGCAACTGAGTACTATGAGTCATAGGAGGCCCACTTCTTGGAAAAATAAACACAGCATATTCAACTGAGATTAGAGCCACTGGCCAGCATTGAACTGGATGTTGTCTCATGTAAAAAGCTGTTTCTGTGATTCATTATAGCATATTTTCTCTATCGATAGATCAGTGTGTGAAGACCTACAAGGGCATGTGACATTTGTGAAGCACTCCTCATTCCCAAATAGGCTCACATAGACATCACCACTGGTTATAGCCATGAACTGTTACATAGGAATGTAAAAGTATGCAATGGTGGAAGAGAAAAACAGACCTCACATGGTCTAAAACTAATTAAACCCTTTGTGAAATCTATCTTGGGACTTTAAGTTAAAGGTATATTTACCCTTTAGGTGGTTCCTCTAAGGACCTCCCTCATTTTTTCTGTCGTTTTTATTTCTGTTTATTTTATTATTCTCTTTCCTTTCCTCTTTCTTTCCTTTACCTTTCCTTCTCTCCTTTTTATCTTTCCTTTCTTTTTCTCTCTTCCCCTTCCCTTTCTTTCCTCTTTCTCTGACTTTCCCTTTTCTTTCCTCCCTCACTTCCTTCCTTCCTTCCTTCTTTCCTCCCTCCCTCCCTTCTTTCTTTTTTTTTTTTTTTGCAGGGAAATGAGGGTTAAGTGACTTGCCCAGGGTCATACAGCTAGTCAAGTGTCTGAGGCCAGATTTGAACTCAGGTCCTCCTGAATCAAGGGCCAGTGTTTTATCCACTGTTCCAATTAGCTGCCCCATACCATCTTTTTTCTTTCCTTATTTCATTTCTGTTTTTTCCTCTCCCCTTTAACATTCTTTATAGCTTTTCCTTACTCATTAGATTTAACTTTTTCCTTTTGGACATCTCTCTATAATATGTTCTCTGATTCTATACTTCCCTAGAGGCTAAATAAGACTATGTTCCAAAGAAAACAAATTCAATTCAATAGAACAAAAGATAAGAGGGTGTCTCTTCAATAATACTTACCTAAATAACTGTATTTTTAAATAGTGTATTTGCTCCAGGCATCAATTAATCCAGTCATTGCCAGCACTGAAATTATAAGTTATCAGAAATTTAAATAAACCATCTCAGAACTTAAAAAATTTGGATAAAAAATTCAAAGAAATTTTTTAGTTTGGTTTTGGGGCAAGGTTGTGGGGGGTTTTTTGTTGTTGTTGTTTTGTTTTGGGTGTTTTCCCCTCTGAATTTGTAATTTCATGGCCATATTTCTATTCCTGATTCCCCTCAGCAAATTGACTTAGAACCTATTTGCATTTGGGGAGTGTGTGTGTGTGTGTGTGTGTGTGTGTGTGTGTGTGTGTGTGTGTGCCTGCACTCCCTTTCAGGGGAGTGAATTTCTGGCATTTCTTCCAGGAAGGAACGCTCATGAAAGCTTCAGGCACTGTTGGGAGGCATGAAGAGAAACCGGCACGAGCATCTTCACAGTCCATCAACCCCTCTTGGTACAGGGTCGTGACCACCTAAGCAAACAACCAAGGGTCAGAGGGGAGAAAACAGATGGGGCCTACAGGATCCTAGATTCCACAGCTCTTTCCAAATCATGTTAGAGGGAGAATCATTGTACAATATCATTCATTTTCTAATGGAAATGGTCTTACAAATCTTCTGCTTTAGAACTTTAGTCTAGAAGAGGTGTTTTGCCATCAAACACGGTTTTATTGAATGTTCCCCTTGTTATTGTTATAATACATGGGGATATAAACCATGCTTCATAAACTGTCACAATACACATCTACCCCATCCATGCCACAGGATAGCACTTGAACTGAACTTCTGCTAGTAATAAAGACCACCAAAAAGACTGTGTCAATTTATTTTCCTATATTGGGCTGTCTCTTTTTCTCTAGCTTGGTAGCTTTTTCTGTGTTGAAAGGGAACCTCTGGTCAAAAGTCAGCAAGCAAAATTGTAGAAAGCTTTGATAGTCAGTGAAGTGAATCATGACTACACATGGTAGTAACATGCACCAATGGAGCCTCTTGCTGGGTGGACCTCCCTCCAAGAGTAACTTCTGATCATTAGTCAAAGGCACTCCCATTTAGCTATGTATAGCCAATGGCTTCACCATCTCCACGGTGCCTGAGTCCCAAGCTGCCCTTTTTTCACAGGTACTGCTAAAGCAAATAACACATGGTATTTACTGGGTGCAATTCTTTCAATCACGTTAATCTGCCCAGTAAAATATTTATGACCAATAAAAATTCCACAGTGGCACAACCCATTGGTTGAGAGAATACATGATGAAAACATAGGCCATGCCTCTGGTTGTCACAAACCTTAGAAAGAGTTATTGTAGGGGAAGAAAGAGAAAGAATGGAAGAAAAAGAGAAAGGAAAGGAAGCAAGGAAGAAGAGGAAAAAAGAAGAAAGAAAGAAAGAAAGGAAGGAAGGAAGGAAGGAAGGAAGGAAGGAAGGAAAGAAGGAAGACAAAGGAAAAAAAGAAAAGGAAAGGAAAGGAAAAAAGAAAGAAAGAGAAGGAAAGAAAGGAAAGAAAAAGGATGGAAAGAAGGAAGGAAAGAATGAGCTAGAGGGAAAAGAAAGGAGGGAGGGAGAGAGGAGGACGGAATGAAAGAAAGAAGGAAGGATGGAAGAAAGTGATGGAGGAGGGAGGGAGGAAAAGAGGGAGGGAGGAAGAAAGGGGAAAAGAAAGATAGGAAGAAAGGAAAGAAAGAAAGGAAATTTAAAATTGTTAAAAGCCACAGAGTGCAATTGCATAAAATTGAAGTAAGCCCAAACTCAAGAAAACCAGTGCCTGAATAACTATTTCGAAATACCATTTAGGTAAAGAGTTTCATCACTTGAGTCCTGGAAAAAATGGGTTCAAATCTAACCACTTGAATTCACTAGCTATTTGTGTGACTTCAGATGGGTCACTTAATCTCTTTGAAGCTCAGTTGCTTCAACTACAAAATGGGATAATAACACCTGTATCATCTACATTGAAAGATTGTTGAGAAATGCAATCGAGATAATAAACAGAGAGAAGTTTGTAGACTGGAAAGTGTTATTTAAAAGTCTATTAGTCCTAATGTTATATGATTATTTGCTCTTCATAAGAAGGTTGCAATAATGAGGGTGATTATTCTATATAACAATAGGAAAAATGCCTGGGTGGGGAGTCTTTTCCTTGGATTAGAGAAAATGGTAAGCAAACCTTTCAAATAAGGGTATTTCTCCTGTTTGTAGAAAGTAGGGAAGTTGTTCAGTTGTGTTGTTCATAGACAAGAAGTGATCAAATCAGCACTACTAAATCCAGGAGTGATTTCTTTAGTCCATATTCATAAAGTCAATAGACTTGAAGCCTCTTTAAGGGAATATCCTAAATTCTGTAGCCCCATCTATGTACATATAATGTCTCTCTTTTTTAAGATCCCAGGCCTGATATTATGCTTGGTATGCTTCTCTTTTAAAATCATCTTTGAAAGATTGATAAGAATGGTTAAGTGATTAGCTATTGAATTCTTAACCATGGTATGCCTCTCTGAGTAGAACTAATCTTAATGAGAGTTTCTGAGCCCTAAAAGCAGAGGTCTGTGCGTAGATGGTAACACCTGATTCTCTGAAATGGATCTTTAAGTTCAATGTGTATTATTAATATTATTTTTATTATTAGAATTATTATTAATGCCATCATTTTTCCATCCACATAGGTTTTTTTTCTTCCAGATAGTTTAGAAAACAAGAAATTAAGCCCTGATTTAGCATTTGGTTCACATCCTACAGCTATAAAGCAATAGGTTCTCCCTAGGGGTAAAAGCTGACTCCAGTGCATCCATACCTAAAAGAGATCTCAGTTTGTAAAATCATAGAATGTCAGAATGAGGACTCAGAGACATAGTGGCTCAATAGATAGAATGTAGGACGTGGAGTAAAAAGACAGGTTTACATGCCACCTTAGATACTAGCTCTTTGACCACAGGTGAATAATTAAACTTCTCAGGCCTTTAGTTTTCCCATCTGTAAAATAAGCACGCCACTTTTGTGATTCACCTCCCTGGCGTTTTATGAGAAAAAACACTTTGCACAGGTTAAATAGCAGTACAAATGGGATATTTATTATCTACCCCATTGAAACACACGATATGTCTCACAAATGCCCATTTAGCCTCTTTGGAAAGATCACCACCCCCTACCTGCTGAGGTACCTTCCATGCCATTTTTTACACAACTCTAATTTCTGACAAGTTTTCCCCCTACATCATGTCAAAATTGTACTCCATGCACCCTCCACCTGCTTTCTGACTTATGCCCTCTGGGGGCAATAGAACAAGTCTCATTCTTTTTCCACATGACAATCCTTCGAATACTTGAAGGCGACCTTCAAAGTGCTCCCTACTCCAGGGTAAACATCCACAGTTCCTTTAAGTGATCCTTGTATGGCACAATTTCAAGTGGCTTTAGATTCTGATCATCCTCTCCCCGGCTAGGCTACAGCTCATCAGCCTTCCTAAAATATAGGCTTGAGGGTTGAAAACAATCCTCCAGATATGGTCTGACCAAGCTATCAAGTCAAGGCCCCTACTCTTACACATTTAGACACTTAAATCACCACCAGAAACGTCGTGTAATCTGCAGTTAAGAATGTGGGGAGTCACTGAATTGTAGCATCAAAAATGTTTGAGTTAGAAAGTGCTTTAAAGATCATCTTATCTAATCCTTTATTTTACAGTTAAAGAAACTGAGTTGCAATGATTGAAATGACTATCTAGGGTCATACAACAATTTAGCTGCTAATCCAGGATTGGAATTTAGGTCTTGTGACTCCCAACCAAGTACTCTTTGGGCTACATCATATTTCCTTTGCTCTATGAAGGGTATGTAGGACATTTATCTACAAAATTTCCAAGAAACTTCACAACAATATGTAAAAATATTTCTAGCAGCACTTTTTGTGTGTCAGCAAACATGGAAAATAAAGTTGGTTGCTTATGATTTGGCTGAAAAAAATTGGGTTATATAAATGTAAAGGAATATTGTCATGATGTAAGAAATTATAAGTATTACAAATTAGGAGATACTTGGAATGATTTTTTTAACTGTTAAAGAGAAAAATGATCCCTGGAGAACAATCTACCCAATGACCACAATAATGCATAGGAAAACAACACTAAAATACTTCAGAAACTTCAGAATCTAATCAGTGGAGTGGCCAATTATGGCTTCAGAGGACTTGATGAAGTCTAATGCCTCCCATCTCTTGATAATTGGTGGACTAGAGGTGTAGAATGAGAAGTAAAATTTTAGACATCTAACATATTAGTTTTGCTCGACTATACTTGTTCCTTTGTTCCTTTGGGGGGTGATTTAATGGGAAATGATAGAAATACAAAAACCATAAGTATAGAAAATAATTATTGTTTTTCAGTTGTGTTGGATTCTTCATGATCCTATTTGGGATTTTCTTGGCAGAGATATTAGAGTGGTTTGTGATTTCCTTGTCTAGTTCATTTTACAGATGAGGAAACTGAAGTACTAAGTGTCTGAGGCCAGATTTTAACTCAGTACTACCTTAATCAATTTAATATATACTTTAAAACTCAATACATAACAAGGTTATGGTTTTCATATTCAGTTCTCTATTTTTGTTCTTAATATTTTGAAACACTTGTGTTTCATGGTCTATAATAAAAAAGAAGCTTTTTAGAGGAACTTCATAGCATATGAAGCAGAGACCGAAATATTTATTAAATTAATGAATGCATAATAACATTCCCTTTCATTGAAATTAATTAACAAAACATCATTTGAGAGATAGAAAGAACCTTAGAGTATATCTAGTCCAACTCGCTAATTTTACAAATTAGGAAACTGAGGCCAGGAAATTCTATTTCAGACTTGGTGCACAGGTAGTGCAAAGTCAAGTACTCACACTCTTAATATAGAATTCTTTAATCTATTCTGATTTGGACATAGGTGGCCAAATTTTTACTCTTGCTTCCTAATATTTATTCAGTTAACAGGTCTGCTAGTCTACAAAATGTATATCAGTTAATAACAGCATATATAACATTTTATGGTTGTCAAAGTACTTTACAAATTTTATCTCATTTTATCCTCACACAAACTCTAGAAAGTGGGAGCTACTATTACCCTCATTTTACAAATGAAGAAGTTGAGACAGACAGAGGTTAAGACTGTTTCTTTTTTGGCCAGAGACTATGTAGCTTTGGATTCTCCATGAATTGAGGTCCACAGTTCTATCTACTACACCACATAACTATGTCTATATTCTGACATTGGCACTCATATGTGCCAAATCTGATTTTTCTTTTCCTCAATAGTGCAATAAATGGAAGTATTTCAATGCAGCAAACACATTCAGTCTCCTTCCATTAAATATTATACCTCATGATCTACTGTTTCCCCCCCACCCCAAGGTACAAGAAAGCAGAGTCAGTCAACTCAATGTCTTTAAAAATGCTTTGTTAACTTATTTTTTTAACCTTGTTGCCTCATCTCTCAAGTGCTAGATCCTTTCAAGGCTATGGGGCTACTTTTAATTCCTTCTTTTTGACCCTGTGACCTTATTTGCATTATCATTTCAAACACTGGATAAACTTGGATGATTAGATTCATCATTCAGGGCCTCAATTTCCTTTTCTATATCCTAAAGAGGGCAGCTGAGATAATCTCCATCTCTCCCAATTTTAACATGTGATGATTGAAAGTGGTCAAGTCTTGCGGATAGAGCACTGGCCCTGGAGTCGGGAGGACCTGAGTTCAAATCCGGCCTCAGACACAGTTGACACTTACTAGCTGTGTGACCCTGGGCAAGTCATTTAACTGCAATTGCTTTACCAAAAAAAAAAAAAAAAAGAAAGAAAAAAGAAAAGAAAAAGAAAAAGAAAGTGGTAAAGTCTCAGTCTTGGTGAATCTGCTTCCAGAAGATTGCATTAAAAAACCTTTATACCCTCTACTCTGGGATTGTGTGAGATTTCTCTCTTCATAGGGACATATATGTTCCTCACTCTGAGAGAAAATACACAAATGTTGGTAAGATACCTTAAAACATGACTTTCAGGCTGCATTTCTTGATTCCAGTGTCTCAAGTCATTAGCTTGGAGCCTTTCCTCCACGGTTCATGGATTATTTCAGCTAATTGGGGGTTTCATCCTTGGTCATTTCCAATATCAGAGAGTTATGAACTACACACATTGAAGGGATCATTGGTGTAAGGACTCATGGTTTATGATGAGTTATCAGACCTCCTTCTGTAGTCATATGATGTAAGAGTATTCCCCCCAGACTTCATGGTGTCAGGCTGAAACCAGCATTGGACTGGCACTGGGGCATAAACAAAACAGTCCTGCAGTGTTTGTGTTTTCAATACCTCTTGGATACTTTCCTTCTTTCTCTATTTTTTCTTCCCTCCTTAATCTGCCAGATCCCACATTGTCCAATTACTAAGAACATTTAACCCTTTCTGATAAGACTCATCATAACACTGAGATGTGAAAGGCCAAGAAGAATGGTAGAAGAAAAATGAACGAGGCCAAGTTGAAACATGGGCCAGTTCACAAAGGGATTTTCACATTCTTGTCCTGATTGTGACTGCCTGCCCTACCACTATTTCAGGGGGGATCCCAACCATTATCCATTTCATGTCTTTTCTCTAGACTTCTCCTTAACAAGTATCATACCCTGACATGGATTCCTGATATCTCCCCATTCTGGCTTCTAAGCCCAATTTTATACATAGGATTCCCCACTTAAAACTGAAACTGCTTAAAGGTAAAGCACAATCTTGTTTACTTTTATTTGTATCCCCAGTGTTTAGCACAGTGCTTGGATTATAATAAGCACTCACTAAAGGCTTTATCCATTCATCCTAAAAACATGAGGTTTTTCTTCAATCCATAATTTTCCCTGTCCCATTCCTTTTCACAAGAAATGATTTTGAAACTGTTAAAGAGGTGAGGAGTTAACATTATGATAGATTGTTTTTCCCCTTAGAACTTGAAATTGCCTCTGATCTGAAGTGATAAGGAGGTGGGCTGCTCCAGATCATACATAAAGGAACTGATGTTATTTGGTGAGAAGTTACTTACTCAAAGTCCCTGAACAGAGCAGAGTTGGGATCTAACTGGTGTTTTAGCAAACTCCAAACTCGAATTATTGAGAGATGATGGGTGGTCCTTGCAATTCCAAGTGACTTAGGTTAAGATTATGGTTATTTATTTTTCCCCTAGGGTTGGCCTGGCCAGTACCTTACAGTCCTCACTTCCAGTTTAGCCAGAAATACCATGAGAACAGTCCAAGCTGTGCTAACACAGCATGACATTATATCAGAATCTGACCATTCCTAGAGGTAATTCCATGCTACTCAGGAGAAAACAAGGGTTTAGGTGGGGGTCCCTCCAAGTAGACCAGGTGCTATGAAAACATGTCACAGTATTATTATTAGGCCTATGATAAATTGGACTATTTTTTTTTCTAGAGGGGCTTGGCAAACCACTGATGTTTTTAGTTTGCTTGAGTTTCCCCCCCCCCAAGCTTTTCTCTTGTAATTAGGGCTCTCCCTTACCATGTCCTCTCCCATACCAACACCACTGTCCAGATCCCTCAAAATAAAAAGAAATGCCCCAGTCCAAGATCAACTCAAAGTAAGACTCTATCTCTGCTGCTGTACTTTCCCAGTTTTGGGGTCATAAGTCACTATGTTTCTTGCATTTTCTATCTGATCTCACAGGTTGGCCTACACATGCTGAAAGGGTAGCAAACTTTAGTGCATTTTTAGACAACTTTGCCTTCAGTGCCAGGCTTTTAGTGAAGGTTTCCTGAATTGTAACAGTAAGATCATAAGTAACAGTAAGTATTTTGAACTCAGTAAGATCATGGTAGTTGGGTGTTTTCTTATATCAGTCCATCTTCTTTTAGATCAGAATCCAAGAAACAGGAAGTAGAGGAGAGAACAAAAGAGTGAAAGAGGATGGGAGGACCAATAGGATAATTTCTATATGTCCCTAAATATAAAATGTTCTCTTTGTAATTATAAAATGGAAACACCTCACATTTCAGATTAATGTACTACTCTTACCTAAGAATAATAGTGGAAATAGAATGAGTATTTCTATGGGATCCCAGTAAAAAGATCACTCAGTTGTTCATGCATTCTTGGGATCATGAGAAAGCAATGAAGACTAGAAGCAAGATGATATTCCATTTTTGGCATCTTCGATGTCAATGTCTAAATGCTTCACAGTGTCTGCTTCAGATGCTGTGATGGACATTGGAAGAAATTGCTCTCATCTTCCCATTCAGCCAGGGGAAGACTTAATGTGATTGAGGTAAACATCTCCTTGTTCACTGGCAGGTTTGAGGCCTGTTTATTACCCTCAACCTGGTTTAGTCTATCAACTGAGACTGGGGGGAATAGTTGGCAGAAAATGGATGCCAAAGACAAATGAGTGGCCCTGAAAAAGGATTGGCAAATCCTCATGGCAGAGGGCAGCTAGGTGGCACAGTGTATTGAACACTTGGAGAAATCAGGAGAGATCTGAGTTCAAATTCAGCCACAGAAACTTGCTAGCTATGTGACCCTGGGCAAATCTCTTAATCTTGTTTGCCTCTTGAGGGTAATATACTGGATGCCTATGAGACATTTTTCCTGATCTTTAAAACCTCTTTTTGTATGAATTGTCATAAAGTCAAGGACTTCTATTTATTAAATTGTGTCTGTGCATAAGCTACTAAGGAAAGATTCTAAGGGTTACTTTCAGCTCCCAAATGCTGAATTTCCTATATGGCTTTTAACTCTACAAGCTCTACAAAGTTCCTGTCAAGAAAAAAGACACTTTCTTTGACCTTGAGATACATCAGGACATATTCCCCATCCAATGTTGATGCTTTTTCTCTCACCATTTGCCACATTGTGAAAAATAGCATCCGAGGCATTGAAACAGCAACTAGAAATATGCCTGGGTCTAGGGAGGGCTGAGTCTTTAAGCTAATTGTGTCTTACTTATCAAGGGATGTTCTAGAATGAGTGTATGTACAAGGGCCATTACAGATCAATTCTAAGGTCACTTTCCACATTCTGATTCTATGAATCTGAGGTTTGAGGTTTGGAGGTAATGTTGACCACCTACCTTCCAATAACAAGATTCATAAGTACTTATATTAGGCCAGGTTTGAGGTGGCCAAAGCTGTTCAACAAAGAAAAAAAGAACAAAGAAGATGGAATAATTATGTCTATGGGGTTGGAGTGCAAGACTGTTTGCATGGTAGTCATCTGGTTGCTTTTATAAACATTATTACCTTCCAGATCCACCCTCTTACCTGTCATCCTCATTCTATGACTTTGGACCTTAGGCTTAGCCAAGCAAGAGAAGTAGCACCATATAAACAAAAGCTCCTGAATGTTCAACGAAATTTTGACTCATTTGACTGGGCCAACAATCTCTTTGGCAATATATATATATATATATATATATATATATATATATACACACTATATACACACTCTACTTCTTTGTACCTTGGTTCCCCCATCATTATATTAAGCTTTATAACACTGGCCTATAAATCTCTTTATGATCCTTGGATATATATAGGGAGAAGTCATTTTATTGTCATTTTTATTATTTTATTACCATCTCTACCAGCCAACACTAACTGTGGATAAACCCTTCCCTTGTCATTAATAAACTAGCAAGGTGGCTTAAATTAAAAAAAAAATCTATGTAGTAATTAGATGACATGGATGCCAAATTTCATTACCATTTTTTTAGAGTTGCCAGAATGAATTGGACTCATTAGCTAGAATAAAATAATCATTTCAATAAAAGCACAATGTTTTATACATCTGTCAAATGCTAGCTTTCATGCAATGACCTTTATAAATACAAATTAATTTTCCTTTTACTCTGAAGTTGCTTCTTGCCACCTGCATTCATTTACAGATGGGTGAGATATGGATTTATAATGCGTGATTTACTAAAGATTAAGTAACAGCACAGTGGAGTTCACACAGATGAGGGTAGGAAGGGAGAAAAACCTCATAGTCTGCAACAGGGCCAGACGGTGCTTTGCTATGGATAATACTAATTGTTTCCCATCATCGCATTTCTTCTCACTTTCTCTCTTGTTCTTTCTCTTTTTCTGTCTCCTCCTCCTTGTTTCTTGTTTTCTTTTTTCTAGCTTTTCCCTCTCATGTTTCTCCATGTACAAAGGAGACTTTCATTCCCAAGCAATAGAACTCCTTTTTTTTTTTTTACTGGCTAAGAATTTAAGAAATTATCAAAAGAATCTGCTATCATTCACATTGCTAACCAGAAATATTCAAGCAAAAAAAAAAACTTCCATGTTTTATGTTGGCCATATTTTTTTAAGTAAACCTAATATATGTTCACTAGATGTATTGGATATGAATCTACTTGGTCCCTCACATTTATAAACCCTTATACTGCTATTATCAGTGACTCAGACCTGAGTCCAACCCAGACAGGTACTAACCCAGAGACTGGGACCAATACACATAACCAAGTAGCTTTTGAGTCACTGTCAAATTATCCTTGCGTATTGTTTCTCTTTTAATATTGTATCCAAGTTCTACAAATTCAGTCTCTGTCTTCTCCCACCTTAACCCCATGTAGTAGTGCTATTCCTGGCACCCCATTTCTTTTCCATCTGGGTTTCTATGGAATTGATCTATAGGGGCAACTGCAGAGAGTGTGTAACCAGAGCTCTCCCTGGAAAATTCCATAGACTCTAAGGACAAGGTAATACATTTTTAGGGATATCGGGAAAGGAGAGATTTCCTCACTATTTCCCAGCATGTAGAAGCCAATCACTGAAAGGACTTGGAATTTTAGCATAGTGTAGTAAACCCTAAGTAATCATTTGGTCATCTCCCATGCTTATCACATCAGCAGGTAAGGTAGTGTACTGTATTGGTTAAAAGAAGGAAGCTTGTGCTTGGCCATCTCTTGCTTGTTACTCTTCTGAGTGACAAGTAGTGTACTCTCTCTCTCTCTAGACTCCCATGAAAGATAATGCTAGGATGGGTGGTGCCTCAAACAGCCCCCAGCCACTTCCAATATGAAGAGTGGACTTAATTTTCCTTAATTTGTCCCTGAGTCTCTGGCTTTTCTTTCTACTTTTTATTTATTTTCTTGAGTAGGTGACAAAAGAGGTTTCAAAGTGGATGTGCCCATGATTCTGAGTGAAGTGAGAAGAACCAGGAGAACATTGTACTCAGTTAACAGCAACATTGTGTAATGATCAACTGTGATAAACTTTGGTCTTCTCAGCAGTTCAATGACCCAAGACAATTCTGAAGAACTCATAATGAAAAGTATTCTCCTCATCCAGAAAAAAGAACTGTGTGTTCTGAATGCAGATTGAACCATACTATTTCTACTTTCTTGGTTTTTTTGTTCTCTTTTTCAAGGTTTTTCCCTTTTATTCTGATTCTTCTTTCACAACATGACTAATGCAGAAATGTCTTGGTGTATGTGTTGGGAAGGGGAAAGGGAAGGGAGGGTGGAAGAAAAATTTGGAACTTAAAAATCTTATGAAAACATGTAACTGGAAAATAATAAAATGCTTTTATGATAAATAAAAAAGAAAGAAAACAAAAACAAAGAAACAAACAAAAACCAAAGTGGATGTGTCCACACTTAGAGATGATATTGTGAGTTGGAAAGGTCCAAAAGTCATGGGTATAACGAGAAGAATAGTTGGTTTTGCCAAATGTAGGAGTTGCTGACTATGGAGGAAACACATCAGTTTAGAGGTTGTTCAGATTTGGAGAAGAGTGATAGTACAAAAATTGAGGTGAAATGTAAAATGCTTAAGAAGCAATCACACAAAGTACTCTATATTCTGATGAAGTTTGAAGATTAGACACCCTATAGATTGCTAGAACAGTTACAGGTTAATCCACAAAACTTATTTTTTAAGTTGTTCTACTAATGCAAACTGTGTTTCATGTGTATTTAAACATTCAGTGATCTCCACATCTTTGTCTTTGGTTAGCAAGAGAGACTACTGACCATCAATTTATTGATTATTTGCTAGCCTAATTAATAAATTGATTATTAATTACCCAGAAACTCTGTCTTTTTATTTGTCATTCATTATATTTCCTATCCCATAGGCAACTCACAATGTACATTGAAAATTTTTACTTTTCCCTTTTGGAGTAATCTTAGTTTTATAGGTTATTATCTAAAGTGTATATAGATAGATAGATAGATAGATAGATAGATAGATAGATAGATATAGATATAGATATAGATACATATAGATATATATTAAACAATTCCTAGAAGAACTGGGGTGATATATTGAATAAGTTAAAGGATTTGAGAACAGGGTATCCTAATTTTTCTCAGGTGGCAGTCTCCCTGGAATAGAACCTGGTCCAAAATGACTATGAAATCAGAGAAGCCCATTGGATGATTTAGTGTCCCTAGATCCTGTGGTGACCTGGCATAGTTTCTTAGTGTCAGACTAAGAATTCTAAAGACTAGAGTAGGATGCATGGAATCTCAGGAATTGCCTTGACCCTTCCTATCTCCATACTGCTGTTTTTTTCTTAATATCTGCCTACTTCTCTGATTCTGTAATCAGAACCCCACTCTCACTCTACCCCGTGCACACAAACATGCAAATTGTACATATGCATGTGTATGAACACATATTTACCTAAATAGCTACTCTAATATGCAAAGTATGTTCTGTCCCCTTCTTGAAATAGACCTTTGTTTCCTGTTTTTGAAATCATCTCTAATGGCCTGCCATCCCACTGTAGATCTGGCTGATATCTGAATCCTGGCTATACTTATCTTGCCACCAAATAATCCAACATTTTTACATTTTCTGGATTTAGAATGTCATAAGGAGACTGCCTACTGCCTAACCTTTCAAGGTTTATGATCCTGTTTGGGAGATGTCATATAATAATGAGAGAGAGAGTGAGAGTGAGAGAGAAAGCAAGAGCAAGTGAGAGAGAGAAAGAGAGAGAGAGAGAGAGAGAGAGAGAGAGAGAGCAAGAGAGAGAGAGAGAGAGAGAGAGAGAGAGAATAATAGATAGTATATAATCAAATGCTAAATTATCTAGTATTAAATCTAAGTCTTCTAAAAGTTCAAGAAAAGAAAAAATAATTGTTCAGTAGGATAGTTAGCAAAATGTAAAGGAAAGAAGGATATGAGCTGAGCCTAGAAGCATGGTTAAGCCTTTTTATAAGTGGGCATGTTTGGAGAGAGGGAGATTTTGACCTTGGAGAGTAGCAAAAGCATAATGATGAAGGTGAGAATGAGCATGAAGTACATTAGTGACATTAAGGTGACCTAGATTCAACATCTTTATTTTTTTTGGCTCTGTGAACTTAGCTCCTGAGTTATCTGTTACCTACACAGAGATTTTTACTCATTGCCGATAAAGATAAAATATTCCTTAATTGTTACCCCTTTGGGGGATTATGATTTAAACATTTCAAAATAAGACTAATATCCAATGTGTTACATGGTAACCCATGACTGTATGATGTGATGGAAATTAACACCTTAAAAATATATGTGTGTATATATGAAAAACAGTCCCAATTGGACTTTTTTTTTAACTATGCTTCCTGCGTCTTATGACTAAGTGTGGGTAATTAAGGAAAGATCACTTTTTCCACTCCACCCACACTTACTAAAAATGTGTTGTAAGTAGTTCTTGATTTATTTGCTCTTTTGTGTTTTTTTGTAATTTGTTCAAACAATAACAATTCAAAATGAAATGGATTTCATATCATTATGCATTCCCATGATTTACTGATCCTTTTAGCACTGTAAAAAAAAAAAGGGAAAACCATTACATACTAAAAATAATACAAGACCCTACTGGGATAAAATATTCACTACTTTCAGATTTGGCTTTAGGAGAAAAGCTTGGGATAAGGGCAAAATTAGACTCCCTTTCAAAGTATCTAAAGGCTTCCAGAAAAAGAGTGGAATATTGCAGCATGGTAGATAGCAAGACAGAATTAAAACATTAATTAATTCCTAGAGAATTTTGAAGATTTAAAGCATCAGGGCCTATGTGGGAATGTGTAAGGCAAAGGACTAGGAACTTGATCTTGACCTTGATTTTGTCCAATACTTCCTACTATAAGCCCAGGACTGTGGTATAAAGGAGGCAGCTAGGTGGCACAGTGGATAAAATATCAGGCTTGGAGTCAGAAAATTCATCTTCCTGAGTTCAAATCTGGCCTCAGACACTTACTAGCTGTGTGACCCTAGGCAATTCACTTAATACTGTATGCCTCAGTTTCCTTATCTGTAAAATGAAGTGGGGAAAAAAATGACAAACCACTCCAGTATAGTCTAGAAAACTCCAAATGAGTCACAAAGGGTAAAAGATTACTAAATAGCAACAATATGGTTTAAGGAAATAGCACTTATTTATATAGCACCTACTATATTCTAGGGTTAATGCCAAGCACTTTATCTTTGATCTTCATTACAATTCTGCAATGTAGATACAGATATTATACCTGTTTTACAGTTAAAGAAAAAAAATCAAGTGACTTGGCCAAGCTCACTTAACTAGTATTTGTCTAGGCAGGATTTGAACTCAGGTCTTCCTGACTCTAGCCTCAACACTATGCCTGCAGTTCCACTTTGCTGCCTCCATGGATGATGAAGGAATATAAGAGAACATGGTGAATTTAAAGACTTTATCTAGAATAGTTCTCAGATTCTATTCTGTTCTCTCCCTTTGACATGCTGAATATGTCCTGAGCTCTGTTCTGTCACCCATCAAATAGTCCCTACTAATTCTACTGCAGTCTGGACCATAAAAATTCCAATTTCCAAACTCCTACCCTGTCCCCTGCCTCATGCCTTAGAGCTTATGTTTTGTTATCACTAATTGTGGTAGCAAAGCAGTCTCTAATATTACTAAAAGTATATTAAGTCAGGAAGGTATAAATAACAATCAAGGGAAGTAGTGAACAATAAAATAAGGTTAAGGAAATTCATGAAGACCCTGTAGGACAGAGAAAGGGGAAGGATATAAGACAGAGAGAAATATAGCTGTGCTTTAGGATGCTAGTGCCACTAGCATCTTGATTTATATAAAAATCCTGTCCTATAAAAGAAGATTAAAAACTATTTTTCTTAGGTTAGGTCCAAATCATTTATGAAGAAAGAGATGTATTTTAAACTGAGATCACCTTAAATATACATGGAATAAGCAGATATTTTTGTGGCAGCATTTGAGCAGTGCAGAGAAGAGCTTTCCATCTCTCACCCCCAATTCAAAAATGTGTCCTACAACTATGTAATGATACCCAAAATTTCATCATAACATATCAATTCATTTGAGATATAGGAGTTCATTTAGAAGTGACTTTAAAAAACATAAAATAAAAACTCAAATATTCTAGAAGAGCTAATAAACTCAGCTATTATCAGCCATCCACACCTTAGAACTAATTTAACAAATTGTTTTGTTTTGTTTTCTTTCAGACAACCTTGCCAAGATTAAGACAACAAGAATGAGAAGTTTCATCAAATAAGATGCTGGAGGGTTAATTTTGGACCATGAAGAAATGCTTTGAGTACTGACCTGGGTGAGGCATAGTACTATGGGATTTTGAGTTAAAGGGCATTGCAAACAAACACCACCTAATTAACAGTTTAGCCTTGGGCCACCCATGTTTTTGAGTAACTAACTGAATGGTTCCTTGTACAGTATTATGCTCATTGAAGCAGCTCGACGTGTATAATTGAAAAGAAAGCTTTCGCTTTCCTAATACTGACCCCATGGACCAATGGACAGTTTTCCTATTTAAGTGGCCAAAGTTTATAAAACTAATAAACATTTCAAAACACACAACAAGGAGTAATTTAGCTCTGACTGTGAGATGACTGAGGTGACCTAACAAATAAATAAATATTTTTAAACTTTTATATTTTGACACACTCTCTTTTCTCTCAGTCTTGGGGCAGGTTTCAAAAACCTGAGGTTACCATTTAGACATGTTTCCTTATCCATAAAGGGAAAGATGGGCCTTGGTTTGGAAGTTTTCTGTGAAATTTTTTTCTGGATTAAAATATGGAGATTACTTTAAATTGATTTTTTTTGTACCATCACAAGATATTTAACCTAGTCCTTGGGAGCAAAGGGGAAAGATAAATAGGATAAGTAATATTTGAGTGAATATCTTGATATTGAAGGAGAAACCAAACAAAAGACTGAACCAGGCAAAAAAAAGTCATTATATGTGGACATGTACAATTCACTTTTAGACTGGTCAACAAATGACTCCTTTCTAAATCCAATGACTATGGTTACAGGATGTTTCCTATGTATTTTAATTAATTAATTAATTAATTTATTTATTCATTCATTCATTTATCTATCTATCTATCTATTTATTTATTTATTTTTAGGGAGGCAGTTGGGGTTAAGTGACTTGCCCAAGGTCACACAGCTAATAAGTGTTAAGTGTCTGAGGCCGGATTTGAGCTCAGGTCCTCCTGATTCCAGGGCCGGTGTTCTATCCACTGTGCCACCTAGCTGCCCCTCCTATGTATTTTTAAAATCTCATTTTCCCCAGTGGTTTTACATTTAAAATCAATAAGAATTTAAGCACGCATATTTAGAATTCCTATATTTTTTTCAAAACTAATATCATTTACCATTTCCTATAGGAAATGGATGCTAAACCACCACCACCTTCTTCTTCTTCTTCTTCTTCTTCTTCTTCTTCTTCTTCTTCTTCTTCTTCTTCCTCTTGTCACTTTCTTCAAATAATCATGCCTATACTTCTGTGTCCTTGTTGCTTTCCTTCGGTAGAATGTAGACTCTTTGTGGGAAGGGGCTGTTTGTTACTTGTCTTTTTACCTCCAGTGGCTTCTATATAGAAGTTACTTAATACATGCTTCTTAGATTGGATATTTCAAAGTTATATTACCAATATCTAATCAACTTGGACTCTGGGAGATATAACCTTGAAATTATATATAATTCTATCATTACAAAAATAATACATGAAATGGATGGAATTTAAAAAGAAATTCTCTAACAAACACATTTTAGTAAGAAATTGATATGGTTATTTTCAGTAATTATAGTAGTGGAAAAGGTTACAAGCTTTACCCATCAAGCCTTAGAAAATCCCTAGAAATACTAAAAAAGGGTGTCTGATGAAATGATTATCAGTAAAACCAAAGGCAAATATTAATAAGCTATTATATACAGTTCATTACCGCATAAGAATATGGTCAGAAACCTGTGAGAAGTATGGTTGGGTATGAGGGAGAAGACGGAAAGGGGAGGGGTCACTAAAGTCAGTGTGCTATTTGGTGAATGGTACTGAAGACAGTGGGATCTTGGTCCTAATTTGTCAGTTCTGGAGCAAGAAAAATAATCAATTCCCATAGGTTAATGATAAAAGAAACTAAAATTGTTCTGCTTAGGAGTTATGTGCATGCCTCAAGACACTCAAGGAGGCCAGAAGCCAGTGCAGGGATGAGAGGGGACAAAGCCAACTCACAGTAGGGGACTTCCCAGGGAATGGGGAGGCACTGCACCTTGGAGCTTCCAAAAGGCATAAAGCCAGAGTAATCTCTAGTATTTGGCCAGGGCCTGTCAGAAATTCAGCAGGGGATAAATCCAATTCCTGGCAAATGATTGTGCAAGGAAAATGAGATGGAGACAGGATTGAAGCCAGTACCCATGTAGAGCCACCAGAAGATCAGAAGCCAAGAATTGTAGAAAAAGAAGGGGCCTGATTCCAGCTCTGAACTCAACACTGTCTCAGGGCACAGTTATGGAAGAACTGGAAGAAAAGAACAAGGAACCATCCACCCCATCTAGAACTGAAGTAATGCAGCAGCAGTGTCATCCAGAATGCAGAGAAAATATGATTAGGTTGGCCATGCCCACTCATTCAGGAAAGCAGAAGGAAGCAAAGACCTTGTACAAAGTCCCAATCCTAGAATTGAGAGTGGGAATATAAGTAAACAGGATAAAACTACAAACATAATGGAGAAATATTAAAACAGAAGAGAGCTCCAAGAGGTAAAGAAAAGAGAAGATATTAACTTGACAGTCAGTGCAAGTAGAACTTTAGTGGTGAAAATAAAAAAGAATAAATTGACCACACAGATTCCAGAAGTAGATAGGAAAAAAAGGGGGGATGAAAGGAAGGGAGCAAGGGAGGGAGGGAGGAAAGAAGGAAGGAGAAAGAGGAGAGAAAAGGAGGAGCTGGAAGAGGAAGAGGAAAAAGAGGTGGAAGGAAAAGAATAATAGAATAATTAAAGAAGTCAAGTTAAAGAAAACTAAAGAAACACACGTGGAACAAGAATATTTATACAAAGCTATGATTAGGTGATGAAAATAACTTATTTTACTTGAGGTTAATTAAAAAAATCAAAAGTGGCAATTATCATTTTAGACAAAGTTATGGTAAAAATAGGCATTGTTACTTAGAGAAGCAAAAATACTACATTCTGCTTAAAGATACTGTGGGTAGGGGGCAGCTAGGTGGATAAAGCACTGGCCTTGGATTCAGGAGGACCTGAGTTCAAATCTGACCTCAGACACTTGACACTTACTAGCTGTGTGATCCTGGGCAAGTCACTTAACCCTCATTGCCCTGCAAAAACAAAAATAAAAACAACCCACAAAAGAGATTATGGGTAATGACATCCTTAATACTCTATACATATAATATGAATACATATAGTATATATGCTACTCTAAATATATATATTTATAGGTGTGTGTATATTTGTGTATATACACTTATACACATACAGATATATATTTATATGTATATAAATAGCTATAGATATAGATTTGCTGAATATCATGGCATATAAATACTTAATGTGGTAGATAATTAACTATGTGAGAAAAGGATAACAAAACTAGAATAGGAACTTCAATAGAATCTTAACGTGCCTTTCTCCCAGCTAGACATATATAACAGAAAAATAAACAGAGGAAATTAAGCATCTGCATAGAATTTTTTAAAAACTTACATATGATAAAACTCTAGTGATTATAAGAGTATTCATATTTTCTAGCTATTCTTATCACTTTTAGAAAAACTATGTACTGTGGCAAAAGAACTCATAAATATACCTAGAAAAGCAGAATCAATCAATCCTGTATTGACCATAATGTAATTAAAAAGTATAATCAATAAAGAGGTATTGCAAAGAACTAGACAAAATAGTGACAAACTTCATTTGGAGAAACATACAAACAAATAAAATTTCTAGAAACTTCTTTGTAATTTAAAAATAGGAAGGATGGGAGTTGTTAGAAGTACAAGATATCAAACTACATTTTAAAAAACATTATTTATCGAAAGTATTTAATGCCGACTAAATAAAAAAAAAAATGATGAGTGGAACATATGAGAAAAAGAGGCCCCAGAAGCAATCCAACTTAGTAGCACAGAGTTTTTATATTCATATGTATGTATGTATGTATGTATGTATAGAGAGATAATTACCCTTTTTGTTAAAGAAATCTTATTTTTAAAACTGCTAGGAAAACTGGAAATCAGTCTGGCAAAATTAAGTTGTTTTTTTTTTTTTTTTTAGGGCAATTAGGGTTAAGTGACTCGCCAAAGGTCACACAGCTAGTAAGTGTCAAGTGTCTGATGCTGGATTTGAACTCAGGTCCTCCTGAATCCAGGGCTGGTGCTCTATCCACTGCACCACCTAGCTGCCCCCAAAATTAAGTTTTAACAAACATGTCCTATGTCACAATAAGCTTTGAATAGATATATGAATTAAAGCTAACTTTAATAGCTATGGACAGGAAAATAATTCTTTACCATACAAGAGATAGAATCACAGGTGATAAAATGAACAATTATAATTACATAAAATTTTTAAAATTTTGCACAATATCAATTCAATTAAAAAGGAAAAAGGAAAATATTTAATTGGGGGATGGGGAATCTCTGTAGCAAATTTCTTCTTTTACCTATGATATACCATGACTTTATAACAATGATTGATATATGAGAATAAAAGTACAATTGATAAGAGGGCAAATCTATGCACTGTCAATTAAAAGAAATAAGAAAAAAGAAAAGCAGTCTACCAAAAGCCATATTTTAAAATGATACAAATTACTAATAACGATAAGAAGAAAAAGACATTCGTTAGCCCACCAATCAGATTAGAAAATATAACAAAAATGGAAAATGTTATATGTTGGAGATTTGGTGGGGGAACAAACACCTAATCTTTTGTTCGTAGATGTTGTTGGTAATTGAGAATTGTTTCAATGATTCAGTAAATGACTGTGAGCTGTACCCATCAAGTTATTAAACTATGCCTACATTTGAACCATTGATAGCCCCACTAAATATATATTCCAGATTTCTGTCAGAAAAAGGCTCATGTATAAAAATATTTGTAGCAGCACTTTTCTTTTGTAGTTGTTTAGTTGTTTCAGTCACGTCTGATTCTTCATGACCCCATTTAGAGATTTCTTGGAAAAAATACTAGAATGTTTTGCCATTTCTTTCTCCAGCTCATTTTATAGATGAGGAAACTGAGGCCCAGAGTTACACAGCTAGTAGGTGTCTAACGCTGGATTTGAATTCAGAAAGATGAGTTATCCTGACTCCAGGCCCAGTATGCTATCCATCATGCCACTTAGATGCCCTTTTTGTTGTTGTAAGGAACAGTAAACAAAATTGTTACTCAACAAAAGAGGGATAACTGGACATATTATAACATATGAATGTAATGGAATATATTGGTACCATTAGAAACTTTCTGGTATCCCAAGGGCATAGAATAGTTCCTGGCTTATAGGAGATGCTTAATAAATGCGGTTTGAATAAAGGAAAGGAAAAGATTGAGAGAAACCTGGGGAGATGTGAATGAGGTCTATTAAAGTGATTTGAGTAGAAAAAGAACAATTTATGTCCTGACTTAAAAAAATAAAGGAAAATAATTTTGAAAGACCAGAATTCTGATCAATTCAATGAAGAGTAATGACAGCATGTTTCTGAACTTTTGGCAAAGGAGAGATGGACTAAAGGTAATAAATGAACAGTACGTTTTCAAATATTGCCAATGGATGTATTTACTTCCTTTGACTATACTTGTTATGAGTGGGTCTCTATTTCAAGTAAGTTATGGGGCACAGGTAGTGGGTTATATAGTAACCATGGGCAAATCAGTCAACCTCTCCATGTGCCAGGCAGCTTTCTAATACTAGTAGATAGCCCCTATACTTTTCTGTGAAGGGAATTTTCACACCTGAAATTTCCTTACACTGACCAACTTAAGTGTAAAAAAAACCATACCTTTCTCCACCCCATCTCACCCCCAGAAAAAAAAAAAAGATGAAGGGAAGAAACTCCATAGAAATCAATGGTTGAAAAGAGCTAAAATATAATAGGTATGGGAAAAGAAATATGAATATCTTTTATTTCTTGAAGGAATTGTGAACTATAAACAGTGGTGGAAAAATGAGGAAAAAGCAGTTCAGGCCAGAAATTTGAGAGAGAAAAACATTAAAGCAATAAAGACATATTAAAAAGTCATATACTTAAACCAAAGAAACTATAGATGAGAAGCTTTTGATTGTTTATGTCTTAAGGTTTTTTTTTTTTGGGGGGGGGCATTGCTTGTTTGTGTGTTTGTTTTCACATTTGACCAGGGTCTTAATCTAATATTTATTCTATATAGAGGAGTTGCAACTGGCTTGGGGGAGGAGGGAAAAGGGGAGTGGGAGGAAACTGTTAAAGTAAAGGTATAAAGGTAAAGGCCAAAAAAAAAAATAATAATTAGTGCCACATTCCATTAACAGTAGAAAAAACAATTGGGAAATTCAAATGACCTGAGCAAATTTAATTTTATGCAAGCTTAGTGTGAAATATGTTATTGGCTCTAAATCGGAGCAAGAATTTCCAACATTATAAGAGCTGGTTCAAAATGCGAGGCTACTTTTTCATTGCTATGGTGCACACAGAGCCTAGGGAAAACTGGCTTCTCCTCTCTTGACCTCCTTTTCCTTTCTTTTTTTCCCCCTTCTTTTTGAACCCATGGAAATAATTTGCTAATCTTAAATTCTTTCCTTCCTTCCTTCCTTCCTTCCTTCCTTCCTTCCTTCCTTCCTTCCTTCCTTCCTTCCTTCCTTCCTTCCTTCCTTCTCCTTCCTCCCTCCCTTCTCTGTCCCTCTCTATCCCTCTTTCTGTCTCTGTCTCTCTCTTTCTGTCTGTCTCTGTCTCTCTCTTTATCTGTCTCTCTCCATCCCTCCATCCTTTCATCTCTCTCTCTCTCTCTCTCTCTCTCTCTCTCTCTCTCTCTCTCTCTCTCTCTCTCTCTTTCTCTCTCTCTCTCTCTCCCCCCCCCCCGTGTGTAATATATATGTATATATTTCAAGGTTTAATGAAAAACTCTACAATTCACAGCCTACTCCCTCTTTAAAAGAATGCCTGGCAGGATGGAGCAATAAATCACAAAATAATAGCAGGTATTTATGTAACATTTCACACATAAATAGCAAAAAAATATATAAATATTGACTTAAATGGGCTAAATCAAATGAGCCTCGATGGTATTTTGTCTGAACTCCTAAAGATTCATAATGTTTTTGTTTTTTACCTTAAGAAGCCATCAAACTTTTTAAAAAACTGGCTATTTTTGCTCTAAAGCACTGTTCTGTTCAGATGATGGCTAATGATCCTAGACTTTCAAACCAATTCAAATGTGGAAGAAAGGGAGTACAAGATACGTACATACATACATATATATGATTAAAATAGGTGTATATATAATATACACACATATATATGTTTACATATATGGATAAATAGGATTTATATAATTAAGAAATTATATGCATATGCACAGAATGTGCCAAAAGTCACAAAGGGTTTTCAATATTAATAACTCCTTTATTTTTTGTTTTTAATTTACAATTCCATAGAAAATGAATTTTCATAAATCTTGTACATGACAAAAAATAAAGGAAAAAATAATTTTTAAAATGTTATTAAAACATTGTGACTTTTGGCCCACCCTGTATATATATGTATGTGTATATATACATAGTAAATATACTTATACATGCATTTACTTATAGATAGTTGTGTGTGTTCTTGCTTTAAGTAAACATCGCAGGGGCAGGACCCTTGGCTAGCTGGACTCTGCCTCAGACTGAAAAGCAGCATCAGGGATGGCAGCTGCAGTGTTAGCAGCAGTATCAGAAGCAACTTGAGCAGTTTTGGTTCAGCCTCATGCCAGGGGTCCTCAGTTCTAGGCTCTAAAGCTACTCAGGCTTCAACTGGAAAAGATAAGGAGGGGGTAGGGGCCTGTGGAACTCCAAGAGAGGGCTGTATATAACTCTCCACTTACTTTAAGTGAGAACTGGCTATATATTTGTATATATGTATATGCACATATATGTATATATATATATATTCCCTTAATTATAAAAACTCATATTATATATAAATATATATGTATTTATGTATTGTGTTTTAAAATATAAAGTATACTGAATTGAACTGTTAGGTATCATGCTACTATGCAGAAGACTACAAAAACTATTGAAATGAGAATATAAACTCAATGAGAGGTGATGTTATTTAGGGGCAAGACCAGAGGAAAGTGGGGTGGGGAGGGAACTTCAGGTAAGAATACCTGACTTTGGCTACTTTCTCTAATAATTATTGGTCTAGAGACCATGTGCAAGCCACTTGATTTTTGTTTGTCTGCTTCCTTATTTGTAAAAATGGGGTTAATAATACATGCCAAAGGATAAGCATAGCTCAAAAGAAGAGATAAGATACTCCCACTACTGCCAGACTTTTAAAATATATATTGATCAATTGTATTAATAATTTTCCCTTTTTCTTTTTCTGTATTTAAAAAATATTATTTGTTATATGGGGTGGTTTCCTGGGAAGGGAAGAGGAAGGGATACTGGAGGAAATAGGTGCTGAAAAAAGATATCAACAAATACTTATTTTATTTTATTTAATGGGGCAATGAGGGTTAAGTGACTTGCCCAGGGTCACAGAGCTAGCAAGTGTCAAGTGTCTGAGGCCGGATTTGAACTCAGGTACTCCTGAATTCAGGGCCGGTGCTTTCTCCACTGTACCACCTAGATGCCCCCAACAAAAACTTATTTTAAAAATAATACTTGTTCTTCCTACCCCTTAGGGTTATTGTGAAAATCAACAACTACCTTGAGAATTGTAAAGGGCTACATAAAAATGTTATTATTCTACATTACAATGGGTGTTGCCCTGCAGATTCATCCTATTGAGCTGATGCCAATTCAATGAGACTCTCCTCTTCCAAAATGTTTTTGGAAGTCTTCCCCCCCCCCTTTTTTTTCAAGGGGGAGGATGCAGTTTCTGAGCAAGTTTACAAGGCACATAAGGAAGTCAGTCTTATTAATTTATAGCAATGACATTATAAAGGTTCCACCTTGTTTTTGACCCAAAACAGCCAGATCACCCACCTTATTCATCAGACTTGGCTCCTACAACTTTTTACTGTTTCCAAAAATCATATTCACCATCAAAGGATGATAATTTGTCATCACTGAAGACATTCACCAAAATATACCCTAGACTCGTCAGGCAGTTCCCAAAGAGGAAACAGTTTTCACTGAGCAATAGCAGCATCACTTTAATAAGTGACTGGCCCTCCAAGGTGACTTTGAAAAGAACAACGTTTATTTGGTTGTATCAAATTCTCATCTGGCTATTAAAAGAAATCAGGGTTTTGGGAAAGAAGAAAAGTTATACTTGAAGTCAGAATTGGCTTCCTATATTCAGTATTCTTGTGCTGATCTGATTGTTATTAGGTACCTACAAAGTACTGGGGTCTAAGAAAGAAATCCAGAACATTATGTATTGACAACTGAGAGATAATGAAGTATAGCAAATCTCTCCTCTGATTTATATTAGCTATGGTATCATGAATGAGTCACTTACCCTTGTGAGTCTCAGTTTCCTGCTTTGTAAAACAGGAGTAATAACACCTACTTCACAACATTATTTTTTATCGTGGCAAAATAATAGTTCAACCATTTTATTTTTATATATACATTTTGTTTTTTCTCAATCACATGTTAAAACAATTTTTTAACATTTTGATGTTTTTAATGAAAGTCTGAATTCCAGATTCTATCCATTCCTTCCTCCCTCCCTTCCTCTCCCTTTCCATTTTTTAAAACTCAAGTGAGATAGTGCATGGAGTAGTTTTAAACTTCAGTACCATGACATGGATTTATTTCAGTGAATTTACGTTCTTGGGTATAAAATAAAATATTTTCTTTGGTGTTTTGTTTTAGGTATGTTGAGTAGTGGTTCATAAGCAGGGCAGATGATTGAAAAAATGTGAAAAATCACTTTTATATGTAAAGCACTTTGCATACTTTAAAATACTTTAGCAATAGCGGTTATTTAAACATTATTTCAAGTCATAAATTCAAAATAATGTTAGGAAGTCAATATTGGGTGGAAAGTCAATACTGGGTGGTTCAATACAGAGGTGGGAAGTTTCCCCACCTCTTTCATACTAGGGTAGAAACTGATGAAAGCAGATTAATTAAGCTCCTTTCAATGAAATATTTTTATATTTTTTCTTTAAGGGTTGAAAACAGCTTTTGATAACATTTACAAATGTTATCTCATTGGATCCTCTCAGCAACCCCATGAAATCAGTGCTGTGATTATACATACCCATTTTATAGATGAGGAAACTGTTGCACATGGAAGTGATTTTCTCAGGGTATCAGAGTGTATGGCTGAGGCCAGATTTGAACTTTGATATGCCTTATTCCAAGCACCATGCTCTGTTAATTATACCATCCTGAAGACAAAATGCCTTCTTTCAGGGAGCTAATTGAGACTGAGACAGATAGACAGAGACAGAGACTGTGATAGAGACAGAGACAGAGACAGAGAGACACACAGACACAGAGAGAAACAAAGATGGAAAGACAGACAGAAACAAGCAGATACAGAGACAGAGGGAAACAGAGACACAATGACAGAAAATGAGAAAAATAAGGAAAGAGATTTATGTGTGTATGCCTAAGAAATACCTTCAATACCCTCATTTTTACTTTGAAAGTCTTTAAGCTACTCATGGGGGAAATACTATGGAATTAAAGCAACTGTTTTTTGAAATGTTGTGACCTTGTTAACCTGACAATAAAAACCTCTTAAAGCAACCTTCAGCAATACAAAGGACTCTTCTTCATATCTGATGCAAGAAGTAACCTACACTCATCTGGGTTGTGATGAAACTTAAGTTGTTCCCCCAGTTGAGATGGGATTCATGCTGCTGACTCATCCAATACACAGCCAAGACTTTCTGAATGACTCAGAGACACTGAAATGGGAAAATAGTATTTCTCAGGCCAGACCTGGAGCAAAAGTCAGTGAATACTAAGAGCAGATCCCAAGACACAGTGCTTGTGAATGAAATAAATAATTGTAAGGGAGAAGGATATGATTTCTTCCCCTTATCACTCAGCTGATCTAGTCACAAGAGACCTAAAATATAATCAAAAGGTGTTAATGAGTGTTAAGTTGAGGAAAGATACACAGATTCCTAGGGAACTCCGCTGATTAAGAAAAAAAAGTTATGTCCTTCAGGGCTTTAAATAGCTAATCCCTGAGAAGTTCAAGAGAGTTAAGGCTCAAAGAAATTGTGGAATTATCACTGTGGAAAGGGGAGTGGGTAGGATGGATTTTTTTTCTTCTTCAACATTTGTAAATGCATTTTGTTCTCGCAACCAAGCAGAAGACATCCCATGTATAGGGAAAGAAACATTGCCAGCTAGAAGCTGTCTATGGAGACTCCTTTGGGGGAAGGGATATATTTTTTCCTTCCTTTTCCCCATACATTATCAGCAATGTAGCATTACAGGGGTGCTACTGGGCAAGTAAGAGACATTGCATTCATGGAGAAGCAGGGAAATATACTCTAGAGAGACATGGATTTAAAGAGACAGAGCTGGGAAGGAGGAAGCAGTTTGAAGGATCTATCTATGGCCATCAAAAATCCTGAATCCAAGGTGAGCTATATGAGGATTCCACAAAAAGAGAAAGGACTTCCAAGCTCTGTAGTTCCAGGAGTTGTGAGTTACTTTTGCCATATATTTTCACTCAATGTAAGCCTAACTACAATTTTACTACAAGTTTTAACCCCCTCTTTTATGTTGATGCTGTGTGTATTTGTGGGATAGTGTGCCATGGGTTCATGGGGAAGTAGATGTTTTAAAATATGATTTTTATGCTATTTAAGCAAATACTTTGCTAAGAGTTGAATCTACTATAGCAGAGAATAATCTGGTAGAGTTTCATGAACTACATTGGTAAGGAGTAGCCTCCAAAGGGTTATACCTAGGTAGCTTTTAGCTTTTCAAGCCCCAGTCCATTAGTCTGAATGCTAAATTTGAAGAATAGCAAAGAGCTATCCTGTTTTGTGCTTTAAAACAATTACTTTGAAACTTTGCCAGTAATTTTATCTTGTTAATAAAGAAAAGCAGACTTGCCACAAAAGATTTAAATTCCCTTATATAGAATCATGGGGGTGGTGGTGGAAGGGAGAGGGTAAGAACAAGCAGTGTGACATAGTGGAGTCAGGAAGACAGGGTTAAATCTTGTGTCTGACACATACTAGCTATGTGACCATTGGCAAATCATCTAACTTCTGAGTGCCATACACAACTCTCAAACTATCATATGCAGAAGAATTGTTATCTGTATTTTGTAGGAGTTGAATACTTCCATGAAATCAGAAGCCTAGCTACCTTGTCCAAAAAAGGGATGAAAATACCCACTAAAAGTTACTATTTTCAGCATGTATCAAAAAATAATCATATCCTGAACATAGGCACATACATGCATATATATACATACACATTTGTATATATACATACACATTGACACACATCTATATGCATATAAACATTCATATACACACACATCTATATATCTCTGCATATAGAAATATGTAGAATATATGCACCTGTGTGTATGTATGTACATATATGTGTGCATGTATATCTATGTATATATAAATATATAAATACATGTGTATATTTGTATAGATCTGTGTGTATGTGTATACACATACACATATACATATTTATCCTGGTATACATGTGTGCATGCATACATACACACATATATGTATGTGTGTAATATTGGTGTGTAAATATATAAATACAATCCTGCCATGTGTGTATGTGTGTGTGTATATGTAATGGATATAGCATGAATAGCATGATAGACATGCATGTATTATATACTATTATATACTACAAATAATATTTCAGGACATCTCATGCATATACTAAGACCAAAGCATTAAAAATAACATATTCATGATATATTCAATGTCTAATAGGTTTATATGAATATTATAAATAAGGATTTAAAGTTCATCCCATCCAATCCCCTTATTTTACATGGAAGAACTGAGGCCCAGACTTGCTTGCCTGAGGTCAAACATACTGCATGAAGTTGTGACTGAGAGGGTTGAAAGGAAGAGATCAAAACTTTCCCTGACCCCAAGGGTGAGGGGTGATTCCCATTTAAGAGCTGGATTCTTCTTCTATACTTACCACTTGGGACACCTTTCCCTCTTATCTTTAATTCTTGTCCCTTTTCTGGCCTGAGACCAACTCAGAACCCATTCTAGATGCCCTGGTGCTGAGAAAACTTGCCACAACCAAGGATGCCCTCCTTCATTTTTTCCTTCTTTTTCCCTAATTTCCCTGACTTTGTTACTCATAACCTATACATGGCTTGAATGAGATGTCACCAGCTACCTTCTTTCCAGTAGGATGGAGCACCACCAGGTCTTACCATATTTCCTCCTTTTTCTTTCTGCTTTCATGTTTGACCTACTGATACAACTATGGCTCTCTGGGCCTTGACATCTACCCTGTTTATATTTAGGACTTCCAGGCATTTCCATGTGCTCTGTCATTCATGTTCTACCTGTCCAGTTAAATGTAAGCTCCATTAGGGGAGGGATTATTTTGTATTTTTTTAAATTTGTATCTCTAGAGTTTAGCAAAATACATGAAACAGAGTATTTTTCTAACTTCTTTTTGTGCAGTATTTACAAGGAATTCATAGGAGACTCTCACAAGCTTTGTCTTTATGTTGACTAAAGTACAAAAATAAAATTCACTAGATATTTTTAAATAAATAGATGGTTGTTATATGGACAAAAAATCTAGATGGTGCTCTGTATTGTGTTTTTCACTTCTCTTTCAGATATTTGCCTTTCTTTGAAAATAGTTTTAGACTGTGGTCCTAATATAGACTACATTAGTCTAACTAATCTAATATTGGATTATATATATATATATAAACACATATACACACATATATGAAACTAATATTAATAAAAGGCCATTAATAATAATTAAATTCATGCAAATAATACTATTGTAAATTATAATATATATAAATATTTATATTGATGTCTATATGCTGACATTATTATATAGAAATTCACCCATTCACTCAACCAATCAAAAGACATTTATTAAGTACCTAACATATATCAGGCACTGGAGATAGAAAGTTAAGAATGAAATATTACTTTTGCTCAAAGAATTACATTCATTTTTGGAGATAACCTATACATCATTAATACACACACACACACACACACACACACACACACACACACACACACATAGACTGATTGCTTAGTCAGTTCTCTCAGGTAGAGAGAGTCAATCATTTTTTGAACATTTGATTGCTCAGTTTTCCATCCTGGTTCTAACATGAACTTTCCAGAATATTTTGGCATGTTGTAGGCTTAAACACACAACAATAATGCCAAGGATAAAATGTACTAAGAAGAGAATGATTTAATTAAGTCAATAATTGTGATGGGGTAGCTAGGTGGAGCAGTAGATAAAATGCCAGGACTGAGGTCAGGAAGTCTCATATTCCAGAGATCAAATACAACCTCAGATATTTGCTGTGTGACCCTGAGCAAGTCACTTAATCCTGATTGCCTTAGTTACCTCTTCTGTAAAATGAGCTGGAAAATAAAATGCAAAAACTCCAATATCTTTGCCAAGAAAACCCAAATGGAGTCAGAAAGAGTTGGACATGACTGAACAGAAATAATGGCTATAATCATTCAAATTTTGATTTTGTTGTGGAAGACATTGGCTGTTGCCTACATATACATAATAAAGTGATTGCAGTGAGCTAGCAATTCATCATTTTTTTTCCTCTCAAGGGGTTTTAAGGTTTTCTGTGGAATGAGTATGGTATTTGTCCTTTATGTTTGTTTCTTTTTGTGCTTATTTATAGACTATAGGTATAAACTAGACAATCCTACATATAGATATCTTTGACTGGAACAGTTAAATAGACTTGTGGTTATTCTAGTATGCCTATTTGGCCATTTCTCAACTAAAGGTCCCTTCCTCTCTAATTGATTATAAAAATTTAGGATTCATACTTCATATCCAATTTGAGGCCTTAATGAGAGACATGTGGAGTTTGAATATACCCATATGAGTATATACATAAAGAAAAGAGATACAGAGTCAGAGAGACAGAGTCTCAAAATAGAAACAATAAACTTGTTTAAACATTCTCAGTTGGAAAGATTGGCTTATTTTCAATGAATACCAGTTCCAAAATGTCTTTTTTTTTTACTACAACCATAACTTGAGTTATTGCTCAAATCCTATTTCAAATTAGATCATTATGTGAATCAATAATGAGAAATGAAATACAGACCTTGGGGATACTAGAGAATTTGGGTCATGGAGATATAAAGCTTTTGGCTACCATATCACTTGAATATGATGGGGAAAGGCAGTCACTGATGTCTACTTCTGTGGCCCAGGTGACCTAACATAATGGATTCTCTGGGCCAAGTGTAGGTCTGTGTCACAGCATCAGAGTTGGTTTTGATTATCTTAGTGAGGTCTGTCTCATTCTTAAAAGACCTCTCCCCCACCTACACATAAGATAGCCATTCTGACATATGTTGACAGGGAGATTGAAGTGGAGGAGTCTGGTCCTGTGATTTCATCCACAGGAGGAAAGAACTCACCGTATAGAAAACTCTTCCACTGATGAAGCATACCACTCTGAGTGTGATAATCTTTGTGATTTGCCTGGCTCACACAGCCAGTATGTGTTAGACATGACTTGAACCTAGGTCTTAACCTAATTTAATCAACTCGGGCAGACATTTCCCCATCAACTGACAACTATCTAATAGTTGAAGGGTTATTTAGGCTTAGAGCATTTTAGGATAGAATCATTTATTTGGAGTTTCTCCTGGGACTAACTGACTTGGCCAGTACCCCACAAGTGGTATATGCCAGAGGTAGGACTTCTTTACCCTCAGGCTAGGCTTCCCTCCACTAGCCTCCACTGCTTCTTCTCTGCCAAATTAGGAAAGGCACTTTCCAAATTTGGTTGCCCTTTTTAAAAAAGCCTTGGGACTATTTAAAAATTTTCCAAAGTTGTATTTTACTTACATTAAAATTCCATTCTAGAATCAGTACCTTTTGAGATGTAGATGCCCCCTCCCCTCAACCCCTCAGCCCTGCTTATTAATGCTACAGGACCAGCAAAGAAAATGCTGTACTTGCTCAGACTTGAAGTCACTAGGAGCCTTGGGGAAAGAAGCAATGTAGGTATGTTTATTGTATGAGCAAAGAAAAGAAACCAAATAGAGCTTATTTTACCACTATCTCCACCCCCTCTTCCTTGCAGTCAATTAGCACTTCTAAGTAATTGGCCCCACCCTATCCAAAGTTCAGGTCAAGTTTCAAACTTTTGACATTTCTGCCAAACCTCTCTAAGTCTTGGGAAGGATGCATTGGTGTCATAGAAATTAGCTTATCATATTGGCTAGTTGGGTTGTTGACTGGGCAGCTTGTGTTTCCCTTGGGTATCCCTTCCCACATTTTCCTCCCTGTTTTGGATCCCTTATCCCAAAGGGGAGCATCCCAATAAAGTGGAAGGTACTTCATTGTCTGAATGAAATACAGCTGGCAAAGATAATCAGACATGTGGGTTTTCCTGAATTACTGTAAGCCCTAAGCTCTCCAGCTGCAGTCACTACGGACCTGCTCTGGCTTGTCTTCTGCCAAAATTATTTCCCACAGACAGGACAACTGAAAAAGTTCAACTTCAGGTTACAGACTTTCAGTGATCCAGAAACTGACAGTCACCAAATTAAATGGATAAATATGGGCAGACTTTGATTCCCCCCTCCTCTTTGGAATAATCTGGTTCACAAGAAGATCCTATCTTTCTTGGAGATTCTTTTTTTCCTGTTTCTAAACAAAGAAACAAACAAACAAAACTGGTTTGGGTTGGAAAGTTTCTTCTCAATGAACTTCTGAAAGGTAATCAAATACAATTTTTAGTCTCTGACTGGCTGCAACATGACATTTAATGAAAAGATTCATTTGCATTGCAATATTTCTACAACTCTCTTTTTTAATGAACAGTCAGTTCTCAATTATCCATGCAGACACAATGGGCCACTAGTAGACTATGGAGAAACAGGAGCTTATTTCTGGGTATTTGAAATTCATCATATAGACTTTGTCTTTGCATATTAGATATCTGCTTTGTGAATTCTTTCACAGAAGCAAAAGAAATACTTTGCTAACTTTGATATTTGCATATTTGAATGCATCTGTAATCTTCTCAATGTGACAAATCCCTCCAACTATGTAGGTAACCACCCATCTACTCCCTTTTATCCTGTATGGCTATTTTCCATGTAGAATTGATGGATGAATACAGACCCTGCTTCTAATTCTCTTGACAGTATGGATACCAACAGGCTATCTATCCCTTGTTCTCACTACCTTCTTTTTCCAGTTATAGGATCATAATATCATATATTTAGAGGGGGATAGGACCTTAAAGGTGATTTGGTCCAAAAAACAGAGAAGTTACATGGTCATGAAGGTAGACACCAGATTAATGCACTTTAAGTTTCTCTCTCTTTCTCTTTCTCTCTCTCTCCACACACACACACACACACACACACACACACACACACACACACACACACACACACACACACACATATACACACAAGACAATTTTAGGAGGAAGGAGGCAATTTGGGGTATAGTGCAGCTAGCTCTAACTGGTATAGATGATCTCATTGTTAAATGACATACAATACATTAATTCATATACTTCATATATTCGTAAATGTGTATAAATATTGTATATGTATATATTAATATGCGTATATATGCATACAAATGTACAAATATGTATATATAGGTTAAATGCTTTAAATATTTGAAATATGTATGTAAAATATGTGAATATACATATATTTCATGTATACATATGAAACATTCAACTACTTTCGAGGGTACGTTATCTAATAATTGTGAGTATTCCCTCCATTGATGCATAGATACCCATTTTTGTCCGTTCATCCTATGAGACAGCTCTTTGATAAAAAGGACCATTCTGATTTCTTTTTAACTCTTACAGGCACAGATTTAGGTTGATATTGGCACCTTAGAAAGCTAATGTAACAGCAAGAAAAAGAAAGCTGAAGAAGTTCAAGGAAATTGAGAATGGGATAGGAGGAAGGGATTTGGGAGCATTTAGGATCTGACCATCGAAAGACAACATGGATTATGAAGATGAGACAGTTGATTGAAAAGTTTAAAAAAAATCAACCATTTATCCAGGTTGATTTTTCCCCTGTTGTATATTCTATACCATTCAAATTTAAAACAATTATTTTTAAAAATCTATTACATATAAGACATTACTAAAATGCTGGAGCTACAAATAAAACAAGCAAATGACAAGTTGTCCCAGATTTTAAGGCCTTCGTATTTTATTGTGGATATAACATGTAAATAATTGCAAGGTAATTTGATGATGAAGAGAATCTGGGTTATGCTGGAGCCAGCTCTAACTGGTTCAGAAGATCTCATTATTAAATTTTCAGTGTAAGCATTTACACTTCAGAAATTAACAAACACTATTAATCAGGACGTGATATATTATTGTTGATCATCTAGGCTTACAAAAGTGATAGAGAAAATGTTAATAATTCAGATTAAACTTTAAAATGTCATTGATACATTTTTTTAAAAAAGAAAAACTGCTTGTTACATATTTCCCTGCAAACTACTGTAGGAAGCACTAACCAGACATGTGCTCTGACTATTTTCCCTCAACTGACATTTGGCATCAAGTTGACTTGGACTGTATATTTTCTCTCTCTTACCCTCTCAAATCCACTGGTTGCTAAGGGAAAAGACATATTAAAATAATTAAATTTTTTAAACTGTTAACATCCCACTTGTTCTGGGGTTTGTAATTTCCCCAAATTCCTGTCTAATGAGTCTAACACCAGGAAAAGTATAAAAATAACTCACCGGCAATGCAGGTACTAAAATGACTTATCCAATATAGTTTTCATTTCTTCCCAAATGATAGACTTTTGCTCATCCTATTATGAGATTCTTTTTATATAGGGCTATCCTTTCCTCATTGTCAATGTCTTAATATGCTTGTTTAAGAGTCTAATGTGAAATGTCATATCCAATATGTCAGGATGTTTATAGTATGTACCTCACAAAGGATGGAAACAAAATTCATGACTATCAGGTAAAAAGTGAGGGTAACCATAGGCAAGATGCATAGCATAGAGAATAGAATTGCTATAGTGTTGTGAGATTTGGGATTCTATAAGAGACAGAGGGAGACAGAGAAACAGAGACAAAGATGTAGACAAAGATACAGATGCAAAGAAATAGAGATATATATTTTAAGTCCTTGAATGAAGGAAAATAATGGAGAATTACTGGTAAGGGATAAAATTATATAAAAGAGGAAGAAAATGGAAGCTATTACTCTACTCCTAATGTTTTTCTGTATTCCATGGAAATCCCAAGAGATGTCATATCTCTAGATCCAGTCTTACTTCTTTTGGATACAAATGTATCTATAGAAGCTAAAATTCTCTTCACAGTCTTATGTATAACTGTATCTAATGAGCTCTTTCTAGGTCCTCTCTCAATGCCAAAGGAATAAATCAATTAACAAGTGGTTTTATGCACTATGAGAGGCAACTTGACTTAGTGGATAGAGGCACAGACTTGTCAGAAAGACATGGATTCAAATTCTGCCTTAACACACACAAGCTGGTTGCATCACTTTACCTCTAAGGACCTCTAGGCAATTCTTCCAACTCATCAACACTATAAATTGCAGATAACTCACCAATCTGAATTTGTGGAGGGAGTTTCCACATGGATGAAATCACAAGTCCATACTACCCATCCTTGTCTCTGAAAAAAACAATGTGCTTGGCATTACGCACATGGATGATCACACCAAGGATCTCATCATTACTCACAATGGTTCCACTTCCTTAATCAAACATTCTGATGCTACTATATCTGACCATAACTTATCATTCTATTTCTCACTTTGCCTTACCCCTTCTAAATCTATCATTTTTCTTATTCATCACCTCTAATACTTCCACCTCTCAATGTATTCTCAGGACATCAACTTGGTCCTGGCTTCACTTTTCTCCCTTCCTTATATCTCCTAGAGCTAACCAATTTAACTCTATACAGATCTGTTCTCTATAATCCTTTTACCACTTGTTCTAACAGGTGGCTCCCACCAGCTACCTCATCTATTCTAACTCACATATTGATGGAGGTGGTTGAACATCTATGATGATGGATTGTTTATAAGTTTATTTTATCTAAACCTCAACTGCACTCTCACTGAAAAAAAGGAAATCCATTTCCCCTCTTTAATTAATTCCCTATCTCCATCATAGCAAAAACCTTCTCTTCTCTCCTCAAAGTTCCCAAACTTCTCTTTTCCCTTTATAGTGTCAAGTGAAGATATCTCTTCTTACTTTGATGAGAAATTTCATTCTCTATGAAATCTCATTCCTTAAGAGATCTCCTTACTTCTCTTTAACTCATCCCCCACTCTATCCTTCTTTTATACAGTCTCTGATAGTAAAGTGGTCTTTATCCTTGCTAATTTCATCCCATCTATATGTGTTATTGATCCGATCCCTTCCAAATTCCCCAGCAGATTACTTTCTTGACATCAATCAACCCTTTCTTTAATCTCCAATTTCTCCCTATCTACTAGTTCCTTCTCTACAGCTTTCAAACATGCTCAGTTCTTTCTCATTCTTTCTTTTAAAAAATGGACCCTATAATGCCCTTGAGCTATGATCCTATATTTCTTCATTTCTCAAACACCAAATTAAAAAAAAAAACAAACAAAAAACAAAAACAAGCCAACAAAAACCTACCGTCATGTATTCCATTTCCTCTCCTCTAATCTCTCATTTACTCCTGAACCATTTTCTATCTGGCTTCTATTGTCATCACTCAACTTAAATTATTCTCTCTCCAAAGTTACCAGCAATTTCTTAACTGATATGTTTGATGGTCTTTTCTCAAACTTCATTCTTTCTTGACCTTTCTGCTTCATGTGACAAAGGTACTGATACTTTTGTCCTATTGATACTCTCTCCTCTGGTTTTTAGTGTTATCCTCTCTCCTAGTTTAGCTCCTACCTATCTGAAAGCTATTTCTCTTAGTGTTCTTTGCTGGCTTATCCATCATATCCCATAAGATCCTATAAAAGTACACCACAGCTATATTCTGGGCTCATTTTGTGTCTACTATCTTTTGGTTACATCATCACTTCACACAGGTTTATTTATCACCTCTTTGCATATAACTTAAATATCTACAATTTCAGCCCCAGTCTCTCCAATGGGCTTTAGTTGCATATCACCAAATTGTCATTGCTTATTTCAACCTGGATGTCCTATAGATACTTCAAATGCAACATATCCAAAATGGAACTTATTATCTTTCTCCCCAAATCCACTCCTCTTCTGAAATTCCCTATGCCTGTTGAAGGAATCGCCATTCTTCTAGTTTCCAGGTTTGTGACTGTGGTATTAATCACAAATCCTGTCTGATTTCTCTTATATAGCTAATCATATGTGAAATCTTGTTTGTTTTTTCCTCTATAATAGTTTTCACATTCAACTCCTTTTTACTCACACATCTGCCACTTTGGTTCAAGCCCTCAGCATCTTTTGACTAGATTATTGTGCAGGTATCCATGCTTCAAGTCTCTCTCCACACTCATCCATTCTCCACAGAAATGCCATAATGATTTTCCTAAAGGACAGGTCTCATCATGTTACTCCTCTAGGTGTCTCCCTATTGACCTTAAAATAAAATATAAAACCCTTTGTTAGATGCCCTTCACAATATTAACCCAGTCTATATTTCTATCTTTATTATATACATTATTACTCCCCTTCCTGAACTCTAAGATCCAGTCCACTGGCTTTTTCTCTGTTGTTTACACATGCAGTACCAACTTCTATCTCCATGCTCTTTCACTAGGTATACATCCATCACTTTTACCTCTCATGACTGAAAAGCATGCAGTCCTCACTTCTACCTCACAAAATCCCTCTTTTACTTCTGAGTCAAGGACTACCTTCTTCATGAAACATTTTCTGATCTCTGCAACTGAAACTCTCCTCTCCCTCTCCCTATCTTGAATTTATTCTGTATACGTTTATACAGGGGAATGCTATAGCCAACCCTAAATGAATTAAGTAAGACACTGTTAAGTTTTTGGTGTAAACATATAAACCTGGACTTAAGAAAGTGATGGAGAAATGTTAATAATATAAGCTAAAATTAAAAATATTCCTTTCCTTTGTTTTCTGTCAGAGAGCTAGTTGTTAATTTACCAACACTTGACTACTTATACATTCTTCCCTTCCTCCCTTCCTCCCTTCCTCCTTCTCTCTCTCTCTCTCTCTCTCTCTCTCTCTCTCTCTCTCTCTCTCTCTCTCTCTCTCTCCAGGTTTTAGGCATATGGAGGAAAAATCGAATCTCAAGAAAAATACAAGCTTGTGTGTGTGTCACTTTCAGTTTTGCAAAGCAATTTCCATATTTTATTTCACTTGATCTTTGCAGTAAGATAGGTCTCTTTTTATCCACATTTTATAGATGAGGAAACAAAAGCTGAAAAAGGACTAATAGCTTGCCAAGCATCACACAGTAAGTATCTAAAGCAAAATATGAACTTAGGTATTCTTAACTCCAAATCTAGCATTCTATACACTGATAGTTTCATTTGGAAATTAGAGCGGATGGTCAGAAAGCCAAAGCATTGTAATTGTCAAATTTATTTTTATGATCAGAACACATCTCTGGACAAATTATCATGAGGAACAAAACGTAATTGTATTAGGCAGTTCCCTCTGACTTTACTGTATGCATGTAACTGTACTTCCTTGGTGTGTGTGCTTCCTGGCCCTACCAATTATGCCACAATTGTTTATTTCAAGACCGTTAGCTATAGATCTTCTTGAAAAATGCTCTCTGCTGGTGCTTACCTGATCCTTCTCTAGCTGTGGGAACCTTTGTATAATTAAATTGCTGGGAAGTGCAATAATTATAATATTAGTCCTCTATGCAATGAATAAACCATTGACTCGCACATGGAAATGATGCTCATTATACAGCATTGATGTTTCTAATGGTTGTACTAGTGACCCCACAACAACCTCCCTTTAACTCAGTTTCATAAACTCTAACAAAGAGCAGATGCATTGTTTTTCACAGTTATGGTAAAAAAAAAATCCTTCAGGAAAAGGAGGTGGGACAGAGAGAGATATGGACATGGAAAGAGAGGAGGAGAAGGAGGGGGCGAAAGAGAGGGAGAGGGAAAGGGGAAGATGGAAGGGGGAAGGAGAGAAAGATGGAGAGAGTGAAAAGATTCTTCTGGTTTAACCATCTGCTGATTATATTCATCCCAGGGTTGTTTGCACTAAAAGTTAATATCACAACATGATTCTATTAATGACTGATTAATCACTTTTCATTCTTTCCTCAGTGTCTCATTATTGACTCTTCATTACCTCTGGAATGGAGAAGCAGTATGGGCAAAGTCAGACAGACTCTATCTGTTAGAAAAAGAAAAAACCAACATAATGGATAGTATATTCCCATTGAAATAAATAAGACCTCTGCTCAAATCTGGCATCAGAAATTTATTAGCTGTCTGAGCAAGGGTAAGGCAATTGACCTTTCTTATCATTTGTTATCTCAACCCTAAAATGTGGATAATATGACTTGTAACCAAAGGTGTGCTGGAGTACTTTCAATTATTTCTTCTTTTTTAATAAAGTATTTTATTTTTTTCCCATTAGATGTAAAGATAGTTCTCAAATTTGTTTATACAAGCTTTCAAATTTCAGATTTTTCTCCCTCTCTCCCTTCTCTCCCCCCTCACCTAGGCAGCAGGTAATCTGATATAGGTTTTATATATATATATATATATATATATATATATATATATATATATATATATATATATATATGTGTGTGTGTGTGTGTGTGTGTGTGTGTGTGTGTGTGTGTGTATGTATGTATATATATATATACACATAATAACATTAAGCATATTTCTGCATTAGTCATTTTATCAGAGAAAAATCAGAGCAATGACGAAAAACCTCAAAATAGAAAAACAACAGCACTAAAGACAAAAGAAATAGTATGGTTCATTGAGCATCTATACTCCACAGTTCTTTTTTTTCCTGGATTTGGAGATCCTCTCCTATTCTGTACCATTGTATTGGTGAGAAAAATATAGTCCATCACAGTAGATCACCATACAATATTGATAATACTGTGTACAATGTTCTTCTGGTTCTGCTCATCTCACTCATCATCAGCCCACGCAATTCCCTCCAGGTTTCTCTGAACTCCTCCTGCTCATCATTTCTTACAGCACAATAATATTCCATTGCATTCATATACCACAACTTGTTCAGCCATTCCCCGATTGATGGGCATCCCCTCAACTTTCAATTCCGTGCCACCACATACAGAGCAGCTATAAATATTTTTGTACATGTGGGTTCTTTTCCCCTTTCCATGATCTCTTTGGGAAAAAAGACCCAAAAGTGGTATTGCTGGGTCAAAGGGTATGGACAGCTTTAATGACCTTTGGGCATAATTCCAAATTGCTCTCCAGAATGGTTGGATCAGTTCACAGCTGAACCAACAATGCATTAGTGTTTCCAATTTTTCCACAGCTTCTCCAACATTTATTATTTTCCTTTTTTGTAATTTTAGCCAAACTGATAGGGGTCAGGTGGTACCTCAGAGTGATTTTAATGTGCATCTCTGTAATCATTAGCGATTTAGAGCATTTTTTTTTCATATGGGAATAGATAGCTTTGGTTTCTTCATCAGAAAACTGCCTGTTCATATCCTTTGATCATTTCACAATTGGGGAATGACTTGGATTCTTATAAATTTGATTTAGTTCCCTATATATTTTAGAAATGAGGCCTTTATCAGAAGTACTGGCCATAAAAATTGTTTCCCAGCTTTCTGCCTCCTTTCAATTTTGGATGCATTGCTTCTGTTTGTACAAAAATGTTTTAATTTAATGTAATCAAAATCATCCTTTTTGCATTTTATAATATTATCTATCTCTTGTTTGGTCATAAGCTGTTTTCCTTTCCAATGATCTGATAGGTAGACTATTCCTTTCTCTCCTAATTTACCTATGGTATCACCTCTTATGTCTAAATCATGTATCCATTTTGACCTTATTTTAGTATAAGGTGTAAGATGTTGGTCTATGCCTAATTTCTGCCATACTATCATCCAGTTTTCCCAGCAGTTTTTTGTCAAAATCATTTAGATTGTCAAATTTATTGCCATCCAGTTGGGCAAAATAATTCCTTATTATTGATTTAATTTCCACTTCATTGGTGGTAACATCACCCTTTTCATTTTTGATACTTGTAATTTGATTTTCTTCTTTTTTTAATCAAATTAACCAACATTTTATCTATTTTATTGGTTTTTTCATAAAACCAGCTCTTGGTTTTATTGATTAATTCTATAGTTATTTTTGCTTTCAATCTTATTAATTTCTCCTTTAATTTTCAGGATCTCTAGTTTAGTATCTAATTGGGGATTTCTCATTTGTTCTTTTTCTAGCTTTTTAAGTTGCATGCCCAATTCATTGACCTCCTCTTTCTCTTTTTTATTTATGTAAGCATTTAGAGCTAAAAATTTTCCCCTAAGTACTGCTTTGGCTGCATCCCATAGATTTTGGTATGTTGTCTCATTATTGTTATTCTCTTGGATATATTTATTGATTGTTTCTATGACTTGTTGTTTGGCCCATTCATTCTTCAGAATGAAATTATTTAGTTTCCAATTGATTTACATTATACTTTTCCCTGGCTCTTTCTCTACATGTAATTTTTATTGCATCATGATCTGAGAAGGATGCATTTACTATTTCTGCCTTTCTACATTTGACTATGATGTTTTTGTGCCCTAATACATGGTCAATTTTTGAAAATGTGCCATGTACTGCTGAGAAAAAGGTATATTCCTTTCTATCGCCATTCAATTTTCTCCAGACATCTATCATGTCTAACTTTTCTAGTTATCTATTCACCTCTTTCACTTCTTTCTTATTTATTTTTTGACTAGATTTATCCAATTCTGAGAGGGGGAGATTCAGATCCCTCACTACTATAGTATTACTTTCTAATTCCTCTTATAACTTATTTAACTTCTCCTCTAAGAACTTGGATGCTATACCACTTGGCACATACATATTTAATATTGATATTACTTCATTATCTATAGTACCTTTTAGCACGATGTAATTTCCTTCCTTATCTCTTTTAATGAGACTGATTTTTGCCTGTGCTTTGTCTGAGATAAGGATTGCTACCCCTGCTTTTTTTACTTTAGCTGAGGCATAATACATTCTGCTCCAGCCTTTTACATTTAACCTGTATGTATCTCTCTGCTTCACATGTGTTTCTTGTAAAGAGCATGTTGTAGTATGTTGGTTTTTAATCCACTCTGCAATTCACTTCCATTTTATAGCAGAGTTCATCCCATTCACATTCAAAGTTATTATTGACTGTCTATTCCCCTCCATTCTATTTACGCCCTTTGTACTTTTTCCCCCTTCTTTCACCCTATTCCTCCTCACCAACATTTTACTTCTTACCCCTGCCTCCCCCAATATTCCCTCCCTTTTTATTACTACCCTTTCTTTTCTTTACCCTTTTCTCCCTTGCTTTTGTCCTCCCTTCTATCAGCTCCCCCCCTTTCCCTTCCCCCTTTGCTTCCCTAAAGAATGAGCTGTTTCTTTATCTCAGTGAACGTATATGTTATTCCCTCTTTAAATCAAATCTAATGAGAGTAGGGTTGAAACAATGTTCACCCCTCCTTTCTTTCCCTCTAATGTAATAGTTTTTTTTTCACCTCTTCATATGATATAATTCACCCCATTCCACCTCCACTTTCCTCTCTTCCCCATAGACTCCCTTTTTAACCCTTTAATTTTCTTTGTATCATCACAACAAAGACAATTTATATTTATAGCCTCTGTGTAAAGTCCTTCTCTATACCTAAATACATTTACGATACTTAAGAGTAATGAGTATTATCTTCCTGTGTAGGGATATAAACAGTTTAACCTAATTGAGTAACTTTTTTCCCCTCTTTTTACCTTTTTAAACTTCTCTTGAGTCTTGTATATTAAGATCAAATTTTCTATTCACTTCTGGTCTTGTCATCAGGAAACATTGAAAGTCCCCAATGTTATTGAATGTCCATCTTTTCCCCTGAAAGATAATGCTCAGTTTTGCTGGGTAATAGATTCTTGGCTGCAATCTGAGTTCCTTTGCCTTCCGGAATATTACATTCCAAGACTTGTGGTCCTTTAATGTTGAAGCTGCCCAGTCCTGAGCAATCCTGACTGTGGCTCCATGATGTTTAAATTGCTTCTTTCTGGCTGCTTGGAGTATTTTCTCCTTCACCTGATAATTCTGGAATTTGGCTACAATATTCCTTGGAATTTACTTTTTGGTGTTTCTTTCAGGAGGTGATCAGTGGATTCTTTCAATGATGATTTTATCCTCTGATTCTATGATATCAGTGTAGTTCTCCTTAATAATGTCCTGGAATATGGTGTCTAGATTCTTTTTCTGGTCATGGCTTTCAGGCAGTCCAATGATTCTCAAATTGTCTCTCCTGGATCTGTTTTCCAGATCAGTTGTCTTTCCAATGAGGTATTTCACATTTTGTTCTATTTTTTCATTCTTTTGATTCTGTTTGACTGATTCTTGGTGTCTCATGGATTCCTTATCTTCCAACTGTCCAATTTTAATTTTTAAGGCATTGTTTTCTTCAGTGAGATTATGCACTTTTTTTTCCATTTGGCGAGATGAATTTTTTAAGGAATTGTTTTCTGCATTCAATCTTTGTGCTTCCTTTTCAAAGCTGCTGATTCTTTTTTCATAATTTTCTTGTTTTGCTTTCATTTCTCTCCCCATTTTTTCTTCTACCTCTTTCAAGTGATTTTTAAAATCCTTTTTGAGCTTTTCCAGGAAGGCTTTTTGTTCTTGAGACCAATTCACCTTCCCTTGTGAGGCTTCACAAGTAGGCAATTTGAGGGTATTGTCCTCATATGAGTTTGTGTTGGCTTCTTCCCTGTTGATACAGAAGCTCTTAATGGAGAGGGCTCTTTTTTGCTTCTTACTCATTATTTCACCTTATTTATTTTTTAAGTGGAGGTCTGC